>NC_136623.1:35742387-36187387 GCF_933228915.1 Telmatherina bonti | reverse complement strand
TGAGTGTATGACAATTACCCATGGTACTCCAGTCCTCCGTTGCCAAAAAGAATAAAAAAATGTTTTGAAATTGACAGAAAATGCTGCCAGTTATTTTCATTTTATTTATTTTCACTTCCCTTTGTGAATAAATGACAAACATAAGGAGGAGGTGGACCAGACAAGCTGTCCTCTGGCTGACAGCTCATCCTGTCAAGCTGACGTTAACTTCAGTGGAAAATAATCCTTGTTAGACACATATACAGTCGTCCTCATATGTATTCATACCCTCCCATTAAAGAAGAAAAACGGCTGCCTGTGACATAAGCTCAAATTGACAAAAGTAATCATAAATTTGGAGCCAAACAAAGTGCAGACTTGAATGGAGGACTGGAAGGAGCCTTTGAATTGGGACAGCACTTGGCGCATCACTATGACGTATGCAGCCGACAAATCCGCACTTAGAAGACCCTGAGTTGAGACACAGCAATTCTGCTGGCTTGTCTCTAGTCTTCTGTGGTTTCCCCATCCTGTCTGCCATTCAGCTAATTTCAAGGATTAAACCTTGTTCCTGTATTTGGTCTGCCTTCTCCCTCTATGTCCTGCATTTGGGTCCATACACCTCCACAAATCGTGACAAAATGCCTGTTAATATGCATTTATGGCAATAAAGTTATGCAAAGCAATAGAACAAAAATAATGCATATTAAAGTAAAAACAAGCCTTTACACATCAAAGTAAGCAACATAACTATTTAAAAACACATTCATGATAGTCTCTATTCATCTCCACCCACGCAGAGCAGCTGCCCCCTACACCTACATCCCCTCCCATGTTAACAACCATGGACTTGACACTGCGTCGAGGAAACAATGTCTTGGATATCTGATCACACCAGGAGCCAGCCCACCCATGTCCATGGAGGCTACCACCACAACTACCCACATCAGGGCAGGCCAGAGTCCACAGCGCAGCCATAGGACTGCAGTGCAGGACCCCCAGTAACCTGGCCAAAGGAAATCACTGCAACAACCTCCCAGGCCTTCAGTTCCTGGTGTCCTCATGAGGAAAATGCTGCATTAAAAGTAAAAGAGGATGTAAAACAGTCAAAACAAAGATAAAAAAAAAAAAAAAAACCTATAAGAACAATCAGAACAAATAAAAGGTAAAGGCTAAAAGGTAAAGGCTAAAATAAAAGATACAAGATAAGATAAAAGATACAAAAAAGCGATTAAATAGGATAAAATAAGATAATATAAAATTAAAAAATGAGCGGAATTAATTTTAAACAGAATTGAGCAATTCTGTGAGCCAAGACAAAAAGAAAAGGTAGGTCACTCCTACTCATACTGTTTTTATTTATTTATTTTTTTTAACTATCACATACAATTAATTTCCCAATAGACAAATTGGGAGGCATCATGGGGTTCGGTGTCTTGCCCAAGAACACTTGGTACATGGTCCAAGGAAGCCAGGAATCAATCAACCAACCCTCTAAGGTGGTAGATGACTGCTCTTCCACCTGAGCAGCAGCTGCTAAGTTTGTATTTGCCTGAAATGCCACTATTAGGAGGCAGCACAACTGACTGATATCAATTACCAATACATGATAATGGTATTATCTAAAAATGCACTTAAAAAAAAAAAAAAAAAAAAAAAAAAAACCCAACAAGATTTGATAAAAATATTAAAATTCCTAAAAGAGATTCCTAAATGTCATGACTTGACAACAGCACATTTACTTCTTAGTTCTTAAGACAACCTTAAAGTTTGAAAAATGTAGTTTTCAAGTGTTGTAAAAAGAGAATAATATTTTATGAAATACAAACAATTTAGACATTTTCTTTTGGATTTTTTAAAAATTGCTTTTCATTATGTTTCTGTGTTTGGCCAAAGCACCAGATCATGTCACTAGTGGTCTGACAAAGCAAATAAAACAAAACCAAACAGGAGTAGACTTTTTTCATTTATAATGGAAAAAGAAGATAATTATCAATAACTTCCATTTTAAGCTACAGAAATATCAAGAAATATTGATAATGCTCAATATCCGTGTCTGTAATCTGATTGTAAGTGTTTTAATAACTCATCCTGGCTGTCTAACACCACATCTCTCCATCACTCAGTACAGTCTTATTTGCACTAGTTTTGATATTTATTGAATTTATCTTTACTCTTCAGTACAGCAATGCTTACTGTTAAAATCTGCTCCTTGTGGAACAAATATGATCATTTTGGCCATAGCCATACAGCCTTTGCTCTGTGGTACAATTCTACATGCTAAAAATGCATTTTGTTTTAAAACAAATAAAAATACATATCCACTTCACTATATAACAGGCTCCTATGCACACTGTGCATGTGTGTGCCAATGGTGGAATGACTCAAGTAAATTCATCTGTCTGTATGTCACTTTATTGAAGTGAACTTATCTGTGGTTACTGAATTTTAGTCAGGAGAGCCAAACTCTGAGCAGACAGCATAACAGGCTTTTGGCGATGGAGAAACACATGTGTGTGTTTCCTCCAGCAATAACCTGACAAAGCAGGAGTGTGAGAAACAGGAACTGGGTTGATTGACAACCTTTAAAAACACAGAAATTAGAGCAAGTTGGAAAGACGATGTAGAAAGAGCTTATGGGCTAAGACAGCTGCATCCAAACATTCGGGAAACATTTCCATCTCCAACTCAATTGAGCAAGGCAGTAGATCGACTCAAGCTGAAACTTAGTACAAATTGTTAGACTTAGCCTCAGGCTTAGACTAGAGTACACGATGAAACAGAGATAAATGTTGGACTGAAGGCTTTTAAGCAAGCTTATTTTGTACCAACATAACTGAATCTTGAAAGTAGGTTTATTTGGTACGGAGTTTATCTTCAGCAGCACATTACAAACTGAGAACACACCTGATTTCCACCAACATGGCTGATGGACACTGCAGCTGTAACTCATGTCTGGCTTTCTTCTTACCCTGTGTGGCTCGTGCTCCTG
The DNA here is from genome assembly GCF_933228915.1 of Telmatherina bonti. Lineage (NCBI taxonomy): Eukaryota > Metazoa > Chordata > Actinopteri > Atheriniformes > Telmatherinidae > Telmatherina > Telmatherina bonti. The sequence continues at coordinate 36,184,416 of NC_136623.1, read as the reverse complement.
TGTGTTAACCACCTGCCACATGTAGTTTGAGAGATCATGCCTGTTTTCAGTTCAACTTCTTGAAATGTAAATGGCATCTGTCTTTTTTTATAAAGACCTGTTCCCTGCAACCCTCATTCCTTAGCAAGACACTTGGAAGAAAAACTATTTATTACTATTGATGACGAAGATCTTACTAAGCATTCTTACTAATTATTTTTGGTCATGTCACTAATTACAAAAGACATTGACCTAATGTCCAACTGTCAGTGGTCCGGAAGACAACGTGGAGATGCAACACGCTGGGTTTACACATCCAGCCTCCTCTGGCACAGAACTTTGACAACAGACAATAAACAGCTGATTGAGGCTGTGAAATAACAAGAAAATGTATTCAATGCATGTAGCATAAAAAGATGCACACGTGACCTTGTACACAATTCTGTCCAGCCACTCTGTTCTCGCCGAGTACAAAACTAGCTTAAAAGTTGCAAAACTGAGTGTGTGTGTGTGTGTGTGTGTGTGTGTTTTAGGTTATTTTCCTACATTTGTATTAAATAGGTGATAAAGTTTCTGAAACAGAATATTGAGCTGTTGTTAGAAGCATGAAAACCCACTAATGCAGTAATTTGGTCACTGTTCTGCTTCAGCTTCAACTCTGGGGGGTTCATTTCATCACTACGCTTTATATTGGTCGCCTAGAAGTCCTGGTTTACACTGATGAATTCCTTTTCCTTAACCAGCTTATCCTGCTTTCACTGTTATTATTATATATTTCTAAATATATAAATCTAGGCAACTATGATCCATTTTTAAATTATTTAATGTTTACATTTATATTCGTAATGGGATAAAAGTCAGATTTTTAAAAACATTTTTGTAATCCTATTGTCTAAAATTATAAAAGCTTATACTGCAGAGCAGTATGCAGTGGACAGCAACTCCATTTCTCACATACAGTTAAGTTTGTCCCTGCAATGAATTAATGATCCCGTATCAGAGGAAGGCTCCCGTTATCAATTTATGACTCAGTAACTTGCTGGATTTAGCAACTTGTATCCCTATTTTTTTTAAATCATTTTTATATCCCAACAACAAAGCCCTGGTACAGACGTTGAGAATAAAAACTTTTGCAGCATTGCAGCACAAGAAAGTAAAGTTTGCTGTAAATTAATGGGCAGAGAATTAAACTTGATCTGGGAGTCAACATGTTTCCAGTCTGTACAGAGACAAAAACAGGGCAGCAGCCAGAGATGTGAATGTTACCAGATCATGCTGTAACTTCTAATGTTGTCAAGTGTCATAGAGATGCTCTTTGCAGACGCTGTATAAACTGCTGTCCGCTGGAGAGACCACTTCAGCTCCTCTGAGTTGCTATGAAGACATGGCTGGAACATCCTTCTCGCATTGAGTATAATACAAAGCAGATGATTCTCTATCGATGTCATTCATCTCGAGGAGGTCAGAGTTGGCACTACACTCAGCGTTCTAGGTCACTGGGTTGAGTCTCGTCGACGATCATGTTCCTCTAGCTTGTAATAGCTTGTGGCTGATAGAGGTTACCTGAAGCAACAGCCACGGCTCCAGAAAAGGAAGGGTCCTGACAGTTTGCTGATGCTCCTCTCAACCTCCTTTTCAGGACATTTTCAGGTATAAAAGAGCACTGTGAGCATTCCTGTGGCTTTGCCAGGGAAGCTTGAGCATGTTTAATGCCCATGCACATAAGATGATGCTCCCTACCAGAGGCAAATGTGCCACATGACAGGGTGCAGGTGGGATGCAGTCTCTTATCTTTCAGTTCCGACTCATTAGTAGGGGTGGCAGCTGTAGGCATACCAGGAATTTTATGGAAAAAATGGGTAACACGTTAGTCTGTTAGTCGCTAGCACTAGTCGCAGGGTTAATTCTGGGCTTGCAGCTATTTGTGTCCAAGTCAGCTGATGCAGACCGTTTTGCCATAGAGTTAGTGCTAAAGGAATAGGGCTAAAGGAAGCTCCCCCTGATGTGTTAGCCTGGGCATGTCTTTACATGGTTGCTGTTTCAGACAAGTGTTACACTAACTTCTGATGAAGGGGTTATTCAGCACGATTTGGAACTGCGTTCAGCGACATGGTACTTGACAGTACACTTGAAAACAACTAAACAGTCAACCAAACTAGCCTGACGGCGCTGAGAGAGCTTTGCTGTAGTTCCACATGCTATGAAGGTCCTAGCAACGGTGAAGACAATCGTGTAGAAAATATCCTCCACACCACCAGCAAACTGAACTGTCTGAACTGATCCAAGGCAGGATGGATCCATGTTTTCACGAAGTTTCCACCAAATTCTGAAAAGAAGATTCATCAGACCAGGCAGTGATTTCCCATCTTCTATTGTCCAGTTTTGGTGAGTGTGTGTTGCCTGTTTGTAAACTGTAGACCATTTGCTACAGTTAGAAGTAGTAGTTAGAAAGAGAACTATGGATGTAGACCAAAATTAAAATTTCTAACTTTATGATGTAATACAGGTTAATTGTCTGTTTATTTTTATAAACACAGACTTAACAAGTTTGTTCATACTTACATACCATGCATATAATCGGTTTTGTTAATGACATTGGTTCTGTTCAGAACTTTAGCATATTAAATTGTTATAACATTTTATTAATTTTATGTTAGCTTCTTGGTTTGACTCAACGGTTTTGTAGATTTATCCAGTTATTTGTAGTTTACAACTCAATTAGGACTGCTTTAACAAAAAATAAATAAAATAAAATAAACATGCCAATCTAATCTGGATTTTCACACATGCCATGTAAAAAAAAATAGTGAAATTACTAGCCAAGACTCCTGTTGTTCACCAGCCTGAAATGAACATGAAGCCAAAGCTCTCCCATCTACAGTTTGTTACATCTCACTTGCACCTTGTTGTTACTCATATATATATTCATGTCACAGCTGAGCATTTGCTGACACAGATGACTTGAGGGCAACACTATGCTTATGAATAAAAGCATAGCTTTACCTGCAACTTATGAAGCTGCACTGCTGAATTTCCAGACCTGTAAATTACAGAGCTAGGTGTGAGCCGATTCACTATTTAATTAATGCATCTTAGTGCAGCATGAGCCAATTCGATTACGTTAACATTAGCATTAACATTAGTAAATGTTCAAAAATGAAAAGTTTTTATAATCATTATATAAGCAAAAGTCACCCAAACACCTAAAGTGTTTGGGTGGCACCCAAAGTGTCAGGGCAGCAAACAAAACAACAACAAAGCTAGCAGTTAGCCTTGCAGCTACCATCACTGAGGTGAGATTTACTCAGCAGATCTGAAGGCTAGCTTTGGAAACATTCAGGTTTTTATGAGAACAAACAAGGCCTGGACAAGTCTTACTCCATATGTCAATTGTTTAAAACCAAAATAAAATCTAATATTTATACTACAAATATAACAGCAGCGCCATTCCAGTCCAGGTTAGAGGAACTTCTTGTACCCATCTATTGCTAACACACTTTTCCTAAAGATTCATGGGAAACATTTAAAAACAATATTAAAAACCCTGAACAATCCTTTCTAATAGAATTGTAGCACCCGCAATCAAAATCAGATCAAATTGTGAGGCCCCTGAGATTGCACACACCTAGTTTTAATCACCTCCAGCTCAGCACCAATCTGGTGAAAACACAAAACCAAGGTCATGCTGAAGTTTTTGAACAACAGAAACCAGCACTTTGTCTTCTTATATACTTTACAAAAATGCAAATTAACTAACTATAACATCTCAAACAGACGCCCTGAAAACAACAAGGCATTGACAAAATTCCTGCTGTGAACTGAGGTTTGCTGTTACATTGAACATCAAGTTGAACATTTAACATCTTTTAGAGCTTATCTGGAGCTTCGTCCCAACAAGTTTTAGACCACATTACATCTTTCACTGTCATGTAGTTGTATTACTGCGGGAGACACAGGCACTTAATAAACTAGAATCAAACATATCACCAGTGACTGAACTTGTGTGGGTTTGCAATTCTGTGTGCAAAATGAAGTGATCATAGCTTCATCCCCCTTATCTACAGCTAGCACAAAAACTGAACAAAAAAGAAGCAGCAAATAACAAATTATCTAAATTATTATCACTTTATAAGGATAAAGAGTAGACACTCATAAAAATATAGGAATCATTCCCGATTAATTTCACCTGCACATAATCACTTCTGGATTTTCCTTAATGGTGTAAACACCTGGGAAGGACACCCAGATATATGAATGCCAAAACATATGTAGCAACACACTTGCATAGTCCAAGTGTTCATTTTTAGATACTGTACTACTACAGAGTAATGTGTAGCAGCTTTAATCAGCCACTTGATCCCCCCCTCACACAGGATACATCGGCTTCTCTCATCTTAATACAGACAAACCAGATCAATACAAAATCTTGCACAGCAGGAACACTCATTGGATCACGGTCTTCAAATAGATTTAGTGGCTATTAGTCCTTTCTCAGACTCTAAACTATTTTCTTAAATGTGGACAGTAGACTTCCAGACCCCCACCCCCCTCCAGCTGCTCCAACGCGCTTCAAGCAACATAAAGTAGGTCTCTTATTGTAATGTTACTGTTATGACTCCATTTTACATTTAATCATGGTTTTAATGCAACAATTTATTCATCTTTCCCCATGTTTGTTTATATATTGCAGCGAGTATAATGTAAAGCGCATCTTGACATAAAATACTGCAGTAAAGCACCTTATCGTGGCGTAAATGATAGAGCCTCGTATGAAATGATTGATGACATTTTCTATCGCCCTAACGATATATATCGTCATATCACCCAGCCCTACATCACTTATGAAAATGAAAGACATGCCCAACATCCAATGCAACCATACTGCTAGCATTCACAGTTGCAGTAATATAGCCATGCTGCTTAGCTAACACATCATTATGCATATGTTTCGTCCTGGACTGACACTGGGAGAAGGAAACCAACAGCCAGACTCAAACAACCACAAACTCAACCTCACCTGCCAGCAACAATGGAAATCATCAGACATGCTAAAGCTTAACAGGTCTGTTTCAGAGCACATTTTAATGAAACAGGTGCCTCACTAATATATATAACGTGGACTTTAGGTTTCTTTGAAATGTGAATTGAAATTAGTGTTTCTTGATCATCTAAACTAGTTTGTTCTACTTACTTGAACCGTTCTCCGGTATTGTGAAGAAACCTATGACACTTATGTTAGTTAACAAGTACACTAAAGAACAAGTTGAAGTTTCTTTTAGTTTTGTATTTATTACACTACATTAAGCAGCTTGAGAAGACTATACCTGCACAAGTTAGTAGAGCTTGGAAATACTGCATTTATTCACATTAAATATGTGGTGGTCTGATTTTGATTTATTAAAGTAACATGTTATTTGCCTTTCTGTGTAGTATTAAACAGCATGGCGTATTAAACACCATCTTCAGTATTGGTATTAACTTTAAAATGTTAGTATCGTGACAACCATAGTCAAACAGCAGCTATGCCGCTAAAGGGCGGCTGTCAGTCATTTCTAGCTTTTTCCTGCATTTCTAAAGTTTTCTACTCAGACTGAAAATAAATATTCAAATTCAATTTCATAATTTTGTTTCTAAATAGAAACCTCCACAGCCCAAGAAGAGATCCTGTAGCCTTTTCCATCCATTTTCTCTACAATTAGTTAACATGTAGTATTTATTTATTGGTTATTTTACATTGTTTCTGTGTTATATTGTTGGAATCAAACAAATAATAAATAACTAAAAGGAGTGTCCATGTGGTTTAACACATTTATAGTCTTGTAAAATTCATTAATAAGTATTTTTATTAATTATCTGACAATAATCATACCAAGAACATCTATAATCGTGACATCCCTTTGAGAAGCCATTATATGTCATGCTACATATTCAGCAGCAGCTAATATGAAGGACTGAACAGTAATAGCTGACAAGGACAGGAAATGTGAGTGGAGAAATAAATTTTAAAAAAAGTCCCAGCAGGAGGTGACCAGGTAACTTGTACTTGGTGATGTGACAAAAAAATGGTTTGAGGTCATTTCATGTCATAAGAGATGATCTCATGGAAGGACTGGCTGCACACTGTCAATCTTTATGGAAAAATCAATTAAACCATTAATTTAATGTAAGAGGACACCCACAGACATCAGTGCTGACCTTCTTTTTTCATGGTACAGCAGTCAGCAGAATGATTGCTGTCAAGCACTGTTAGCAGCATGCATCTGGAACACCAAACTTAATGTTTAAAACAAGTCTGAAAGTGAATACTCTGTGGTTTCTAAGTGGGGAAAGACTGCTGGTGCCACAGGAAGAAAGCCTCCTCACTAGAATACAAAAACAGAAAATGACTACTCCATGTGGTTGAGATGAATATATAAGCCGTTAAGTCATAACTTACATCCTGTCAATAACATTCCACAAGCTTCATTTTAATTAACAGCAAAACTCATTCATTACTGTGTCATTACTCATGTCTTTACATACCTACAGCCGGAGCATCGTACTCATCACCCAACAGTATTTCTGGTGCAGAGTAGGCCAGAGACCCGCAGCTGGTTGTCAGCTTTTTCCCCGGCTGAAACTTGTTACTGAATCCAAAGTCAGTGAGCTTAACCAGTCCTTGTTTTTCAAAGAACACAACGTTCTCTGGCTTGAGGTCCCTGTGCACCACATGCAGGCGGTGGCAGTAGGAGATGGCGTGAACAATCTGAGCAAAATACTTCTTAGCCAGCTCTTCATTCAGGCCATCTTCGTGTTTCATGATGTAGTCAAACATATCCCCTCCATCTCCAAGCTCCAGGATTAAGTAAAGCTTTGTCTGAGTGTCTATCACTTCGTACAGTCGGACGATGTTGGGGTGTTGCACAAGCTTCATGCAGCGGACTTCCTGAAAAAGGTGGCCTGTCGCCACAGTGTCCAGCTTAGTCTTGTCGATCACCTTAACCGCCACTTTCTCCCCCGTGAAGACGTGGCGTGCCAGCTTGACCACGGCAAAGTGGCCGCGGCCCAACGTCTTGTCAAGGTCGTACAAACCAGCGATCTTGCCATCGTATCCTCGTTTGAAGCCTGCCATAACTGGAGATGGTGGTGGACTGAGGTGAGCCCCTGCTGTGGGATGGGGCGCGTTGGTGGGGTCTTTTGGGTCCAGCTTATTTCACTTCATCAATGGCAGGACAAAAACAACCCATGGCTCCAACTTGCTAACATTGTAAGACACACAAAATGAGAGTAATCTTAATAATCTCATTTGAGCTGATTAAAATAATTGAATGACGTTAAACACAAGTAGAAGACATGTAATCTAATAAAATTGAAAGAAGAAACTTTTCGAACTTCTGTTCTTGCAAACAGTTTAGCGTTGTGACACAGTTCTATAGATTTGAAGCATGAACAAGCATTTCAAGCGCCAACTAGCTGAGGCTACAGACCTTTACACCACCCTGCTACCCTGCACGCCCATCCTGGATGTTGGAGGAGGCGTCGGACTTGTTTTGACAGGATGTCTGCTGCACAACCACAGAAACTAACCTGATGTGCTGCCTTTAGACATTTCAGTCATACACATGATCCTTTTCTTAAATGACAATTAAAAAAGGAACCACGTTAAAGCTGGGCAAAGAGATCCATGGCTGAAACAGTTGCACCGGCCTGAACACAGTGAATTAACGTTAGCCTGACGTTGCTACAGGCTAGCTCCTTGTTCATTCATATCTGGCTCATTTTGTGAATGCCTTTAACTGTTATCGTTACCAATCATTAACACAACATACGCCATTTTGTTTTATGAGAAAAACCGCCACATTAACTGAATATTTACCTTAAACAGAGCGTTTGTCATGCAGGTTAAATACCAGCCAGCTAACGCCAGTTAGCATGTAGCCTTTAGCAAGCTAAAGTTAATGCTCAGCTCACCTCCCAGTTTCTCTTCAGTAAACACAAGCCCCTAATACAGGATAGACTGGCTTTCCTGAGTAACTCAGGGATATCTAGGGAAGATTATTAACATTTAACTGAGAAGATAATGGTAGTACGGGCTTCTTCGTGGTGACGGCGGTACCCAGAAGGTGCCTGTGCCCGAGGTGCATCCGTGAATGAAGAATCGCATCGCTGATAATAGCAACCGTAGTCGTAATGGTTGTACCCTCCAAGCCGGGGCGGTGGGACCAATATGCTACTTTCAGGCCCCGAAGAATTATCCAAGAGATTTTTCTCCATATAATTAGTAAAGAACATTACACGCCTGGCAAAGTTATCTTCACTGTTAGAAAGAAAAAAAATGAAAATGCGGAAAAATGACTTTCGGATACACTAAGTTGGCATTTTAATTCAAATCTCGTCACAAGATTATCTGTTTTTCTTTAAAAAAAAAAAAAAAAAAAAATCAGCGCAGATTTTTAAAAAAAAGTTGCGTTTTATTTTAGTATTTAATTGCTGTTGTTATTTGAAACCCAATCTGGCTAGGTTATTTAGAAAATGTCAGGGCAGACTTACATTATTACGAGGATACCTTGAAGGCAGCACGAGGAGAAAGCATCACCAACCGCATTCAGCCATTCAGCTCTGACGTCAAACGAGGCTTTTGATCGAGACTGCAGCAACATCACACAAAGAAATGCACAGAGGCAAAGCAAGTTCATTTGTCTCCTTCATTTCTTTGCTTAAAAACATTACAGCGGGGTGCAGGAAGTATGAAAAACAAAATTGAACAAGAAATAAAAAAAAAATCAAAAGAGAACAAATAAAGTAAATAAAATGCATGAAATAAAAGTTACAGTGTCAGGAATTAACAGTTATTTTGATAAAAGATGGCACATAACAAAGTTTTTAACACTGATTTACAGCCACTGGGAGTTTCAGCAGACCTGCAGGTTTGTGGGAGTTTCCACATGTTCGGTGCATAAAAACTGAACATTGACCCTGATGGTAAATGGACTTGTACTTCTATAGCGCTTTTCTAGTCATGCAGACCACTCAAAGCGCTTTACACTACTTGTCACATCCACCCATTCACACACACACACTCATTCCCCGATAGGCACATCGGGGGGCAGTTTGGGGTTCAGTGTCTTGCCCTAGGACACTTCGGCATTTCAGGGGAAGCCTGGAATCGATCCCCCAACTTACCAGTTGAAAGACAACTGCTCTTCCTCCTGAGATCCTGAGGGATCTGGTTAGTTTTATAAGGAGACCCTGGATAGAATTTGGTCCTAAATTATTCAGTTCTTTATTTCTAACAGCGGGATTTTAAAGTCAATTCTCGAACGACAGGAAGCTAGTGTAAAGATTTGAGGACTGAAATTATATGATCCACTTTCTTGGTCTCAGTGAAGACTGGAGCAACGGCATCCTGGACTTACTGCAGCTGTCTGATGGACGTATTAGGGAGACCTGTAAAGACAGCATTACAGTTTTAAAGTCAACTAAAGATAAATGCAAGGGGAAAGCTTTTCTAAATCATGCTGCCATCAGTGCTTTAATCCTCTAGATGAAAAAAAGCCAACTTACATCTGTCCTAATGTGATGCTAAAATTCAGGTCTGAGTCCAGGAGTACACCAAGATTTCTGGCTATGTTGATAGTTTTTAACGTAGAAATCTAAAGCTTACTTTACTTCTATTATTTCAGTTTTGTCAATTAGGTGATGGAAGTTCTGGCACATCGAGTCTTTAATTTAATCAGTGCATTTGATCAGAGTTTGGCTCAGGCTATAGAGTCCTGGTGAGATAGTCATGTAGATTTGTGTGTCATCAGCTATCTATGTATATCTATGTCTTTGTTGTTTTTCATAATTTGAGTGAGTGGGAGCATTTAGATGTTGAACAGCAGGGACCTTGTATACAGTCTTGGGGAACTCCATAGGTTATTTTAGTTCACTCAGGTCTTAAGTTCTATTCTATTCTACAGTGGTTTGGCAGAAGCTTATATCCAAACTGATTTTGCATCAACTTTTCAGTGGTAGTTCTTTCACATGCCGTGTTAGACTGAAGTTATCAAGAACACAAGCAGTTCTTTGATCCCTCTGTCCTGGTGGTCTTTGCAGGAATTTTGAAATAATTACGTAGTCATTTTAAAATAATTAACTAAATAAATAGTCATTTTCAAATATTTTCATTAATTTTCAAATAATTATAAATATTTGAGAGCCAATCTGGGTAGGGTTAGGGTTAGGGTCAGAACATGTCAGTGCAAACTCACATTATTTTGAAGATACCTTGATATAGGATACCTTTATATTTGTTACATAGTTATTTTAAAATAACGATGTAGTCAAAGATCACAGAAGATCACAGAATATAGGTTCATAAAACATGTATATATATATATATATATATATATATATATATATATATATATATATATATATATATATATATGTATATATATGTATGTATATGTGTATATATATATATATATATATACATATATATATATATATATATATATATATATATATATATATGTATGTATATGTGTATATATATATATATATATATATACAAATGTGTGTGTGTGTGTGTGTGTGTGTGTGTGTGTATGTATTAATGTGTAGGGACTTTTGTAATTTTAAAAGTGGCAACGCAGGGGGTTGAGAAGTGGATGTACTCAATACTTACTGAAAAAGAAGTGGTTATACTCCGTACACCTGCATATACCCTGGACTACACCACTGATTTGCTTCTGTCTTTCAGTCAGTGATAAAACTTATTATAGGAGGGCAAAGCTCACTCACAACTGTGCTACTTGACTGTGTTAGTCATCAGTAGTGTGCAGAAATTGAACTGAATAATTCACTGAATTAAAAAGAAAGAATTGTGAAAATGTGGATTAATGGAGTCAATAACTTTTTATGTAATTACAGTATGTAAATAACCACAAGTAATTCTTTTTTTTTTTAAGGTAATATTTTATTTTAGCACTTGCTACTGTTAACGTTCTGTCAACGCTACACACTATTTTATATTATCTTTTCCATTCACATTTTCCAGAAAATAGACAGCAAGGAAGGAGACCAGAATTTCTTGTGTAATAACACCAAATATAATTACATACCAAGTCGGAAATGAATAATGAAAACAGAATGCTGATTGCTTTTCTTTTTTCAAACTCAAGATGGGAGTGTTGTTTTGTTTTTAATTTATCTCTGCACAGTAAACTGACGTGTAGTTTTCAATTAGTATAATAGGTTTTCTTCCCCGCTTGTCAAAAGGTGTTTGTATGTTTGGCTTGTTAATTAGTATTTGTATTGTTGTAATTACTTAAGACAAGATTAATGTCTAATACAACATCTAGATACTATGGTTTACAAAATTATGTGATTTAATTGTATGTTTAATGGGTTTCTTTAAGGTTCTTACTCTCATATGTAAGTGGCTTTGGAGAGAGGCGTCTGTTAAATGACTGTACCGCATAACAGAATAGAATAGAATAGAATAGAATAGAAAAATCAGGATTCAGTCATGCAGTTCCAGCTGCATGACTGTAATACATACATGCATAACACTAGTATAATAAATTTATTGGGTTCATCACATTATTATTTTAACCAAACATTTGTTTTTAAAGTGAACGAGTCGAGTGGATCCGATAGATGAGCAGAAGGCGATAACACTATCATGATGAAGATGACGATGAAGAGTCATATCGCGAGATTTGAGCGCGGGGTTTCACTCAGCGGTGGGTGGAGACTCGACACTGGTCGAGTCGAGTCGGTATTTCAGGCGCTGCTGCTTCTATTCGTCTCCACCGTCATGACATCCAGGCTAGCTTGTGATCAACAACAAAAACGTTTACTGTTGTTTGCTGTGGTTTAATGACTGAACTCGTGGGTGCCTCTCTGTTGTCAGTCTCCGCGTGCACCGGTGTCCCTCTTTTCATGATCTCCTCGAGCCCATGGTCGCTGCTCTGCAACCCACTGATGTGGAGCTAACCTCTCCGCTTCTCCGCGGACGAGAAGCGTCACTGTTTCTGGGACCAAAGGTGAGAATTGGAGCTGTGAATATGTCGTGGTTTGCCTATTCAGGGAAGCTGTTGTTGTGAGGCAGAAGTTCCCGTCATCTCCACCAGCAGCCTTTGCAGCTGCAGCAGAGGATCTTTTCCAGCTGCAGCCTCCAGTCTGTTTTACAGCCACAGGCTCCGAAACACATGCCAGGTCCAGCGTCTTCTATGTAATCTATTTTAATTTTATTTTGACTTAAAATTTAATTAATGTTTTGATATAACTATTTTTTTTTATTTCTGTCCTATTTACTAATTATGATTTAATTATTTTATAGTATAATTAATTTTTATTATTATTATTATTATTATTATTATTTCTGCCTGTTCAGAAATGAAGTTAAATTTAATTTAGTTTATTCTGAATTTCGTGTTACCCTGCTTTTTTCCAAATCAAGTTTTATTCTAGTCTATTCTCATTTACTCACAGTATATCAAGTTTATTTTATTTATGTTTAATCTACTTTTAATGTTATTTTTAATTTTGCCCCATTTACTAAAAGTACATTAATTTGTTTTAAATTTTATCTATACAATTAATTCAACCTCTTTTATTTATTTATATATTTGTTTATTTACGCAATTTATTTAACCCTGCCATTTCAAGTAACAGCATTTTAATTATTTATACAATCAATTTCATTCTTTTTTCACTAATTTTATTTTGAACTAATTTTCTGACAATTATTTTATTTTATTTAAAGAGGCTCTATTATGCTATTTCTAGTTTTCTGAGCTCCTACAGTGTTACAGTGTTCAGACATACTAGCGCGCCCGTTTTTTTTAATGCATGTTTCAGTTTTCCAGCACTCTCTATGTTCGGTTTCCATGGCGACGGAAACAATTGGTTTCTCGAGCCTTTTTTTCTGCTTCGACATTTTAGTGATGTCATAGGGAGGGACTCAGTTGGTGTTTCTCAATTCAGGGTCTGCACCCTTCCACGTGCGATTTGTCGGCTTCGCAGTGGCGCTCCAAGTGCTGTCTCAATTCTAAGCGCCCTCTCCTATCCCAGAATTGATAGAAAAGAATAGAAAAGAATGAGCAGCAGAGCGCCGGTGTAGGTACCACACCAGCCAGACCATCTATTTATTTATTTTGAAGTATATACACAGACATATTTGTGCCAGCAGACAAACTGGGAGGACAGCAGTATTGTGTCCAGTAACCACAAATGAATTTCATGACGGTCAACCTCAGATGTCTTCGTCCCCTTTCATTAAAGAAAAGACTGAATTTATTACGGTCACTCAATTTATCGGAGACTGAAATAAGTAACAATAATTAAAAATGTGCGAAATTATAGTCAGTAATATAAGACACTGTCATTTAATTGAGTTAAAGATAAAAAAAAACAAACAAACAAATAAATCAGTCCTGGACAAATTAGAGCACTTTTCTGATAAACAGTGGGATAAAATACCTGTCAACAGGTGCAGAATTCTGACTGGGAGAAACAGAAAACACTTGACTGGAGTGGACACATAAAAGGATTATGCAACAAAATATTAGGCTAAGACTGATGTAACATATATATTATTTTATCATATTGGTTTGCTTTTTAAAAACGAACCAGAATTAGAAAATAATGTCATGATTTTCATAAAATTTGTAATTTATTATTACTTTTGTCAATTTCATCTTATTTCCCAGGAGCTGTTTTTCTCCTTCTTTAATGGGAGGGTATGAATACATATGAGGACGACTGTACATGTGTCTAACAAGGATTATTTTTCACTGAAGTTAACGTCAGCTTTACAGGATGAGCTGTCAGCCAGAGGAGAGCTCGTCTAAACCGCCTCCTCCGCATTTGTAATTTAATCACAGAGGAAAAATTGAAATTACTGGCACTATTTTCTGTCATTTTAAAAATATTGGGTTTTTTTTGTGGAAGAATGGGATCAGTAATTAGATAAACTTGGCATATGTAATTGCTAGGCAATGGAGGACTTGAGCACTATGGGTAAATCGAGTCCACTAGATAGGCCGCACACAACTAAGTGTAACCACAACTAAGTGTAACCACACTTAGTTGTGTGCAGACAACGTAGAAGACTTTGTTACCTATGCGGTCTGCGCACTTGGACGTGTGCAGAAGCTTAATTGAGAAAAGCCCAGTGATTGGTCATCTTAGAATTTTCCTTCGGGGGTTAATAAAGTATTTTTCATTTAATTTCATTTAATTTAATCTTCTTTGGGTTGTGCATGTTCATGAAAAGAAAGCCACACCCACCTTCACTGCTTAGTATAACTACTACTAGCAGTCGACCAATCAGTCTCAGCCTGCAGGCTGGACATAAGACGGAGCTTTCTCTGTCCGCCTGTTTCTGGCAGAGACTGATCTGAGAGGATCAATACAAATGAATGAAGGGGTTTGTGAAAATGCTTGATTATTTCTTGCCGTTCTGGACTTGCATATTAAAATAAATTAGACTGAAATATGCATAATCGAGACACTTTAATTTGCCTGAATTTGTTTTAATCTAATTTTTGGTAATTTTCTATGATGTTTATTTATTTCATTTATGCCTCAAAGTAAAGACACTTGTGGGGGAAAAAACAACTTTGACTTACCTCCCAGATATTTACTGTTCAGCTCTTCAACATGGTTTTGTCAATTAAATGACCTCCTAATGTAGTAAGACTTGTTTTACTAAAGATTAGCTGATTCTCTTTTTTTGGGGTTCTGATCTTAATATAATATGTCAGGTGATACCAATGTTTTCTTATCATTTTACTTGAACAGTATTGTGAACATTAGTTCTAATGATTAGTTTTATTAATGAATCCAGATTACATCATCGTCACCTGGTTAAAAACGCCCATCCGACTCTCCTGGAAAATGCATCAAATGCACCACACTCTGCAGGTAGAAATTTCTTTACAAGCTGTAGAAGGTGCAGCAGGCTATATATTGAAAAATGTCTACAGTGTATCACTTTCCACTTTAGCCACAACACCACAAAGTGTTGACGTGCTCATGGGACAAGACTGCAGATTGCTGTCCAAGTTTCAGGAGGAATTAATGAGTTTAAACATAAAACTATTTTGTCTGGGCATTTTTGGGGTGTTTACCATTGCGGGTTTGTCGTCTCAACTTAGAAACTGGCATTCACCATTCTGAAAGGAAAAATACAAACATTTCTGTGGTCTACGAACATGTTCATGAATCTGAGAGGAGTGGAGATCAGTTGTCTTTTAACATGTGAATGAGCTGTAGCCTGACAGCGGTTGTTTGGCAAAAAAAACTACATCCAGGCCAACAGGAAATTGTTTGTATAATTTAGTATATTTTGCAAATGTTGTAAAAAAAAAACAAATACAAATTTGTTATGAAACGTTTCTTGTGTGGGCCCATGGCATGAGCGGATTAAACAACTCAAAACTGTGCATTAGATGGTTATAATGCCCAACACTGAGTCGAGCACACCACACCACCACAGCATTGTTTAATCCTTACTCATATTTATCTATTCAGTTTACATCAGTATTTGTACTTTGTCAAGACAAAACTTCATGTCATTTTTGTTTTCTAAAATTTGTGGAATCCTAAAGACGTTATTTAAAAGCCACGGTTTAATGTTAACTATATTCATGTTCTTAAAGATAACAGATAATCGTGTTAAATAATCGAAATCTCAGTTTCAGTCAAAATAATCGTGATTATAATTTTTGCCATAATCGAGCAGCCCTAGTGCAACCTAAGAATAAATTTTAAGAAGATGTTGGTGAATAAAGCCCACTGTCTGTAGTTGATACAGACAAAAGTAGTTGTACTTTAGCAGTAACAACTGATTTTTTTTTTTTTTTTTAATAATCAGTTGGACAGAATATGTTCAAATGGAAACAGGATGTATGTGTTGCAGACATATTGTGGTATTGCCTCAGAGGGCTTGTCTCTACCTAAGAGGACTTCTGATCATAGAAGCTGCTGTTCGATCTGGCCAGAAAATATTCATGTTACCGATTTGGAATAACTTTTATTTCAGTTTGAAAAAACAAGAACAAGCATGGGCGATGTGTAGCAACCCATAAAGTCCGAGTTCCCACTGACTCCAGGCTTTTTTCCGCAAAGCTTTTTACTGTTTTTATTTTGCGATTTTTCTGTCATCCCAAGACCACCATCATTCCCTTGTCTTGTATGTCCTCCTCCACTGCTGTTTCATATTTGTTCTTGTTGGATCATGGTTGATCACGTCAGATTTCTGGCTCGGAGGACTGGATTCTAGATTGCTTGTGGAACAGGATCATTTTGTGTTTGTGCTGATATTTTTGCAGCATCACATACAATATGATCAAAACTGTTTAATTCCTTTCAGTTTTTTTTTATCTCCATGTATGGGGTCTCTAACAGATGAAAAATCTCTTCAGATTTAAAAATCTTTGTGTGCCCAGCTTTAAGCTGGAGACTCCCTCATCTTCTCTCGCCACCTGCATGCGATGCATATTCATGCAGGATTACAGCATTTTAGTTGGCAGACTTTTCCATAATTTCCCTTACAGATGAATCAGAATGATTAATTAAAGCAGCTTTTGACTGTTAACGTAGTCTGCTAGAAGTTCACCGCTAGCTGGTATGCTTCAGCGAGTGTCTGCATCACAATTTCTTCTTTTTTACTGGATTGCATTTTAACCTGGAAACCTTGACTTACACACATTTCGGGTTGCTGTTTAGCTTTTTTATTGTTTGCAGATTAAAATATATCCAAATCACTGACATGCTAAACTGGGAAAGTATGCTCACTCTACTTGTCAGTGCAGATGTACGGTAACTAGGACTGCACGATTCTCGATAAAATGAGAATCACAATTTTTCTTTTTTACTTAGAATTGAGATCACGATTCTCTCACGATTTTTTTCCAATATAAATATTTATTGCATGTATTCCCGGCACATCAACTTTGCAACAGCTGACACCGAACATAAAAACAATAAATGTCTCTCGTCTTCTCTTCCACACACAACCTATGAATAATTTTAACAGTGACATTTTTTAACAACATTTTTAGGCAACATTACAGGACTGAGTGGAGCTTGCTGGCAGGCACGTCCATAACAATGTTGTGAAATTAATGACGCAACATTTCTCTAGTTCTAGTGCAACTCTCTTTGGCATGTGCAATGACGAGGAGCGCTTTTCGCTTGCATTGCATTGCCAAAGTTGTGCTAACCTAGCTTAAGTTACTACTTGTTTGTAGTATATAGTGTTGGGCACTGATACATATATGATCTGTGTGTGTGATGTGGTCAGTCAGTTCTATGGTCTCAATATAAAGACATACATATTTTGCAACTGTAAATAAATCTTTGCATCAAATTCTGAGTTTATATTTGTAAATCAAGTTTTGTCTTCCTGCATAAAGAATCTGCCCAGAAATATCAAGCTCATGAATGTGTAGAAAATGATTTGCGAGATTGTTGAAAAATAAATGAAGATTGGCATTTATAGAAAAAAATTGTTTTGGGGTATGATTGGGAGGAATGACTTGGCTTAGATGGTGGGGGAGGATGTCGGTCAGGTCTGGCATGACCAAAAAGGGTTTGCTGGGAATATCTGGCACAGTCCCCTGTCAAAGAGAGCTTCAATTCCTACCTCTGGCAGAAGTTTAACCATATCCCGAATGAGGCAGGGGATATTGAGTCAGAGTGGACTATGTTCCGTAGCTCATTTTGTTGAGGCAGCCAGTCGGAGCTGTGGCTGACAGGTACCTGTCGTGGGTGTATTCCCAGAACTTGTTGATGGACACCTGCAGTGAGGGATGCTGTCAAGCTGAAGGAGTCCTTACTGGGCCTTTTTTGCATGTGTATCAGCAGGCAGGATGGGAGGGTGTGCTCCAACTAGACGGTCATAACCCAGGAAAGATCTATTTAGGGGTCCTGAAGAGGAGGGTCTGTTGGATAGTCAAATCCTGGATTGAGGTGGAGCAGTGTAGTTTTTGTCCTGATAGTGAAACAGTGGACCACTGGTCCACTGTCCACTCTTCCACTGTTCCACTACCATGAGGAAAATCACACTGCTCCACCTCTTCAGGGTTGTGGAGGGAGCATGGAAGTTTTACCAACCATGCACCATGGACCCACAATGTGTGTCAGAGCTTGGTTCGCATTGCCAGCAGTAAGTCGTATTTATTTATAGTGAGGGTTAGACTCTTCCAAGGCTGACCTTTATCACCAATTCTGTTCACAATTTTTATGGACGGAATTTCAAGGCACAGCCAAGGTGTTTAAGGGGATCCAGTTTGGTAGCCTCCGGATTAGGTCTCTGCTCTTTACAGATGATGTAGTTCTGCTGGCTTCATCTGATCGTGCTCCCCAGCTCTCACTTGAGGAATGTGCTTGGAGTAACTCTGGAGCCACTGGAGCTGATTATCCAAAGAAGAATGCTGCACAAGCTGATGAAGATGATGGATGATTCTTCACACCCTCTCCACAACACAGTGATGAAACAACAAAGTTTGTTCAGTGAGAGGTTTTTTTTAGGTCCACTGTAATACTGAAAGATACAGAAGATCATTCCTACTAGCAGGCATCAGCCTCTGGAACAAGACCTCCTCAAGTTATTTATCTACTACAATATCAAATTTCCCTTTGTGGATTAATAAAGCATTTTTCATTTCATTCATTCATTCATTTTCATAACAGGTTCATAGTTTTCGCCATCTCTCATGCATCGCTCGCAACTTGGCACCCAACGCCCTGTTCACACCAATGTCCAGTGGTTGTAGTTCTTTCGGTAGTGGTCCCGGGATGATGGCAAGGTCAGAATTTATTGGCTTTACTCAACCTCATTGTTTTTGTTGGGATGATGGTGTCCACACAGAAGTTTATGTAATCTGTCACACACTGTCATGGTGTTAATGTCGTCTCCATGAGGTTCACAGAGGATGTTCCAATCTGTAGCCTCAAAGCCTCTTCTTCATCTTCAGCAGACCAGATTTTGATAGTCTTTGTGATGACTGGTTGATGCTGAACGATGGGCTTGTAGGTGGAGGTGAGAGGAACCAGATTATGGTCAGATCTTCCTAAAGGAGGCAGAGCAGAACAACGGTATCCATTATTCATATTCGCATAAAACAAGTCCAACCTCTTAAAGCCCGGTACAGACACATTACTGTTAAGGATGTGTTCATGCAGGTATGTCTCGATGGGGTTAGGGTTAAGGAACACATAATACTTCACTCTCTGTATTCTTTCTGAAACTTTGTTAGCATCTGGAGCTCGTTCGTTTTGTTAGCTAGCGATCTCACATTACCCATCAAAACAGTTGGGAGAAATGGTTTAATTTTCCATTGCTTTCTCCCCTGCCTCACTCCCTCTCTGCATCCTCTTCTCTTTCTTTTCAACTATATCGGGATTTGATGTGTTGTTTCGCTGATCATCCTGATTTGGGACAATTTAATTAATTGATCCCGATTGTAAACAAATCTTTCGTTGCCATGGAGACTCATCATAACAAGTCTTGAGAGAGCCAAAAATATGCAGAAAAATCTCCCTTGCAGCACACCCTCCGAACCGGCATGAAATCCTCAGGGGAAAAAAAAAACCAACAACATAATTTGAGCTGATATCTATATGAGAAGAATTTGTACTTTAAAAAAAATCAAGATAGCAAGTCAGAGCTACTGTAATTTGCTGCCATCAGACGGCGCAATCTAGAATGGAATGAAAATATTGGAAACAGTAAAATATTCTGCCCGTGAAAGATATGTTGATCTAAGTACAGCAGGACGCTGGAGGGCAGCGAGGACCCAGGAACGTACAATGTGGCTACTGTTACATGAGGTTTTTTTTTATTCGAAATGAATAATTATGAATTAAATAATCCCAAATAATAGTATTCTCTTGCGAGTTTACATCAAAATAATAATTCCAAATTTAAGTTTACATGGAAATACATCCATGTAAACATCCCCCCTCCCTGAGCCGTCACCTTATCTTGGTTGACTGGTTTGTGTGTCCCAAAGATCCTAGCAGCTATGTTGTCTGGGGCTTTATGCCCCTGGTAGGGTCACCCATGGCAAACAGGTGTCTAGGGGAGGCACCCGACCAAGTACGGCTCACAGACCCCTATGATGAACACAAACCCGGGCAGAAATGTTCCCTTGCCTGGACGCGGGTTACCGGGACCCTCCTCTGGAGCCAGGCCTGGAGGTGGGGTACAAGAGCGAGCGTCTGCTGGCCAGGCCTTTACCCATGGGACCCGGTCGGGCTCAGCCCGAAAGGGTTACATGGGCCCCACCTCCCGTGAGCTCACCATCTGTGGGAGGAGCCGTAGGGGTCGGGTGCAATGTGAGCTGGGTGGCAGCAAGGGACGGGGACACTGGTGGTCCAATCCCCGGCTGCAGAAGCTGGCTCTAGGGACGTGAAATGTCACCTCTCTGGTGGGGAAGGAGCCTGAGCTTGTGCGCGAGATTGAGCGGTTCCGGCTAGATACAGTTGGACTCACCTCGACGCATGGCTTGGGCTGTGGAACCAGTACCCTCGAGAGGGGCTGGACTTTCTTCCACTCTGGAGTTGCTCATGGTGAGAGGCGCCGAGCAGGTGTGGGCATTCTCATCAGCCCCCGGCTTGGTGCCTGCACGTTGGGGTTTACCCCACCGGATGAAAGGGTAGATCCCTCCGCCTCCGGGTGGGGGGACGGGTCCTGACTGTTGTCTGTGCTTATGCACCGAACAGCAGTTCAGAGTACCCACCCTTTCTGGAGTCCTTGGAGTGCTGGAAGGTGCTCCTTCTGGGGACTCCATTGTTCTGCTGGGGGACTTCAATGCTCACGTGGGCAATGACAGTGAGACCTGGAGGGAAGTGATTGGGAGGCATGGTCCTCCCCGTCTGATCCCAGATGGTGTTTTGTTATTGGACTTCTGTGCTCGTCATGGATTGCCCATAACAAACACCATGTTCAACATAAGAGTGTCCATATGTACACCTGGCATCAGGATTCCCTTGGCCGCAGTTCGATGATCGACTTTGTAGTCGTATCGTCGGACCTGCGGCCACATGCCTTGGACTCTCGGGTGAAGAGGGGGGTAGAGCTGTCAACTGATCACCACCTGGTGGTGAGTTGGCTCAGATGGTGGGGGAGGAAGCCGGTCAGATCTGGCAGGCGCAAATGTGTTGTGAAGGTCTGCTGGGAACGTCTGGCTGAGTCCCCCGTCAGAGCAAGCTTCAACTCCCACCTTCAGCAGAGCTTCAAACATGTCCCGAGTGAGGCGGGGGACATTGAGTCCGAATGGGCTGTGTTCCATGCCTCTATTGCTGAGGCGGCCAGCTGTAGCTGTGGCTGTAAGGTCGTCGGTGCCTGTAATCCCAGGACTCGTTGGTGGACACCAGCAGTGAGGGATGCCGTCAAGCTGAAGAAGGAGTCCTATCGGACCTTCTTGGCCTGTGGGACTCTGGAGGCAGCTGATGGGTACCGACAGGCTAAGCGGCATGCGGCTTCGGCTGTCGCCGAGGCAAAAACTCGAGCATGGGAGGAGTTTGGCGAGGCCATTGAGATAGACTTCCGGACGGCTTCAAGGAGATTCTGATCCACCATCCGGCGGCTCAGGAGGGGGAAGCAGTGCTCCATCTTGCCTGTTGCAGCATTTGCGTCTGGAGTTTGTTATGAACTTTCGCCACCACTTCACTCTGCTTTTGTGGTTTTTGCTTGTTGACTCGTTTGTTTATTCTTTATTCTTTATCCTGATTTGTGTGCAGGTGATAAAATGAGTTAGTTGTGACGGAGTCCGTTGTTTGGACTGGGAGCTAGTTTGTTGTCGGTTCCACGTCAGTCTTTTTATATCCAAACCGCATCCATGCGGTTGTGAAATTTCCCTTCTTTTATGAACAAGCTCATCGGTTTGGGTTTGCTGATCATCTGAGTTATCCTGTTCTGAAACGCGTGTGCTACTGTCTTCCTCTAGCTTTGTTTTTATATTGCATTGTGCATGCTGTGAAGCACATCTGGATGTAAAATACTGTAGTAAAGCACCTTATGCACCTTACCTCAATGAGAATATCAGCTTGCCTTGCTGATATCTCGGCATGGATGAAAACTCGCCACCTTCAGCTCAATCTGTCCAAGACAGAGCTCATTGTCTGCCCAGATAATCCTTCCTTACATCCGCAATTAAGTGTGAAGCTTGACTCTGTTACACTTGTTCCTACGCCTGCTGCCCGGAATCTTGAGGTCATGGTGGATGACCAGTTGACCGTTAAGGTCCATGTTGCCTCGGTTGCCCGTACCTGCCGATATGCTCTCTACAACATCAAGAGAATCAGACCGTACCTGACAGAACATACGACTCAGCTTCTGGTTCAGGCTCTGGTCATCTCACGCATCAATTACTGCAATTCCCTACTGGCAGGTCTGCCTGCATGTTCTGTTAAACCTCTGCAGATGATCCAGAATGCCGCAGCACGTCTGGTTTTCAACCAACCCAAACAAGCTCATGTCACTCCGCTGCTAATCACTCTTCACTGGCTTCCGGTTGCAGCACGCATCAAATTCAAAGCCTTGCTTCTGGCTTACAAAACAATAACTCAAACGACTCCGGTCTACCTTCACGCCCTAATCCAGGCCTACACTCCCTCTTGACAGCTACGTTCCACCAGTGAAAGACGCCTCATGTTACCACCACAACGTGGGACTAAATCACCAGCCAGACTCTTTTCCTCTGTTGTGCCACGATGGTGGAACGATCTACCAAACTCTGTCCGCTCTGCAGAGTCCCTGTCTACTTTTAAGAGCAAGCTGAAGACTCAGCTCTTCAAGGAGCATTTCAACACTTAGTATAGCTGCATTTATTGGAAAGTTGGAGAACTTAGCCCAGTTCTTTGCAACAGACTTTATGATATTAATTCTTTGTATTGTAACATAGGTGACATTATATGGTGGGAAGGGAGTAAACAAAAAAAAACAAAAAAAAAAAGCTTGTAGCACTTAATGCAAGGATCTGCATCCAACTATATAGTCCACAAGCATCTTCCTACGATGTCCTCTACTGTTTAATTTTGTGCTTGTGTTGTTCTCACTCATATGTAAGTCGCTTTGGATAAAAGCGTCTGCTAAATGACTGTAGAATAGAATGGAATAGAATTATCGTGGTGTAAACGATAGAGCCTCATATAAAATGACAGACATTTTATATTATCCAAACGATATATATTGTCATATTGCCCAGCCCTACTGGGTACTGGATAGTAATATTATTTGACTCCTAAAGTCAAGTCAACATGCAGAGTTTCAAATGAATCATAATTTGTTGTTATTAGAAGTCATCACATCACTAGTTTCATGTTTTACATTGATTCAAGTTTTTTTATTGAGTTCTTCAATGTTAATGAATTGTTTATGATTAGTATTAAAAGAATAGATTAAATTATATTTATATCTACTAAATATATAGTGTATACATTTTGCTGTGAAATCATCAGATGGGTGTTTAGCATGCAGCTCGATAGCTACTGGTTTCAGCCTCTCAATGACTCTTTTATTCCCTCAGTGTGAAGACGACGTAATATGCACTCGTCCCGCTTTCTGTCTCCTTTTGGTAATTTCTCATGATTGATCCTGCATAGATTTTCTAAGTTAATTTTTGTTTATAAGCTTGGTAATTACACAAATTAATCACAAATTAATTTTTTAACTTTTATCATCCCCCACAATCCCCTACCCCACCCATCTATCCCTTCCAGACTGATGCTTGTTTCGCCGCCTTTGTCTGAAGTTTGAGACCAGTCGGAGTTGAGAGCTGTGTCCTGAACGACTGTGGTGATGCGAGCTTCAGCGGCAGGCTGCAGGATGAGCTTGGGCGCACTCCTTAACGGGCTGCTGGTCTCCATAGTAGCGGCTCTCCTGTGGAAGTATTCCAAGCTAAGCGAGCAGGCAGCCTTGCTGGAGGAAGAGCTGCATATGACGCAACAGTCACAGGAGCTCTCGCAGGCCCACATCGACTACCATGTTGCCCTGCAGGCTCTTCAGGAACATGGCACCCGCATGGTCTGCACAGGGAAGATGCACACCGACCGCATCTGCCGCTTTGACTACCTCTGTTACAGCTCCGAAGCAGAGGAGTTTGTGTTCTTCCACTCCAACTCTTCGGTCATGCTGCCTAACCTTGGTTCTCGCCGTTTCCAGCCTGCCCTGCTGGACCTGTCTTCAGTAGAGGATCATAACACTCAGTATTTCAACTTTTTAGAGCTCCCAGCTGCTGCTCTGAAGTTCATGCCCAAACCAGTGTTTGTTCCTGATGTGACTCTGATCCTGAATAGGTTTAATCCTGACAACCTCATGCACGTTTTCCATGATGACCTGCTCCCAGCCTTTTACACCATGAAGCAATATTCTGACTTGAATGATGAGGCCCGGCTCGTGTTCATGGAGGGGTGGGGCGAAGGCCCACATTTTGATCTCTACCGACTTCTCAGCAGCAAGCAGCCGCTACTCAAAGAGCAGCTGAGGAACTTTGGTAAACTGATGTGTTTTACTAAATCTTATGTTGGTTTGACCAAAATGACCACTTGGTACCAGTATGGGTTTGTCCAACCACAGGGGCCCAAAGCCAACATTCTCGTCTCGGGGAATGAGCTCCGGCAGTTTGCCAAGACTCTGATGGAGAAAATGAACATTACAAGGGTGGACGAGGCAGAGAGAGATAGAGGAAGCAATGAATATGAGAAGGAGAAAGACGAGTACATTGTTGTGTTCAGTCGTTCAACGACAAGGCTGATACTAAATGAAGCAGAACTGGTCATGGCACTGGCCCAGGAGTTCCAGATGAGGGTGGTCACAGTCTCCCTGGAAGAGCAGACTTTTTCCAGTATTATTGAGGTGATCAGCAGGGCATCCATGTTGGTCAGTATGCATGGAGCTCAGCTTATCACCTCGCTGTTCCTCCCCAGAGGCGCTGCCGTTCTAGAGCTCTTCCCATTTGCTGTGAACCCAGAGCAGTACACTCCGTATAAGACACTTGCCTCCCTTCCCAGCATGGACCTTCACTATGTCTCCTGGAGGAACACTAAAGAGGAAAACACCATCACTCATCCAGAAAGACCCTGGGAACAAGGAGGCATCGCCCACTTGGAAAAAGTTGAACAGGAGAAAATTCTGGCAAGTAAAGAGGTCCCGCGGCATCTGTGCTGCCGGAACCCGGAGTGGCTTTTCCGGATCTACCAGGACACATTGGTGGACATCCCATCTTTACTGGAAGTCCTCAAGGACAGCATGAAGACCAAGTCCAACTTAAAGAAGGCCAAGACAGCCAGTACCGTCCACCCTGGCAGGGTCAGGGAAGCCCAATGTCAGACCTCCATTCAGACCTCCAAGGAGGCCAAACTCACAGTCTCCTGGCAGATCCCCTGGAACCTTAAATACCTGAAAGTGAGAGAGGTGAAGTATGAGGTGTGGATCCAGGAGCAGGGAGAGAACACCTATATGCCTTACATCCTTCCTCAGCAGAACTACACTTTTTCAGAAAACATCAAGCCGTTCACCACCTACCTGGTGTGGGTGAGGTGCATCTTTAATAAGAACCTCCTCGGCCCGTTTGCAGACGTTCTCACATGCAGGACCTAAAACGAAGTTTTTTTTTTACTGTGCCGCAATCAGACTGTTAGCAGGTGGTTCATGTGGAGGTCGGTGAATGTTGTTTGGATTGTTCTTGCAGTGACTGAAGCCCCCACTGTGACATTTCTGCCCACTGACTGCTACAGAATGCATATAATGTGGATGACACGGTTTACTGTATGAAAAAGATAAAGGTGTTTAACTGGTTTGTTTCTGATCACTTCAAATCAGCAGATTTATTTATAAGAAAAATAATATATAACATTTTTATTAGTCCAAACACTGGTTCTAAATCTTGTACAGACAACACAGTTTGTTTGTGGTGAGCAAGATATTTTTATTTATTTATTTAAATCTTTTCTGACTTGTCCAATGTCTGTGTCTCATTTCTCTGGCTTATTTTACCCACAGTGTTAGATTACATAAAGATTCGAACCCAAACCAACTCATTCTCCACCAGTTTATCATTCCTGCCATATCACTAATCTGATATATTTAATCCGTCACACCTCCATTGGTTATTGAGCTGGAAACTTTGTTAAGAAAAAAAACATTTCTGTAAATCAAGCATCACACCAGTGTTTGTGAATAAAACCTTAATATTTAGGCTGTGAACACTATAAAATTTCTTAGATCTTCAAATTCTCTTCCTGATGTCTTATAGTTATTTTATTTTCTCTAATTCTGATAATGATAACTGCAGTAGTTGCAGTGTTCTTTGTTGCCTTTTCATTAAGTTTTTTTATTCGTAAAAATGAGAAGCCTGATTTCGATTAAAAAAAAAAAAAAAGTGTCTGCTTACTTTCCTTAAAGATTTTTTTTCTTGCAAGTTTAAACAAGTGTCTTTTATACTCTCAAAGTATAAAGTGTTGATGTGTTGATCTATATGTTGTAGCTGAGGTGATCTCAGGAGAGGTTTTACCTGAATAAAGTATTGCCACCAACAGAAGTCAAACGTTAAATTAAATTGAAGCCTTTCCGTGTCAAGACTGCAAAAATATGTTTAACCACTAATGTGGTTCTGCTTGTTTATTTTGTTTTTGCTGCCAGTGTAGACCAGATGATGTGTGTTTGTGTTGATTATATTTCTTTGTTACCTCTTTGTATTTCCTAAGTGAGACCATTCTCTTTTCTCCAGGGGCAGGTAGTTGGATGGTTTTTATTAAATAAAGAATCTTAATTTTATACATTATTTGTGCTTGACAGTGGGCACACATTATTTATATTTGAAACTGAAGATAAATAATGTCTTAAAAAGATGAGTGGATATATAGCCTTTGGCCTGATGCAAAACTGGGTGGTTCATGAATCTTTTCCACAGGATCGAATGAAGTTCGTTTTCCAAAAGAAAAGTTCTCCCAGGATAAACATTGTCAAAGATCTTTATAATTTTAATTTCAAAGAGAGGAAAATGAATGGAGCAGTAAACACAACATTTGGGGAATGCAAATCCTTGAGCTGTAGTCCTGCAAGTTTATTACATGTCTCCCTCTTTCAACACTTGGTTACATCAAACTGAGCAGAACATGGTAAGCCGATGATCCATTTAACTTTAATCTGTTGTGTCAGAGAAGAGAAAAATTGAAAACCTGTAGGACTGTGTCTCCAGAGCTTGCCTACACTCACTCTAAATACAAAAACCACAAGTCACTGACTCGACTCTGAGTTAACACTTTAATAATGCAAGTTTGTAAAACTTCACCCAACAGAAATTTATGTCAGATAAGATGTATCCTGCACTCACCTGTATTTGGTGGTTTGTATTTGCAGTACAATCTGTTATTTAAAATAATTTGTAACTATGTGGAAATAAAAATAAAATTGGAAGTGCGAGATAAAAAAAGGAGGACGTAATTAGTGTGGTGTCAGACCAGCTTTAGGGCAAGAGGAGTATATGGAGCTACTTTTTACTTTTAATATCCTTAAATACAAGACTACTTTACAGATGTAAAACATAAACAATGTATCATTATTTAAGGTCATCTTGATTCAATGGAAATAAATACATATCTATGTTGGTGATTTAAACAAGTGGTCTCTTTGCTTACCTTGTTCCACTTCAGAGGTAATGGATCCTTATCTTAAAATGACTGAAGTTATTTTTTAAACACACACCTCTATTACATAACAGCAAGTGTGAATGCGATAATGTGTAATTACTGATGTATAATGCAAAAAAAGCAGAAGATGTCACTGAAATTAGATGTGCAGCATTCATATCAATCAGATAAAGTGTAAAAGAAATCTGAAGAAAAATTGTTTTGAAGTGACAAAAACTGCAGACGGGAAAAATTTCTTGAAGATTATAAAGAGGGTAAGTTGTATTGTGCAGCCATTTTGCATAATATATCTCTTGATGGACTTGAACCCACAACATACAGAGTCAAAGCCCATTTTCATAACCACTGGGCCACCACCTCATTTAACACCTGGATGTGTGGGAACAGATAAAGGTCTTCTTTTGAGAAGAGGATTTATTCTTGATGCTTGTGGAGACATTGTAGAAAAATATTAAATGTTTGACTATAATGCTGTAAAGAACAACTGAAGAACACCATAGAGTAAAAAGCGCGCACTTTCTTTTCATTTCTGGTCTTAGAGTGCCGTCTAGTGGCCATATGAGGGAGCAATTTTCTTTTTAGGCGCTATTAACAGGGAACGAATGTACTGGACACTGAAAACTGGTGCAGCCAGTTTGAAAAAAAATGTAAAAAGTCTTAGCCGATTATAAATGCTGATTTAGATAGTAAAAAAAAAAGGCATTGTTGGTTAAAGAACACAGCGGGGAGCAATCATCTAACTTGTGACATTGTGAATGGAAACAGCTTCAATGAAAGCAAAGTTTCACCATGAAATTATTTATAAGTAGCACAGGCCAGAGTTACATTTAGGAGAATCTCTATGTGTACATAGTTGTTGGTAAACTCTGCCAAACCACCAATGAGGTGAAGGTTGTTAATAAGGTTAATAAGGTTGTCATGAACCAGGTACTGGAAACTGGTGCAAATAACAGCTGCAAATCATGTTGGGAAGCTCCACCTACCACAAAGTTCTTAGTAATATTAGGGCTTCCATTGACACTGGAAACTGTTGCAGATCTCTGAAACCTGTTGAATCCATTTCCAGCTCATTATACAAAAACTGACCAATGGCTGAGCTGAATTTTTTCTGTGTCC
This sequence comes from Telmatherina bonti, assembly GCF_933228915.1. NCBI lineage: Eukaryota > Metazoa > Chordata > Actinopteri > Atheriniformes > Telmatherinidae > Telmatherina > Telmatherina bonti. The sequence goes on along the minus strand of NC_136623.1, from coordinate 36,155,685 downwards.
GATACGCATTTGGTTTGAAGGGCTTTCGGCCAATCACAAGCCCTGAAACTGCTCTCTGGCAGAAGCGTTGGAATTTTTTTTTTTTTTTTTACCACTAGAGCACTACCATTCTTTTTTAAGACTTTCATCAGTGTGTAAAATTTGAATAGGTGAAGTAGCAAACAAGATTTTTTAGCTTGCTCCAATTTGCTACAACAGGTCTTACTGTCACTCTGGCTGAAGCAACACTATTTTTGACTAATATTTTTAGCCATTGGTATCAGAACGCCTTTGCCACCAGTGTATAATGAGCAGAATTGTGAAAAGATTTGAAAGGTTGAACTGCGGTCAAGAAACTAAAGATAGTTTTAAAGAAGTCATAATCCGCTCTTTTCATGTCTCTACTGTCCTCTAAGTGTTTTGTAAAATAATAGTTTAAAAACTAACTAAACAAAAAAAAAGTGCTTGTTTTGACCATTCATTAGTAATTAAACTTTTCTTGTGAGATTTTGCTAAACATAGATATAAGTTTAAACTACAAAATCGCTCTTCTTGCAGAAGAGCAAATGTGAATGCCCTTTTATGCTGAATAATTGATACACAATTGCATAACCATTTGGAGAAGCAGCACAACTATCCACCTTGACTTGTTATGGCAAAACATTGGGATTTGAACCCATGAACATCTGAACAAGAACCCAGTTCTTTAATTACTACACCAGCACAGCTCTTTGCTGAGTTTAACAGAAGTGTCAAAAGCCTTTACCATTGGAATTGGAATGTTATTTTTAAAGCTTCCTGCAGTGTGGAATCAGCCAAAGAGCTTATGATTTAAATGGTCGAAGTAGCACACAAGATCTATTAGATATAGATCAGCATAAGGAAAAAAAAGTACAACCATCTGATCTGATTTATATATTTGCATTTTCTGTTTTGTCCAATTACAGGAACAGATTTAAAACATGTACAAAAACTTGAATAACTTAAAAAGTTTAAATAGTCCAAAGACCAAAATTCTTAGCACATATCTCTGTAAAGGTGTGGAAGGAGTAGCATTTCAAACATTTTGCAAGAAAGACAACTTTGTTTTATTTGAAGCATTTTAACTACAGAAACATGATATTTAACTGTTATTTCCCCACAGCTTTCTTTTTTAAAAACTTGAATTAACACTTAGTTTTACTTGTATAACTTTTCAAAACAGACTTCACACATGCGTTAACTTGTTTGTACAAACAATCCACGTTTTAACCGTAAAGCTCGCAGCAAAATCTAAGCACTTTGTCAGAACAGTATGCAGCACTCTATGTACATCATCTGGCACATCATTATGATGCACAATGTTTAAAACTGGATTTGAACCTGTCCCATGTATACCACTGTGCACCGGTGCAGAAAATGGACCAATCGCTAAGCTGCATTTTCTGTTTTGTCCAATCACAGGAACAAATTTGAAAAATTGACAAAGACTTGAATAACTTGGAAAAATTTAAATGTTACAAAGACCAAAAGTCATAGCACATATCTCCTGAATTGGCTGAAGAGTTTGACACTTGAATGGTTTAAGTGACACTAAAGGTGTGCGAGGAGTAGCATTTCAAACATTTTGCAAGAAAGACAACTTTGTTTTATTTGAAGCATTTTAACAATTTAAAATTGAACTGTCACTTCTGCACATTTTATCTTTTACTTAATATAAATACTTTGTATTAAGTGCTAAACTTCTCAAGACTGACATTGCACAGACGTTATCTCACATGTGCAGACTGCTCATACTTTAACGAAATAGTTTGCAATTGAAGCAGAAACTTTTTGATGGGCCCAGTACTTCAGATGCTAAAAACACCAGCTAGTCACACCAGGCTAACTGACAGCAGTAGCTGTCTGAATTCAACCATTTATGTTTGAACTCGACTCTGAGCACGAGAGAGAAGATACCAAGATGGTGGAAGGAGCACGTTTACAACAAACTGTCTCTGAATGGTAAAGTCATCATTTTAATGTCTGCTCACCTTGCCGATAAAGTTAGATAGCATGTTGTCAATGAAGCATGTCATTAATGTTAATATGTACCAATTTTATTCTGTGTTGGACAAGTTTTTAAACTATACAACTTTTTTCTTTGTAAATCCAAAGTTAAGGATGTGAAAAATTAAGTAACGTTGACCGCTGCATAATATTTACCTACCAAACTTATACACGTCACACCAGCTTACTGGCAGCCAGATAAGCACACACACATTTTAACAATAGGGAACTGGAAAAAGCAGCACGTTTACTTTAGGTTTAATTTACTGTCTGTGTTTATCTTAATTAATTAGCCTATTTATATGGGTTGTTTTAGACAGAAGTCTGGAAAATGTTATGATTTCCACATGACAAATCTCTGGTTTCTTTACCAACCGTGTGGCCATGTTACTGTACTGATAAATAACATGAACTTAACCCCTTAACAGTCACCCCCCCAAAATGCCAAATACGCCCGAAAAAGACATACCCAAATTAAATTAGATGCTGTTCTTGAACCCTTTGGAGTAGATTCAAAAGCATGGTCTATTTATAAAGAAAAAACTCAAAAGTTTTACCCTGAGCTTTCAGATTTCTTGTAACTGTAACCAGCATAAAGTTATTGAAGTTGGAACACAAGGAAGTTTCAGTTTTTTCCCTTTCAGTTTTTTCTCTTCTACTTTCTCAACATGCTGCTCATGGAGAGATGGAGATATGGACTGGAAAATCTGATGGAGCTGCAGCATGAAGCCTTGAATATGACCAGTTAAAATTTGGTGACAATAGCAGCCACAATTGTTATTCTATGAGGGTTTTACTGTAAGTATGTTCATGCGCTCCCCAAAGTGGCCATTTGGAGACTCCAAATGGCCACTGTCAAATGGCCATCTAACCATGCCTATTTGACATCCCAGTATGCCCTTGCTAATTTGGCGGTGAAAGTGCCAAATCCTAGCCACTAGACCATCAGGGAGTAGCGTCCCAAAGGCTCTTGCATCAATCAACATTTTAAACAATAACCCCTTTTTCCCTAACCATAACCCTAAAAGCACACCCATCACCCATTTAACTGTGCCCATTTGACATCCAACCACGCCCATTTGACATCCAAGTCTGCTCTTGCTAATTTGGTAGTGAAAGTGCTAAATCCTAGCAACTAGACCATCAGGGAGAAGCATCCCAAAGGCTCTGGCCGCAATTAACATTTTAAACCCTAACCCTTTCTCCCTAACCCTAAAAGCACAACCATCACCCATTTAACTGTGCCCATTTGAAATCCAACCATGCCCATTTGACACCCCAATCTGCCCTTGCTAATTTGGCGGTGAAAGTGCTAAATCCTAGCAACTAGACCATCAGGGAGAAGCATCCCAAAGGCTCTGGCAGAAATCAACATTTTAAACCATAACCCTTTCTCCCTAACCCTAACCCTATAACCACACCCATCAGCCATTTAACTGTGCCCATTTGACATCCAACCACGCCCATTCGACAACCAAGTCTGCTCTTGCTAATTTGGCGGTGAAAGTGCTAAATCCTAGCAACTAGACCATCAGGGAGAAGCATCCCAAAGGCTCTGGCAGCAATCAACATTTTAAACCCTAACCCTTTTTCCCTAACCCTAACCCTATAACCACACCCATCAGCCATCTAACCATGCCTATTTGACAGCCAACCACGCCCATTTGACATCCAGCCCCGCCCAATATCCAGCCCTGCCCCATTTTGCAGCCTGCAGCTGGGGGTTATGGGTCTTTCCAGGGTGTTCTCTATGAACATTCTCATTCTCATACATTCTATGATGTCTTCAGGACATTGTTTGCCCCCACTTCTGTCCACATGCAACAAAGGAACAGAAGGGAAAATGGAATGGCTAGTTTGAGTAACACTAAGGTTTCTTTGGCATATGGCCAACAGTTGTCAGCATTCAAGCACTTAAGAAGTATAATCTGAGAATGAGGGGCTTGCGGCCAACCATTCGATACCCACTTTGCTTCACTTGAAAGCTGTTCCACGTTGGTGTCCCAGCCCGGCCCTAGTGATATGTTCAGTAATGACAACAAGGTTCAACTTTTTGGCTCCAATGTGCATTTGCAATTAGCCTTTGTCACAGCAAACTTGAAGTGTTACACATGATTCAATTTGTGATTCCCTGTGAATGCTAGCAGTCAATTTGTGCACATTCTATGATGTCTTCAGGACATTGTTTGCCCCCACTTCTGTCCACATGCAACAAAGGAACTGGGAGGGAAAATGGAATGGCTAGTTTGAGTGACACTAAGGTTTGTTTGGCATATGGCCAACAGTTGTCAGCATTCAGGCACTTAAGAAGTATAATCTGAGAATGAGGGGCTTGCGGCCAACCATTCGCTACCCACTTCGCTTTACTTGAAAGATGTTCCACGTTGGCGTCCCAGCCTGACCCTAAGTGATTTGTTCAGTAATGACAACAAGGTTTTACTTTTGGGCTCCAATTTGCAATTAGCCTTTGTCACAGCAAACTTGAAGTGTTACACATGATTCCACTTGTGATTCCCTGGAAGATCTTATAAAGAATCCAACATTTGTCATGGTGCTGGAAAGCAGTAAAATGATACTTGGGGATGTATGCTAGGCAGTTGAAGCAGCCATCAGACTCCCTGACCAGGAACAGAACCCAGGCCACAGCAGTGAGTACACCAAATCCTAACCACTAGACCATCAGGGAGCCTTTTTCACCTCTTAGCAAGGGGGATTTAGTCATGGGGTTAAAGCTCCAATTGGCCAGATGTTAATATACACAGTGCTTTGGATTGGCTATATGCCACAGATGCTAGCATGTGAATGATGTCAGGTTAATTCTCTATGGAAGAAGAAAGGCCAAGCCAAACAAAGATTGCCTGAACATGGAGGATAAATGTGCTCTTTTCAGGGAATGCAGGAATAAAATGCCCAAGGGTAAAAGGAAGACAAGCAAAACTTCCCTGACCAGGAATTGAACCTGGGCCGTGGCGGTGAAAACGCCAAATCCTAGCAACTAGACCATCAGGGAGTAGCATCCTAAACGCTTTTGCAGCAATCAGCATTTTAAGCACTAACCCTTTCTCCCTAACCCTAACCCTCACCCATTTAACTGTGCCCATTTGACATCCAACCACGCCCATTTGACATGCTAGTCTGCCCTTGCTAATTTGGCAGTGAAAGTGCCAAATCCTAGAAACTAGACCATCAGGGAGAAGCATCCCAAAGGCTCTGGCAGCAATCAACATTTTAAACCCTAACCCTTTCTCCCTAACCCTAACCCGATAACCACACCCATCAGCCATCGAACCATACCTATTTGACAGCCAACCACGCCCATTTGACATCCAACCCCGCCCAATATCCAGCCCTGCCCCATTTTCCAGCCTGCAGCTGGGGCTTATGGGTCTTTCCAGGGTGTTCTCTGCATCTCGCTTGATGATAACTGGGTCTGCTGTCACTGTTTGCTGTGGGCTTGGTTCTTAAGGGCTGGGTTGTGCAATTTCCATGTGAGTACACACATTGCTGCACATAGTAAAAAGCACCATTGCAGCAAAGTGGTTTTGGATTTTCACGACTCTGCATAAGACGACATTGAGTGCAGCCCTATATCGCCTTCAGCTGATTTCTTTGCAGGCATTGGTGGTATAGTGGAGAGCATAGCTGCTTCTCAAGCTGTTGACCTGGGTTTGATTCCCAGCCAATGCAGTGTGTTTTTACAATCTTCCTAATGTGAGATGGGGCTAAAGCTCTTGTTGAATTTAAAGCTAGAATTGAATGTTAGCTGTCAGTTTTTGTACATTCTATTAGGACATTGTTTGCCCCCACTTCTGTCCACATGCAACAAAGGAACAGAAGGGAAAATGGAATGGCTAGTTTGAGTAACACTAACGTTTCTTTGGCATATGGCCAACATTTGTCAGCATTCAAGCACTTAAGAAGTATAATCTGAGAATGAGGGGCTTGCGGCCAACCATTCGCTACCCACTTCGCTTTACTTGAAAGATGTTCCACGTTGGTGTCCCAGCCTGACCCTAAGTGATTTGTTCAGTAATGACAACAAGGTTTTACTTTTGGGCTCCAATGTACATTTGCAATTAGCCTTTGTCACAGCAAACTTGAAGTGTTACACATGATTCCACTTGTGATTCCCTGGAAGATCTTATTAAGAATCCAACATTTGTCATGGTGCTGGAAAGCAGTAACATGATACTTGGGGATGTATGCTAGGCAGTTGAAGCAGCCATCAGACTCCCTGACCAGGAACAGAACCCAGGCCACAGCAGTGAGTACACCAAATCCTAACCACTAGACCATCAGGGAGCCTTTTTCACCTCTTAGCAAGGGGGATTTAGTCATGGGGTTAAAGCTCCAATTGGCCAGATGTTAATATACACAGTGCTTTGGATTGGCTATATGCCACAGATGCTAGCATGTGAATGATGTCAGGTTAATTCTCTATGGAAGAAGAAAGGCCAAGCCAAACAAAGATTGCCTGAACATGGAGGATAAATGTGCTCTTTTCAGGGAATGCAGGAATAAAATGCCCAGGGTAAAAGGAAGACAAGCAAAATTTCCCTGACCAGGAATTGAACCTGGGCCGTGGCGGTGAAAACGCCAAATCCTAGCCTCTAGACCATCAGGGAGTAGCATCCCGAAGGCTCTTGCAGCAATCCCTTTCTCCCCAACCCTAAAAGCACACCCATCATGCATTTAATTGTGCCCATTTGAAATCCAATCATGCCCATTTGACATGCTAGTCTGCCCTTGCTAATTTGGAGGTGAAAGTGCCAAATCCTAGCCACTAGACCATCAGGGAGTAGTACCCCAAAGGCTCTGGCGGCAATCAACATTTTAAACAATAACCCTTTCTCCCTAACCCTAATCCTAACACCACACCCATCACCCATTAAACTGTGCCCATTTGACATCCAACCACGCCCATTTGACATGCTAGTCTGCCCTTGCTAATTTGGCGGTGAAAACGCCAAATCCTAGCCACTAGACCATCAGGGAGAAGCACCCCAAAGGTTCTTGCAGCAATCAACATTTTAAACCCTAACCCTTTCTCACTAACCCTAACAGCACTCCCATCACCCATTTAACTGTGCCCATTTGACATCCAACCACGCCCATTTGACATGCTAGTCTGCCCTTGCTAATTTGGCAGTGAAAGTGCCAAATCCTAGCAACTAGACCATCAGGGAGTAGCATCCCAAAGGCTCTTGCAGCAATCAGCATTTTAAACCCTAACCCCTTTCTCCCCAACCCTAAAAGCACACCCATCATGCATTTAACTGTGCCCATTTGAAATCCAACCATGCCCATTTGACACCCCAGTCTGCCCTTGCTAATTTGGCGGTGAAAGTGCTAAATCCTAGCAACTAGACCATCAGGGAGAAGCATCCCAAAGGCTCTGGCAGAAATCAACATTTTAAACCATAACCCTTTCTCCCTAACCCTAACCCTATAACCACACCCATCAGCCATTTAACTGTGCCCATTTGACATCCAACCACGCCCATTCGACATCCAAGTCTGCTCTTGCTAATTTGGCGGTGAAAGTGCTAAATTCTAGCAACTAGACCATCAGGGAGAAGCATCCCAAAGGCTCTGGCCGCAATCAACATTTTAAACCCTAACCCTTTCTCCCTAACCCTAAAAGCACAACCATCACCCATTTAACTGTGCCCATTTGAAATCCAACCATGCCCATTTGACACCCCAATCTGCCCTTGCTAATTTGGCGGTGAAAGTGCTAAATCCTAGCAACTAGACCATCAGGGAGAAGCATCCCAAAGGCTCTGGCAGCAATCAACATTTTAAACCCTAACCCTTTTTCCCTAACCCTAACCCTATAACCACACCCATCAGCCATCTAACCATGCCTATTTGACAGCCAACCCCGCCCATTTGACATCCAGCCCCGCCCAATATCCAGCCCTGCCCCATTTTGCAGCCTGCAGCTGGGGGTTATGGGTCTTTCCAGGGTGTTCTCTATGAACATTCTCATTCTCATACATTCTATGATGTCTTCAGGACATTGTTTGCCCCCACTTCTGTCCACATGCAACAAAGGAACAGAAGGGAAAATGGAATGGCTAGTTTGAGTAACACTAAGGTTTCTTTGGCATATGGCCAACAGTTGTCAGCATTCAAGCACTTAAGAAGTATAATCTGAGAATGAGGGGCTTGCGGCCAACCATTCGATACCCACTTTGCTTCACTTGAAAGCTGTTCCACGTTGGTGTCCCAGCCCGGCCCTAGTGATATGTTCAGTAATGACAACAAGGTTCAACTTTTTGGCTCCAATGTGCATTTGCAATTAGCCTTTGTCACAGCAAACTTGAAGTGTTACACATGATTCAATTTGTGATTCCCTGTGAATGCTAGCAGTCAATTTGTGCACATTCTATGATGTCTTCAGGACATTGTTTGCCCCCACTTCTGTCCACATGCAACAAAGGAACTGGGAGGGAAAATGGAATGGCTAGTTTGAGTGACACTAAGGTTTGTTTGGCATATGGCCAACAGTTGTCAGCATTCAGGCACTTAAGAAGTATAATCTGAGAATGAGGGGCTTGCGGCCAACCATTCGCTACCCACTTCGCTTTACTTGAAAGATGTTCCACGTTGGCGTCCCAGCCTGACCCTAAGTGATTTGTTCAGTAATGACAACAAGGTTTTACTTTTGGGCTCCAATTTGCAATTAGCCTTTGTCACAGCAAACTTGAAGTGTTACACATGATTCCACTTGTGATTCCCTGGAAGATCTTATAAAGAATCCAACATTTGTCATGGTGCTGGAAAGCAGTAAAATGATACTTGGGGATGTATGCTAGGCAGTTGAAGCAGCCATCAGACTCCCTGACCAGGAACAGAACCCAGGCCACAGCAGTGAGTACACCAAATCCTAACCACTAGACCATCAGGGAGCCTTTTTCACCTCTTAGCAAGGGGGATTTAGTCATGGGGTTAAAGCTCCAATTGGCCAGATGTTAATATACACAGTGCTTTGGATTGGGTATATGCCACAGATGCTAGCATGTGAATGATGTCAGGTTAATTCTCTATGGAAGAAGAAAGGCCAAGCCAAACAAAGATTGCCTGAACATGGAGGATAAATGTGCTCTTTTCAGGGAATGCAGGAATAAAATGCCCAAGGGTAAAAGGAAGACAAGCAAAACTTCCCTGACCAGGAATTGAACCTGGGCCGTGGCGGTGAAAACGCCAAATCCTAGCAACTAGACCATCAGGGAGTAGCATCCTAAACGCTTTTGCAGCAATCAGCATTTTAAGCACTAACCCTTTCTCCCTAACCCTAACCCTCACCCATTTAACTGTGCCCATTTGACATCCAACCACGCCCATTTGACATGCTAGTCTGCCCTTGCTAATTTGGCAGTGAAAGTGCCAAATCCTAGAAACTAGACCATCAGGGAGAAGCATCCCAAAGGCTCTGGCAGCAATCAACATTTTAAACCCTAACCCTTTCTCCCTAACCCTAACCCGATAACCACACCCATCAGCCATCGAACCATACCTATTTGACAGCCAACCACGCCCATTTGACATCCAACCCCGCCCAATATCCAGCCCTGCCCCATTTTCCAGCCTGCAGCTGGGGCTTATGGGTCTTTCCAGGGTGTTCTCTGCATCTCGCTTGATGATAACTGGGTCTGCTGTCACTGTTTGCTGTGGGCTTGGTTCTTAAGGGCTGGGTTGTGCAATTTCCATGTGAGTACACACATTGCTGCACATAGTAAAAAGCACCATTGCAGCAAAGTGGTTTTGGATTTTCACGACTCTGCATAAGACGACATTGAGTGCAGCCCTATATCGCCTTCAGCAGATTTCTTTGCAGGCATTGGTGGTATAGTGGAGAGCATAGCTGCTTCTCAAGCTGTTGACCTGGGTTTGATTCCCAGCCAATGCAGTGTGTTTTTACAATCTTCCTAATGTGAGATGGGGCTAAAGCTCTTGTTGAATTTAAAGCTAGAATTGAATGTTAGCTGTCAGTTTTTGTACATTCTATTAGGACATTGTTTGCCCCCACTTCTGTCCACATGCAACAAAGGAACAGAAGGGAAAATGGAATGGCTAGTTTGAGTAACACTAACGTTTCTTTGGCATATGGCCAACATTTGTCAGCATTCAAGCACTTAAGAAGTATAATCTGAGAATGAGGGGCTTGCGGCCAACCATTCGCTACCCACTTCGCTTTACTTGAAAGATGTTCCACGTTGGTGTCCCAGCCTGACCCTAAGTGATTTGTTCAGTAATGACAACAAGGTTTTACTTTTGGGCTCCAATGTACATTTGCAATTAGCCTTTGTCACAGCAAACTTGAAGTGTTACACATGATTCCACTTGTGATTCCCTGGAAGATCTTATTAAGAATCCAACATTTGTCATGGTGCTGGAAAGCAGTAACATGATACTTGGGGATGTATGCTAGGCAGTTGAAGCAGCCATCAGACTCCCTGACCAGGAACAGAACCCAGGCCACAGCAGTGAGTACACCAAATCCTAACCACTAGACCATCAGGGAGCCTTTTTCACCTCTTAGCAAGGGGGATTTAGTCATGGGGTTAAAGCTCCAATTGGCCAGATGTTAATATACACAGTGCTTTGGATTGCCTATATGCCACAGATGCTAGCATGTGAATGATGTCAGGTTAATTCTCTATGGAAGAAGAAAGGCCAAGCCAAACAAAGATTGCCTGAACATGGAGGATAAATGTGCTCTTTTCAGGGAATGCAGGAATAAAATGCCCAGGGTAAAAGGAAGACAAGCAAAATTTCCCTGACCAGGAATTGAACCCGGGCCGTGGCGGTGAAAACGCCAAATCCTAGCCTCTAGACCATCAGGGAGTAGCATCCCGAAGGCTCTTGCAGCAATCCCTTTCTCCCCAACCCTAAAAGCACACCCATCATGCATTTAATTGTGCCCATTTGAAATCCAATCATGCCCATTTGACATGCTAGTCTGCCCTTGCTAATTTGGAGGTGAAAGTGCCAAATCCTAGCCACTAGACCATCAGGGAGTAGTACCCCAAAGGCTCTGGCGGCAATCAACATTTTAAACAATAACCCTTTCTCCCTAACCCTAATCCTAACACCACACCCATCACCCATTAAACTGTGCCCATTTGACATCCAACCACGCCCATTTGACATGCTAGTCTGCCCTTGCTAATTTGGCGGTGAAAACGCCAAATCCTAGCCACTAGACCATCAGGGAGAAGCACCCCAAAGGTTCTTGCAGCAATCAACATTTTAAACCCTAACCCTTTCTCACTAACCCTAACAGCACTCCCATCACCCATTTAACTGTGCCCATTTGACATCCAACCACGCCCATTTGACATGCTAGTCTGCCCTTGCTAATTTGGCAGTGAAAGTGCCAAATCCTAGCAACTAGACCATCAGGGAGTAGCATCCCAAAGGCTCTTGCAGCAATCAGCATTTTAAACCCTAACCCCTTTCTCCCCAACCCTAAAAGCACACCCATCATGCATTTAACTGTGCCCATTTGAAATCCAACCATGCCCATTTGACACCCCAGTCTGCCCTTGCTAATTTGGCGGTGAAAGTGCTAAATCCTAGCAACTAGACCATCAGGGAGAAGCATCCCAAAGGCTCTGGCAGAAATCAACATTTTAAACCATAACCCTTTCTCCCTAACCCTAACCCTATAACCACACCCATCAGCCATTTAACTGTGCCCATTTGACATCCAACCACGCCCATTCGACATCCAAGTCTGCTCTTGCTAATTTGGCGGTGAAAGTGCTAAATTCTAGCAACTAGACCATCAGGGAGAAGCATCCCAAAGGCTCTGGCCGCAATCAACATTTTAAACCCTAACCCTTTCTCCCTAACCCTAAAAGCACAACCATCACCCATTTAACTGTGCCCATTTGAAATCCAACCATGCCCATTTGACACCCCAATCTGCCCTTGCTAATTTGGCGGTGAAAGTGCTAAATCCTAGCAACTAGACCATCAGGGAGAAGCATCCCAAAGGCTCTGGCAGCAATCAACATTTTAAACCCTAACCCTTTTTCCCTAACCCTAACCCTATAACCACACCCATCAGCCATCTAACCATGCCTATTTGACAGCCAACCCCGCCCATTTGACATCCAGCCCCGCCCAATATCCAGCCCTGCCCCATTTTGCAGCCTGCAGCTGGGGGTTATGGGTCTTTCCAGGGTGTTCTCTATGAACATTCTCATTCTCATACATTCTATGATGTCTTCAGGACATTGTTTGCCCCCACTTCTGTCCACATGCAACAAAGGAACAGAAGGGAAAATGGAATGGCTAGTTTGAGTAACACTAAGGTTTCTTTGGCATATGGCCAACAGTTGTCAGCATTCAGGCACTTAAGAAGTATAATCTGAGAATGAGGGGCTTGCGGCCAACCATTCGATACCCACTTTGCTTCACTTGAAAGATGTTCCACGTTGTTGTCCCAGCACGGCCCTAGTGATATGTTCAGTAATGACAACAAGGTTCAACTTTTTGGCTCCAATGTGCATTTGCAATTAGCCTTTGTCACAGCAAACTTGAAGTGTTACACATGATTCAATTTGTGATTCCCTGTGAATGCTAGCAGTCAATTTGTGCACATTCTATGATGTCTTCAGGACATTGTTTGCCCCCACTTCTGTCCACATGCAACAAAGGAACTGGGAGGGAAAATGGAATGGCTAGTTTGAGTGACACTAAGGTTTGTTTGGCATATGGCCAACAGTTGTCAGCATTCAGGCACTTAAGAAGTATAATCTGAGAATGAAGGGCTTGCGGCCAACCATCCGATACCCACTTCGCTTCACTTGAAAGATGTTCCACGTTGGCGTCCCAGCCTGACCCTAAGTGATTTGTTCAGTAATGACAACAAGGTTTTACTTTTGGGCTCCAATTTGCAATTAGCCTTTGTCACAGCAAACTTGAAGTGTTACACATGATTCCACTTGTGATTCCCTGGAAGATCTTATTAAGAATCCAACATTTGTCATGGTGCTGGAAAGCAGTAACATGATACTTGGGGATGTATGCTAGGCAGTTGAAGCAGCCATCAGACTCCCTGACCAGGAATGGAACCTAGGCCACAGCAGTGAGAACACCAAAGCCTAACCACTAGACCATCAGGGAGCCTTTTTCACCTCTTAGCAAGGGGGATTTAGTCATGGGGTTAAAGCTCCAATTGGCCGGATGTTAATATACACAGTGCTTTGGATTGGCTATATGCCACAGATGCTAGCATGTGAATGATGTCAGGTTAATTCTCTATGGAAGAAGAAAGGCCAAGCCAAAAAAAGATTGCCTGAACATGGAGGATAAATGTGCTCTTTTCAGGGAATGCAGGAATAAAATGCCCAAGGGTAAAAGGAAGACAAGCAAAACTTCCCTGACAGGGAATTGAACCCGGGCCGTGGCGGTGAAAACGCCAAATCCTAGCCACTAGACCATCAGGGAGAAGCACCCCAAAGGTTCTTGCAGCAATCAACATTTTAAACCCTAACCCTTTCTCCCTAACCCTAACAGCACTCCCATCACCCATTTAACTGTGCCCATTTGACATCCAACCACGCCCATTTGACATGCTAGTCTGCCCTTGCTAATTTGGCAGTGAAAGTGCCAAATCCTAGCAACTAGACCATCAGGGAGTAGCATCCCAAAGGCTCTTGCAGCAATCAGCATTTTAAACCCTAACCCCTTTCTCCCCAACCCTAAAAGCACACCCATCATGCATTTAACTGTGCCCATTTGAAATCCAACCATGCCCATTTGACACCCCAGTCTGCCCTTGCTAATTTGGCGGTGAAAGTGCCAAATCCTAGCCACTAGACCATCAGGGAGTAGCATCCCAAAGGCTCTTGCAGCAATCAACATTCTAAACCCTAACCCCTTTCTCCCCAACCCTAAAAGCACACCCATCATGCATTTAACTGTGCCCATTTGAAATCCAACCATGCCCATTTGACACCCCAATCTGCCCTTGCTAATTTGGCGGTGAAAGTGCTAAATCCTAGCAACTAGACCATCAGGGAGAAGCATCCCAAAGGCTCTGGCAGCAATCAACATTTTAAACCCTAACCCTTTTTCCCTAACCCTAACCCTATAACCACACCCATCAGCCATCTAACCATAACTATTTGACAGCCAACCACCCCCATTTGACATCCAGCCCCGCCCAATATCCAGCCCCGCCCCATTTTGCAGCCTGCAGCTGGGGGTTATGGGTCTTTCCAGGGTGTTCTCTATGAACATTCTCATTCTCATACATTCTATGATGTCTTCAGGACATTGTTTGCCCCCACTTCTGTCCACATGCAACAAAGGAACAGAAGGGAAAATGGAATGGCTAGTTTGAGTAACACTAAGGTTTCTTTGGCATATGGCCAACAGTTGTCAGCATTCAGGCACTTAAGAAGTATAATCTGAGAATGAGGGGCTTGCGGCCAACCATTCGATACCCACTTTGCTTCACTTGAAAGATGTTCCACGTTGGTGTCCCAGCCCGGCCCTAGTGATATGTTCAGTAATGACAACAAGGTTCAACTTTTTGGCTCCAATGTGCATTTGCAATTAGCCTTTGTCACAGCAAACTTGAAGTGTTACACATGATTCAATTTGTGATTCCCTGTGAATGCTAGCAGTCAATTTGTGCACATTCTATGATGTCTTCAGGACATTGTTTGCCCCCACTTCTGTCCACATGCAACAAAGGAACTGGGAGGGAAAATGGAATGGCTAGTTTGAGTGACACTAAGGTTTGTTTGGCATATGGCCAACAGTTGTCAGCATTCAGGCACTTAAGAAGTATAATCTGAGAATGAAGGGCTTGCGGCCAACCATCCGATACCCACTTCGCTTCACTTGAAAGATGTTCCATGTTGGCGTCCCAGCCTGACCCTAAGTGATTTGTTCAGTAATGACAACAAGGTTTTACTTTTGGGCTCCAATGTACATTTGCAATTAGCCTTTGTCACAGCAAACTTGAAGTGTTACACATGACTCCACTTGTGATTCCCTGGAAGATCTTATTAAGAATCCAACATTTGTCATGGTGCTGGAAAGCAGTAAAATGATACTTGGGGATGTATGCTAGGCAGTTGAAGCAGCCATCAGACTCCCTGACCAGGAACAGAACCCAGGCCACAGCAGTGAGTACACCAAATCCTAACTACTAGACCATCAGGGAGCCTTTTTCACCTCTTAGCAAGGGGGATTTAGTCATGGGGTTAAAGCTCCAATTGGCCAGATGTTAATATACACAGTGCTTTGGATTGGCTATATGCCACAGATGCTAGCATGTGAATGATGTCAGGTTAATTCTCTATGGAAGAAGAAAGGCCAAGCCAAACAAAGATTGCCTGAACATGGAGGATAAATGTGCTCTTTTCAGGGAATGCAGGAATAAAATGCCCAGGGTAAAAGAAAGACAAGCAAAATTTCCCTGACCAGGAATTGAACCCGGGCCGTGGCGGTGAAAACGCCAAATCCTAGCCTCTAGACCATCAGGGAGCACCCCAAAGGCTCTTGCAGCAATCCCTTTCTCCCCAACCCTAAAAGCACACCCATCATGCATTTAATTGTGCCCATTTGAAATCCAATCATGCCCATTTGACACCCCAGTCTGCCCTTGCTAATTTGGCGGTGAAAACGCCAAATCCTAGCCACTAGACCATCAGGGAGAAGCACCCCAAAGGTTCTTGCAGCAATCAACATTTTAAACCCTAACCCTTTCTCCCTAATCCCAACAGCACACCCATCACCCATTTAACTGTGCCCATTTGACATCCAACCACGCCCATTTGACATGCTAGTCTGCCCTTGCTAATTTGGCAGTGAAAGTGCCAAATCCTAGCAACTAGACCATCAGGGAGTAGCATCCCAAAGGCTCTTGCAGCAATCAGCATTTTAAACCCTAACCCCTTTCTCCCCAACCCTAAAAGCACACCCATCATGCATTTAACTGTGCCCATTTGAAATCCAACCATGCCCATTTGACACCCCAGTCTGCCCTTGCTAATTTGGCGGTGAAAGTGCTAAATCCTAGCCACTAGACCATCAGGGAGTAGCATCCCAAAGGCTCTTGCAGCAATCAACATTCTAAACCCTAACCCCTTTCTCCCCAACCCTAAAAGCACACCCATCATGCATTTAACTGTGCCCATTTGAAATCCAACCATGCCCATTTGACACCCCAATCTGCCCTTGCTAATTTGGCGGTGAAAGTGCTAAATCCTAGCAACTAGACCATCAGGGAGAAGCATCCCAAAGGCTCTGGCAGCAATCAACATTTTAAACCCTAACCCTTTTTCCCTAACCCTAACCCTATAACCACACCCATCAGCCATCTAACCATAACTATTTGACAGCCAACCACCCCCATTTGACATCCAGCCCCGCCCAATATCCAGCCCCGCCCCATTTTGCAGCCTGCAGCTGGGGGTTATGGGTCTTTCCAGGGTGTTCTCTATGAACATTCTCATTCTCATACATTCTATGATGTCTTCAGGACATTGTTTGCCCCCACTTCTGTCCACATGCAACAAAGGAACAGAAGGGAAAATGGAATGGCTAGTTTGAGTAACACTAAGGTTTCTTTGGCATATGGCCAACAGTTGTCAGCATTCAGGCACTTAAGAAGTATAATCTGAGAATGAGGGGCTTGCGGCCAACCATTCGATACCCACTTTGCTTCACTTGAAAGATGTTCCACGTTGGTGTCCCAGCCTGGCCCTAGTGATATGTTCAGTAATGACAACAAGGTTCAACTTTTTGGCTCCAATGTGCATTTGCAATTAGCCTTTGTCACAGCAAACTTGAAGTGTTACACATGATTCAATTTGTGATTCCCTGTGAATGCTAGCAGTCAATTTGTGCACATTCTATGATGTCTTCAGGACATTGTTTGCCCCCACTTCTGTCCACATGCAACAAAGGAACTGGGAGGGAAAATGGAATGGCTAGTTTGAGTAACACTAAGGTTTGTTTGGCATATGGCCAACAGTTGTCAGCATTCAGGCACTTAAGAAGTATAATCTGAGAATGAAGGGCTTGCGGCCAACCATCCGATACCCACTTCGCTTCACTTGAAAGATGTTCCACGTTGGCGTCCCAGCCTGACCCTAAGTGATTTGTTCAGTAATGACAACAAGGTTTTACTTTTGGGCTCCAATTTGCAATTAGCCTTTGTCACAGCAAACTTGAAGTGTTACACATGATTCCATTTGTGATTCCCTGGAAGATCTTATTAAGAATTCAACATTTGTCATGGTGCTGGAAAGCAGCAAAATGATACTTGGGGATGTATGCTAGGCAGTTGAAGCAGCCATCAGACTCCCTGACCAGGAATGGAACCTAGGCCACAGCAGTGAGAACCAAAGCCTAACCACTAGACCATCAGGGAGCCTTTTTCACCTCTTAGCAAGGGGGATTTAGTCATGGGGTTAAAGCTCCAATTGTCCGGATGTTAATATACACAGTGCTTTGGATTGGCTATATGCCACAGATGCTAGCATGTGAATGATGTCAGGTTAATTCTCTATGGAAGAAGAAAGGCCAAGCCAAAAAAAGATTGCCTGAACATGGAGGATAAATGTGCTCTTTTCAGGGAATGCAGGAATAAAATGCCCAAGGGTAAAAGGAAGACAAGCAAAACTTCCCTGACCGGGAATTGAACCCGGGCCGTGGCGGTGAAAACGCCAAATCCTAGCCACTAGACCATCAGGGAGAAGCACCCCAAAGGTTCTTGCAGCAATCAACATTTTAAACCCTAACCCTTTCTCCCTAACCCTAACAGCACTCCCATCACCCATTTAACTGTGCCCATTTGACATCCAACCACGCCCATTTGACATGCTAGTCTGCCCTTGCTAATTTGGCAGTGAAAGTGCCAAATCCTAGCAACTAGACCATCAGGGAGTAGCATCCCAAAGGCTCTTGCAGCAATCAGCATTTTAAACCCTAACCCCTTTCTCCCCAACCCTAAAAGCACACCCATCATGCATTTAACTGTGCCCATTTGAAATCCAACCATGCCCATTTGACACCCCAGTCTGCCCTTGCTAATTTGGCGGTGAAAGTGCTAAATCCTAGCAACTAGACCATCAGGGAGAAGCATCCCAAAGGCTCTGGCAGAAATCAACATTTTAAACCATAACCCTTTCTCCCTAACCCTAACCCTATAACCACACCCATCAGCCATTTAACTGTGCCCATTTGACATCCAACCACGCCCATTCGACATCCAAGTCTGCTCTTGCTAATTTGGCGGTGAAAGTGCTAAATCCTAGCAACTAGACCATCAGGGAGAAGCATCCCAAAGGCTCTGGCCGCAATCAACATTTTAAACCCTAACCCTTTCTCCCTAACCCTAAAAGCACAACCATCACCCATTTAACTGTGCCCATTTGAAATCCAACCATGCCCATTTGACACCCCAATCTGCCCTTGCTAATTTGGCGGTGAAAGTGCTAAATCCTAGCAACTAGACCATCAGGGAGAAGCATCCCAAAGGCTCTGGCAGCAATCAACATTTTAAACCCTAACCCTTTCTCCCTAACCCTAACCCTATAACCACACCCATCAGCCATCTAACCATGCCTATTTGACAGCCAACCCCGCCCATTTGACATCCAGCCCCGCCCAATATCCAGCCCTGCCCCATTTTGCAGCCTGCAGCTGGGGGTTATGGGTCTTTCCAGGGTGTTCTCTATGAACATTCTCATTCTCATACATTCTATGATGTCTTCAGGACATTGTTTGCCCCCACTTCTGTCCACATGCAACAAAGGAACAGAAGGGAAAATGGAATGGCTAGTTTGAGTAACACTAAGGTTTCTTTGGCATATGGCCAACAGTTGTCAGCATTCAGGCACTTAAGAAGTATAATCTGAGAATGAGGGGCTTGCGGCCAACCATTCGATACCCACTTTGCTTCACTTGAAAGATGTTCCACGTTGGTGTCCCAGCCCGGCCCTAGTGATATGTTCAGTAATGACAACAAGGTTCAACTTTTTGGCTCCAATGTGCATTTGCAATTAGCCTTTGTCACAGCAAACTTGAAGTGTTACACATGATTCAATTTGTGATTCCCTGTGAATGCTAGCAGTCAATTTGTGCACATTCTATGATGTCTTCAGGACATTGTTTGCCCCCACTTCTGTCCACATGCAACAGAGGAACTGGGAGGGAAAATGGAATGGCTAGTTTGAGTGACACTAAGGTTTGTTTGGCATATGGCCAACAGTTGTCAGCATTCAGGCACTTAAGAAGTATAATCTGAGAATGAAGGGCTTGCGGCCAACCATCCGATACCCACTTCGCTTCACTTGAAAGATGTTCCACGTTGGCGTCCCAGCCTGACCCTAAGTGATTTGTTCAGTAATGACAACAAGGTTTTACTTTTGGGCTCCAATTTGCAATTAGCCTTTGTCACAGCAAACTTGAAGTGTTACACATGATTCCATTTGTGATTCCCTGGAAGATCTTATTAAGAATTCAACATTTGTCATGGTGCTGGAAAGCAGCAAAATGATACTTGGGGATGTATGCTAGGCAGTTGAAGCAGCCATCAGACTCCCTGACCAGGAATGGAACCTAGGCCACAGCAGTGAGAACACCAAAGCCTAACCACTAGACCATCAGGGAGCCTTTTTCACCTCTTAGCAAGGGGGATTTAGTCATGGGGTTAAAGCTCCAATTGGCCGGATGTTAATATACACAGTGCTTTGGATTGGCTATATGCCACAGATGCTAGCATGTGAATGATGTCAGGTTAATTCTCTATGGAAGAAGAAAGGCCAAGCCAAACAAAGATTGCCTGAACATGGAGGATAAATGTGCTCTTTTCAGGGAATGCAGGAATAAAATGCCCAGGGTAAAAGGAAGACAAGCAAAATTTCCCTGACCAGGAATTGAACCCAGGCCGTGGCGGTGAAAACGCCAAATCCTAGCCACTAGACCATCAGGGAGAAGCACCCCAAACGCTCTTGCAGCAATCAGCATTTTAAACCCTAACCCCTTTCTCCCCAACCCTAAATGCACACCCATCATGCATTTAATTGTGCCCATTTGAAATCCAATCATGCCCATTTGACACCCCAGTCTGCCCTTGCTAATTTGGCGGTGAAAGTGCCAAATCCTAGCCACTAGACCATCAGGGAGTAGTACCCCAAAGGCTCTTGCAGCAATCAACATTTAAAAACAATAACCCTTTCTCCCCAACCCTAATCCTAACACCACACCCATCACCCATTAAACTGTGCCCATTTGACATCCAACCACGCCCATTTGACATGCTAGTCTGCCCTTGCTAATTTGGCAGTGAAAGTGCCAAATCCTAGAAACTAGACCATCAGGGAGAAGCATCCCAAAGGCTCTGGCCGCAATCAACATTTTAAACCCTAACCCTTTCTCCCTAACCCTAACCCGATAACCACACCCATCAGCCATCGAACCATGTCTATTTGACAGCCAACCACGCCCATTTGACATCCAACCCCGCCCAATATCCAGCCCTGCCCCATTTTCCAGCCTGCAGCTGGGGCTTATGGGTCTTTCCAGGGTGTTCTCTGCATCTCGCTTGATGATCACTGGGTCTGCTGTCACTGTTTGCTGTGGGCTTGGTTCTTAAGGGCTGGGTTGTGCAATTTCCATGTGAGTACACACATTGCTGCACATAGTAAAAAGCACCATTGCAGCAAAGTGGTTTTGGATTTTCACGACTCTGCATAAGACGACATTGAGTGCAGCCCTATGTCGCCTTCAGCAGATTTCTTTGCAGGCATTGGTGGTATAGTGGAGAGCATAGCTGCTTCCCAAGCAGTCGACCCGGGTTCGATTCCTGGCCAATGCAGTGTGTTTTTACAATCTTCCTAATGTGAGATGGGGCTAAAGCTCTTGTTGAATTTAAAGCTAGAATTGAATGTTAGCTGTCAGTTTTTGTACATTCTATTAGGACATTGTTTGCCCCCACTTCTGTCCACATGCAACAAAGGAACAGAAGGGAAAATGGAATGGCTAGTTTGAGTAACACTAACGTTTCTATGGCATATGACCAACAGTTGTCAGCATTCAAGCACTTAAGAAGTATAATCTGAGAATGAGGGGCTTGCGGCCAACCATTCGCTACCCACTTCGCTTTACTTGAAAGATGTTCCACGTTGGTGTCCCAGCCTGACCCTAAGTGATTTGTTCAGTAATGACAACGAGGTTTTACTTTTGGGCTCCAATGTACATTTGCAATTAGCCTTTGTCACAGCAAACTTGAAGTGTTACACATGACTCCACTTGTGATTCCCTGGAAGATCTTATTAAGAATCCAACATTTGTCATGGTGCTGGAAAGCAGCAAAATGATACTTGGGGATGTATGCTAGGCAGTTGAAGCAGCCATCAGACTCCCTGACCAGAAACAGAACCCAGGCCACAGCAGTGAGAACACCAAATCCTAACCACTAGACCATCAGGGAGCCTTTTTCACCTCTTAGCAAGGGGGATTTAGTCATGGGGTTAAAGCTCCAATTGGTCAGATGTTAATATACACAGTGCTTTGGATTGGCTATATGCCACAGATGCTAGCATGTGAATGATGTCAGGTTAATTCTCTATGGAAGAAGAAAGGCCAAGCCAAACAAAGATTGCCTGAACATGGAGGATAAATGTGCTCTTTTCAGGGAATGCAGGAATAAAATGCCCAGGGTAAAAGAAAGACAAGCAAAATTTCCCTGACCAGGAATTGAACCCGGGCCGTGGCGGTGAAAACGCCAAATCCTAGCCTCTAGACCATCAGGGAGTAGCATCCCAAAGGCTCTTGCAGCAATCCCTTTCTCCCCAACCCTAAAAGCACACCCATCATGCATTTAATTGTGCCCATTTGAAATCCAATCATGCCCATTTGACATGCTAGTCTGCCCTTGCTAATTTGGCGGTGAAAACGCCAAATCCTAGCCACTAGACCATCAGGGAGAAGCACCCCAAAGGTTCTTGCAGCAATCAACATTTTAAACCCTAACCCTTTCTCCCTAATCCCAACAGCACACCCATCACCCATTTAACTGTGCCCATTTGACATCCAACCACGCCCATTTGACATGCTAGTCTGCCCTTGCTAATTTGGCAGTGAAAGTGCCAAATCCTAGCAACTAGACCATCAGGGAGTAGCATCCCAAAGGCTCTTGCAGCAATCAGCATTTTAAACCCTAACCCCTTTCTCCCCAACCCTAAAAGCACACCCATCATGCATTTAACTGTGCCCATTTGAAATCCAACCATGCCCATTTGACACCCCAGTCTGCCCTTGCTAATTTGGCGGTGAAAGTGCCAAATCCTAGCCACTAGACCATCAGGGAGTAGCATCCCAAAGGCTCTTGCAGCAATCAACATTCTAAACCCTAACCCTTTTCCCCTAACCCTAACCCTATAACCACACCCATCAGCCATCTAACCATAACTATTTGACAGCCAACCACCCCCATTTGACATCCAGCCCCGCCCCATTTTGCAGCCTGCAGCTGGGGGTTATGGGTCTTTCCAGGGTGTTCTCTATGAACATTCTCATTCTCATACATTCTATGATGTCTTCAGGACATTGTTTGCCCCCACTTCTGTCCACATGCAACAAAGGAACAGAAGGGAAAATGGAATGGCTAGTTTGAGTAACACTAAGGTTTCTTTGGCATATGGCCAACAGTTGTCAGCATTCAGGCACTTAAGAAGTATAATCTGAGAATGAGGGGCTTGCGGCCAACCATTCGATACCCACTTTGCTTCACTTGAAAGATGTTCCACGTTGGTGTCCCAGCCCGGCCCTAGTGATATGTTCAGTAATGACAACAAGGTTCAACTTTTTGGCTCCAATGTGCATTTGCAATTAGCCTTTGTCACAGCAAACTTGAAGTGTTACACATGATTCAATTTGTGATTTCCTGTGAATGCTAGCAGTCAATTTGTGCACATTCTATTATGTCTTCAGGACATTGTTTGCCCCCACTTCTGTCCACATGCAACAAAGGAACTGGGAGGGAAAATGGAATGGCTAGTTTGAGTGACACTAAGGTTTGTTTGGCATATGGCCAACAGTTGTCAGCATTCAGGCACTTAAGAAGTATAATCTGAGAATGAAGGGCTTGCGGCCAACCATTCGATACCC
The DNA here is from genome assembly GCF_933228915.1 of Telmatherina bonti. Taxonomy (NCBI): domain Eukaryota; kingdom Metazoa; phylum Chordata; class Actinopteri; order Atheriniformes; family Telmatherinidae; genus Telmatherina; species Telmatherina bonti. The sequence goes on along the minus strand of NC_136623.1, from coordinate 36,132,525 downwards.
ACTTCGCTTCACTTGAAAGATGTTCCACGTTGGCGTCCCAGCCTGACCCTAAGTGATTTGTTCAGTAATGACAACAAGGTTTTACTTTTGGGCTCCAATTTGCAATTAGCCTTTGTCACAGCAAACTTGAAGTGTTACACATGATTCCATTTGTGATTCCCTGGAAGAACTTATTAAGAATTCAACATTTGTCATGGTGCTGGAAAGCAGTAAAATTATACTTGGGATGTATGCTAGGCAGTTGAAGCAGCCATCAGACTCCCTGACCAGGAATGGAACCTAGGCCACAGCAGTGAGAACACCAAAGCCTAACCACTAGACCATCAGGGAGCCTTTTTTCACCTCTTAGCAAGGGGGATTTAGTCATGGGGTTAAAGCTCCAATTGTCCGGATGTTAATATACACAGTGCTTTGGATTGGCTATATGCCACAGATGCTAGCATGTGAATGATGTCAGGTTAATTCTCTATGGAAGAAAAAAGGCCAAGCCAAAAAAAGATTGCCTGAACATGGAGGATAAATGTGCTCTTTTCAGGGAATGCAGGAATAAAATGCCCAAGGGTAAAAGGAAGACAAGCAAAACTTCCCTGACCGGGAATTGAACCCGGGCTGTGGCGGTGAAAACGCCAAATCCTAGCCACTAGACCATCAGGGAGAAGCACCCCAAAGGTTCTTGCAGCAATCAACATTTTAAACCCTAACCCTTTCTCCCTAACCCTAACAGCACTCCCATCACCCATTTAACTGTGCCCATTTGACATCCAACCACGCCCATTTGACATGCTAGTCTGCCCTTGCTAATTTGGCAGTGAAAGTGCCAAATCCTAGCAACTAGACCATCAGGGAGTAGCATCCCAAAGGCTCTTGCAGCAATCAGCATTTTAAACCCTAACCCCTTTCTCCCCAACCCTAAAAGCACACCCATCATGCATTTAACTGTGCCCATTTGAAATCCAACCATGCCCATTTGACACCCCAGTCTGCCCTTGCTAATTTGGCGGTGAAAGTGCTAAATCCTAGCAACTAGACCATCAGGGAGAAGCATCCCAAAGGCTCTGGCAGAAATCAACATTTTAAACCATAACCCTTTCTCCCTAACCCTAACCCTATAACCACACCCATCAGCCATTTAACTGTGCCCATTTGACATCCAACCACGCCCATTCGACATCCAAGTCTGCTCTTGCTAATTTGGCGGTGAAAGTGCTAAATCCTAGCAACTAGACCATCAGGGAGAAGCATCCCAAAGGCTCTGGCCGCAATCAACATTTTAAACCCTAACCCTTTCTCCCTAACCCTAAAAGCACAACCATCACCCATTTAACTGTGCCCATTTGAAATCCAACCATGCCCATTTGACACCCCAATCTGCCCTTGCTAATTTGGCGGTGAAAGTGCTAAATCCTAGCAACTAGACCATCAGGGAGAAGCATCCCAAAGGCTCTGGCAGCAATCAACATTTTAAACCCTAACCCTTTTTCTCTAACCCTAACCCTATAACCACACCCATCAGCCATCTAACCATAACTATTTGACATCCAACCACCCCCATTTGACATCCAGCCCCGCCCAATATCCAGCCCCGCCCCATTTTGCAGCCTGCAGCTGGGGGTTATGGGTCTTTCCAGGGTGTTCTCTATGAACATTCTCATTCTCATACATTCTATGATGTCTTCAGGACATTGTTTGCCCCCACTTCTGTCCACATGCAACAAAGGAACAGAAGGGATTATGGAATGGCTAGTTTGAGTAACACTAAGGTTTCTTTGGCATATGGCCAACAGTTGTCAGCATTCAGGCACTTAAGAAGTATAATCTGAGAATGAGGGGCTTGCGGCCAACCATTCGATACCCACTTTGCTTCACTTGAAAGATGTTCCACGTTGGTGTCCCAGCCCGGCCCTAGTGATATGTTCAGTAATGACAACAAGGTTCAACTTTTTGGCTCCAATGTGCATTTGCAATTAGCCTTTGTCACAGCAAACTTGAAGTGTTACACATGATTCAATTTGTGATTTCCTGTGAATGCTAGCAGTCAATTTGTGCACATTCTATTATGTCTTCAGGACATTGTTTGCCCCCACTTCTTTTCACATGCAACAAAGGAACTGGGAGGGAAAATGGAATGGCTAGTTTGAGTGACACTAAGGTTTGTTTGGCATATGGCCAACAGTTGTCAGCATTCAGGCACTTAAGAAGTATAATCTGAGAATGAAGGGCTTGCGGCCAACCATTCGATACCCACTTCGCTTCACTTGAAAGATGTTCCACGTTGGCGTCCCAGCTTGACCCTAAGTGATTTGTTCAGTAATGACAACAAGGTTTTACTTTTGGGCTCCAATTTGCAATTAGCCTTTGTCACAGCAAACTTGAAGTGTTACACATGATTCCATTTGTGATTCCCTGGAAGATCTTATTAAGAATTCAACATTTGTCATGGTGCTGGAAAGCAGTAAAATTATACTTGGGATGTATGCTAGGCAGTTGAAGCAGCCATCAGACTCCCTGACCAGGAATGGAACCTAGGCCACAGCAGTGAGAACACCAAAGCCTAACCACTAGACCATCAGGGAGCCTTTTTCACCTCTTAGCAAGGGGGATTTAGTCATGGGGTTAAAGCTCCAATTGTCCGGATGTTAATATACACAGTGCTTTGGATTGGCTATATGCCACAGATGCTAGCATGTGAATGATGTCAGGTTAATTCTCTATGGAAGAAGAAAGGCCAAGCCAAAAAAAGATTGCCAGAACATGGAGGATAAATGTGCTCTTTTCAGGGAATGCAGGAATAAAATGCCCAAGGGTAAAAGGAAGACAAGCAAAACTTCCCTGACCGGGAATTGAACCCGGGCCGTGGCGGTGAAAACGCCAAATCCTAGCCACTAGACCATCAGGGAGAAGCACCCCAAAGGTTCTTGCAGCAATCAACATTTTAAACCCTAACCCTTTCTCCCTAACCCTAACAGCACTCCCATCACCCATTTAACTGTGCCCATTTGACATCCAACCACGCCCATTTGACATGCTAGTCTGCCCTTGCTAATTTGGCAGTGAAAGTGCCAAATCCTAGCAACTAGACCATCAGGGAGTAGCATCCCAAAGGCTCTTGCAGCAATCAGCATTTTAAACCCTAACCCCTTTCTCCCCAACCCTAAAAGCACACTCATCATGCATTTAATTGTGCCCATTTGAAATCCAATCATGCCCATTTGACACCCCAGTCTGCCCTTGCTAATTTGGCGGTGAAAGTGCCAAATCCTAGCCACTAGACCATCAGGGAGTAGCATCCCAAAGGCTCTTGCAGCAATCAACATTTAAAAACAATAACCCTTTCTCCCCAACCCTAATCCTAACACCACACCCATCACCCATTAAACTGTGCCCATTTGACATCCAACCACGCCCATTTGACATGCTAGTCTGCCCTTGCTAATTTGGCAGTGAAAGTGCCAAATCCTAGAAACTAGACCATCAGGGAGAAGCATCCCAAAGGCTCTGGCCGCAATCAACATTTTAAACCCTAACCCTTTCTCCCTAACCCTAACCCGATAACCACACCCATCAGCCATCGAACCATGTCTATTTGACAGCCAACCACGCCCATTTGACATCCAACCCCGCCCAATATCCAGCCCTGCCCCATTTTCCAGCCTGCAGCTGGGGCTTATGGGTCTTTCCAGGGTGTTCTCTGCATCTCGCTTGATGATCACTGGGTCTGCTGTCACTGTTTGCTGTGGGCTTGGTTCTTAAGGGCTGGGTTGTGCAATTTCCATGTGAGTACACACATTGCTGCACATAGTAAAAAGCACCATTGCAGCAAAGTGGTTTTGGATTTTCACGACTCTGCATAAGACGACATTGAGTGCAGCCCTATGTCGCCTTCAGCAGATTTCTTTGCAGGCATTGGTGGTATAGTGGAGAGCATAGCTGCTTCCCAAGCAGTCGACCCGGGTTCGATTCCTGGCAAATGCAGTGTGTTTTTACAATCTTCCTAATGTGAGATGGGGCTAAAGCTCTTGTTGAATTTAAAGCTAGAATTGAATGTTAGCTGTCAGTTTTTGTACATTCTATTAGGACATTGTTTGCCCCCACTTCTGTCCACATGCAACAAAGGAACAGAAGGGAAAATGGAATGGCTAGTTTGAGTAACACTAACGTTTCTATGGCATATGACCAACAGTTGTCAGCATTCAAGCACTTAAGAAGTATAATCTGAGAATGAGGGGCTTGCGGCCAACCATTCGCTACCCACTTCGCTTTACTTGAAAGATGTTCCACGTTGGTGTCCCAGCCTGACCCTAAGTGATTTGTTCAGTAATGACAACAAGGTTTTACTTTTGGGCTCCAATGTACATTTGCAATTAGCCTTTGTCACAGCAAACTTGAAGTGTTACACATGACTCCACTTGTGATTCCCTGGAAGATCTTATTAAGAATCCAACATTTGTCATGGTGCTGGAAAGCAGTAAAATGATACTTGGGGATGTATGCTAGGCAGTTGAAGCAGCCATCAGACTCCCTGACCAGGAACAGAACCCAGGCCACAGCAGTGAGAACACCAAATCTTAACTACTAGACCATCAGGGAGCCTTTTTCACCTCTTAGCAAGGGGGATTTAGTCATGGGGTTAAAGCTCCAATTGGCCAGATGTTAATATACACAGTGCTTTGGATTGGCTATATGCCACAGATGCTAGCATGTGAATGATGTCAGGTTAATTCTCTATGGAAGAAGAAAGGCCAAGCCAAACAAAGATTGCCTGAACATGGAGGATAAATGTGCTCTTTTCAGGGAATGCAGGAATAAAATGCCCAGGGTAAAAGAAAGACAAGCAAAATTTCCCTGACCAGGAATTGAACCCGGGCCGTGGCGGTGAAAACGCCAAATCCTAGCCTCTAGACCATCAGGGAGTAGCATCCCAAAGGCTCTTGCAGCAATCCCTTTCTCCCCAACCCTAAAAGCACACCCATCATGCATTTAATTGTGCCCATTTGAAATCCAATCATGCCCATTTGACACCCCAGTCTGCCCTTGCTAATTTGGCGGTGAAAACGCCAAATCCTAGCCACTAGACCATCAGGGAGAAGCACCCCAAAGGTTCTTGCAGCAATCAACATTTTAAACCCTAACCCTTTCTCCCTAATCCCAACAGCACACCCATCACCCATTTAACTGTGCCCATTTGACATCCAACCACGCCCATTTGACATGCTAGTCTGCCCTTGCTAATTTGGCAGTGAAAGTGCCAAATCCTAGCAACTAGACCATCAGGGAGTAGCATCCCAAAGGCTCTTGCAGCAATCAGCATTTTAAACCCTAACCCCTTTCTCCCCAACCCTAAAAGCACACCCATCATGCATTTAACTGTGCCCATTTGAAATCCAACCATGCCCATTTGACACCCCAGTCTGCCCTTGCTAATTTGGCGGTGAAAGTGCCAAATCCTAGCCACTAGACCATCAGGGAGTAGCATCCCAAAGGCTCTTGCAGCAATCAACATTCTAAACCCTAACCCCTTTCTCCCCAACCCTAAAAGCACACCCATCATGCATTTAACTGTGCCCATTTGAAATCCAACCATGCCCATTTGACACCCCAATCTGCCCTTGCTAATTTGGCGGTGAAAGTGCTAAATCCTAGCAACTAGACCATCAGGGAGAAGCATCCCAAAGGCTCTGGCAGCAATCAACATTTTAAACCCTAACCCTTTTTCCCTAACCCTAACCCTATAACCACACCCATCAGCCATCTAACCATAACTATTTGACAGCCAACCACCCCCATTTGACATCCAGCCCCGCCCAATATCCAGCCCCGCCCCATTTTGCAGCCTGCAGCTGGGGGTTATGGGTCTTTCCAGGGTGTTCTCTATGAACATTCTCATTCTCATACATTCTATGATGTCTTCAGGACATTGTTTGCCCCCACTTCTGTCCACATGCAACAAAGGAACAGAAGGGAAAATGGAATGGCTAGTTTGAGTAACACTAAGGTTTCTTTGGCATATGGCCAACAGTTGTCAGCATTCAGGCACTTAAGAAGTATAATCTGAGAATGAGGGGCTTGCGGCCAACCATTCGATACCCACTTTGCTTCACTTGAAAGATGTTCCACGTTGGTGTCCCAGCCTGGCCCTAGTGATATGTTCAGTAATGACAACAAGGTTCAACTTTTTGGCTCCAATGTGCATTTGCAATTAGCCTTTGTCACAGCAAACTTGAAGTGTTACACATGATTCAATTTGTGATTCCCTGTGAATGCTAGCAGTCAATTTGTGCACATTCTATGATGTCTTCAGGACATTGTTTGCCCCCACTTCTGTCCACATGCAACAAAGGAACTGGGAGGGAAAATGGAATGGCTAGTTTGAGTAACACTAAGGTTTGTTTGGCATATGGCCAACAGTTGTCAGCATTCAGGCACTTAAGAAGTATAATCTGAGAATGAAGGGCTTGCGGCCAACCATCCGATACCCACTTCGCTTCACTTGAAAGATGTTCCACGTTGGCGTCCCAGCCTGACCCTAAGTGATTTGTTCAGTAATGACAACAAGGTTTTACTTTTGGGCTCCAATGTACATTTGCAATTAGCCTTTGTCACAGCAAACTTGAAGTGTTACACATGACTCCACTTGTGATTCCCTGGAAGATCTTATTAAGAATCCAACATTTGTCATGGTGCTGGAAAGCAGTAAAATGATACTTGGGGATGTATGCTAGGCAGTTGAAGCAGCCATCAGACTCCCTGACCAGAAACAGAACCCAGGCCACAGCAGTGAGAACACCAAATCCTAACCACTAGACCATCAGGGAGCCTTTTTCACCTCTTAGCAAGGGGGATTTAGTCATGGGGTTAAAGCTCCAATTGGCCAGATGTTAATATACACAGTGCTTTGGATTGGCTATATGCCACAGATGCTAGCATGTGAATGATGTCAGGTTAATTCTCTATGGAAGAAGAAAGGCCAAGCCAAACAAAGATTGCCTGAACATGGAGGATAAATGTGCTCTTTTCAGGGAATGCAGGAATAAAATGCCCAGGGTAAAAGGAAGACAAGCAAAATTTCCCTGACCAGGAATTGAACCCGGGCCGTGGCGGTGAAAACGCCAAATCCTAGCCTCTAGACCATCAGGGAGTAGCATCCCAAAGGCTCTTGCAGCAATCCCTTTCTCCCCAACCCTAAAAGCACACCCATCATGCATTTAATTGTGCCCATTTGAAATCCAATCATGCCCATTTGACATGCTAGTCTGCCCTTGCTAATTTGGCGGTGAAAATGCCAAATCCTAGCCACTAGACCATCAGGGAGAAGCACCCCAAAGGTTCTTGCAGCAATCAACATTTTAAACCCTAACCCTTTCTCCCTAATCCCAACAGCACACCCATCACCCATTTAACTGTGCCCATTTGACATCCAACCACGCCCATTTGACATGCTAGTCTGCCCTTGCTAATTTGGCAGTGAAAGTGCCAAATCCTAGCAACTAGACCATCAGGGAGTAGCATCCCAAAGGCTCTTGCAGCAATCAGCATTTTAAACCCTAACCCCTTTCTCCCCAACCCTAAAAGCACACCCATCATGCATTTAACTGTGCCCATTTGAAATCCAACCATGCCCATTTGACACCCCAGTCTGCCCTTGCTAATTTGGCGGTGAAAGTGCCAAATCCTAGCCACTAGACCATCAGGGAGTAGCATCCCAAAGGCTCTTGCAGCAATCAACATTCTAAACCCTAACCCTTTTCCCCTAACCCTAACCCTATAACCACACCCATCAGCCATCTAACCATAACTATTTGACAGCCAACCACCCCCATTTGACATCCAGCCCCGCCCCATTTTGCAGCCTGCAGCTGGGGGTTATGGGTCTTTCCAGGGTGTTCTCTATGAACATTCTCATTCTCATACATTCTATGATGTCTTCAGGACATTGTTTGCCCCCACTTCTGTCCACATGCAACAAAGGAACAGAAGGGAAAATGGAATGGCTAGTTTGAGTAACACTAAGGTTTCTTTGGCATATGGCCAACAGTTGTCAGCATTCAGGCACTTAAGAAGTATAATCTGAGAATGAGGGGCTTGCGGCCAACCATTCGATACCCACTTTGCTTCACTTGAAAGATGTTCCACGTTGGTGTCCCAGCCCGGCCCTAGTGATATGTTCAGTAATGACAACAAGGTTCAACTTTTTGGCTCCAATGTGCATTTGCAATTAGCCTTTGTCACAGCAAACTTGAAGTGTTACACATGATTCAATTTGTGATTTCCTGTGAATGCTAGCAGTCAATTTGTGCACATTCTATTATGTCTTCAGGACATTGTTTGCCCCCACTTCTGTCCACATGCAACAAAGGAACTGGGAGGGAAAATGGAATGGCTAGTTTGAGTGACACTAAGGTTTGTTTGGCATATGGCCAACAGTTGTCAGCATTCAGGCACTTAAGAAGTATAATCTGAGAATGAAGGGCTTGCGGCCAACCATTCGATACCCACTTCGCTTCACTTGAAAGATGTTCCACGTTGGCGTCCCAGCCTGACCCTAAGTGATTTGTTCAGTAATGACAACAAGGTTTTACTTTTGGGCTCCAATTTGCAATTAGCCTTTGTCACAGCAAACTTGAAGTGTTACACATGATTCCATTTGTGATTCCCTGGAAGAACTTATTAAGAATTCAACATTTGTCATGGTGCTGGAAAGCAGTAAAATTACACTTGGGATGTATGCTAGGCAGTTGAAGCAGCCATCAGACTCCCTGACCAGGAATGGAACCTAGGCCACAGCAGTGAGAACATCAAAGCCTAACCACTAGACCATCAGGGAGCCTTTTTTCACCTCTTAGCAAGGGGGATTTAGTCATGGGGTTAAAGCTCCAATTGTCCGGATGTTAATATACACAGTGCTTTGGATTGGCTATATGCCACAGATGCTAGCATGTGAATGATGTCAGGTTAATTCTCTATGGAAGAAGAAAGGCCAAGCCAAAAAAAGATTGCCTGAACATGGAGGATAAATGTGCTCTTTTCAGGGAATGCAGGAATAAAATGCCCAAGGGTAAAAGGAAGACAAGCAAAACTTCCCTGACCGGGAATTGAACCCGGGCTGTGGCGGTGAAAACGCCAAATCCTAGCCACTAGACCATCAGGGAGAAGCACCCCAAAGGTTCTTGCAGCAATCAACATTTTAAACCCTAACCCTTTCTCCCTAACCCTAACAGCACTCCCATCACCCATTTAACTGTGCCCATTTGACATCCAACCACGCCCATTTGACATGCTAGTCTGCCCTTGCTAATTTGGCAGTGAAAGTGCCAAATCCTAGCAACTAGACCATCAGGGAGTAGCATCCCAAAGGCTCTTGCAGCAATCAGCATTTTAAACCCTAACCCCTTTCTCCCCAACCCTAAAAGCACACCCATCATGCATTTAACTGTGCCCATTTGAAATCCAACCATGCCCATTTGACACCCCAGTCTGCCCTTGCTAATTTGGCGGTGAAAGTGCTAAATCCTAGCAACTAGACCATCAGGGAGAAGCATCCCAAAGGCTCTGGCAGAAATCAACATTTTAAACCATAACCCTTTCTCCCTAACCCTAACCCTATAACCACACCCATCAGCCATTTAACTGTGCCCATTTGACATCCAACCACGCCCATTCGACATCCAAGTCTGCTCTTGCTAATTTGGCGGTGAAAGTGCTAAATCCTAGCAACTAGACCATCAGGGAGAAGCATCCCAAAGGCTCTGGCCGCAATCAACATTTTAAACCCTAACCCTTTCTCCCTAACCCTAAAAGCACAACCATCACCCATTTAACTGTGCCCATTTGAAATCCAACCATGCCCATTTGACACCCCAATCTGCCCTTGCTAATTTGGCGGTGAAAGTGCTAAATCCTAGCAACTAGACCATCAGGGAGAAGCATCCCAAAGGCTCTGGCAGCAATCAACATTTTAAACCCTAACCCTTTTTCTCTAACCCTAACCCTATAACCACACCCATCAGCCATCTAACCATAACTATTTGACATCCAACCACCCCCATTTGACATCCAGCCCCGCCCAATATCCAGCCCCGCCCCATTTTGCAGCCTGCAGCTGGGGGTTATGGGTCTTTCCAGGGTGTTCTCTATGAACATTCTCATTCTCATACATTCTATGATGTCTTCAGGACATTGTTTGCCCCCACTTCTGTCCACATGCAACAAAGGAACAGAAGGGAAAATGGAATGGCTAGTTTGAGTAACACTAAGGTTTCTTTGGCATATGGCCAACAGTTGTCAGCATTCAGGCACTTAAGAAGTATAATCTGAGAATGAGGGGCTTGCGGCCAACCATTCGATACCCACTTTGCTTCACTTGAAAGATGTTCCACGTTGGTGTCCCAGCCTGGCCCTAGTGATATGTTCAGTAATGACAACAAGGTTCAACTTTTTGGCTCCAATGTGCATTTGCAATTAGCCTTTGTCACAGCAAACTTGAAGTGTTACACATGATTCAATTTGTGATTTCCTGTGAATGCTAGCAGTCAATTTGTGCACATTCTATTATGTCTTCAGGACATTGTTTGCCCCCACTTCTTTTCACATGCAACAAAGGAACTGGGAGGGAAAATGGAATGGCTAGTTTGAGTGACACTAAGGTTTGTTTGGCATATGGCCAACAGTTGTCAGCATTCAGGCACTTAAGAAGTATAATCTGAGAATGAAGGGCTTGCGGCCAACCATTCGATACCCACTTCGCTTCACTTGAAAGATGTTCCACGTTGGCGTCCCAGCTTGACCCTAAGTGATTTGTTCAGTAATGACAACAAGGTTTTACTTTTGGGCTCCAATTTGCAATTAGCCTTTGTCACAGCAAACTTGAAGTGTTACACATGATTCCATTTGTGATTCCCTGGAAGATCTTATTAAGAATTCAACATTTGTCATGGTGCTGGAAAGCAGTAAAATTATACTTGGGATGTATGCTAGGCAGTTGAAGCAGCCATCAGACTCCCTGACCAGGAATGGAACCTAGGCCACAGCAGTGAGAACACCAAAGCCTAACCACTAGACCATCAGGGAGCCTTTTTCACCTCTTAGCAAGGGGGATTTAGTCATGGGGTTAAAGCTCCAATTGTCTGGATGTTAATATACACAGTGCTTTGGATTGGCTATATGCCACAGATGCTAGCATGTGAATGATGTCAGGTTAATTCTCTATGGAAGAAGAAAGGCCAAGCCAAAAAAAGATTGCCTGAACATGGAGGATAAATGTGCTCTTTTCAGGGAATGCAGGAATAAAATGCCCAAGGGTAAAAGGAAGACAAGCAAAACTTCCCTGACCGGGAATTGAACCCGGGCCGTGGCGGTGAAAACGCCAAATCCTAGCCACTAGACCATCAGGGAGAAGCACCCCAAAGGTTCTTGCAGCAATCAACATTTTAAACCCTAACCCTTTCTCCCTAACCCTAACAGCACTCCCATCACCCATTTAACTGTGCCCATTTGACATCCAACCACGCCCATTTGACATGCTAGTCTGCCCTTGCTAATTTGGCAGTGAAAGTGCCAAATCCTAGCAACTAGACCATCAGGGAGTAGCATCCCAAAGGCTCTTGCAGCAATCAGCATTTTAAACCCTAACCCCTTTCTCCCCAACCCTAAAAGCACACCCATCATGCATTTAACTGTGCCCATTTGAAATCCAACCATGCCCATTTGACACCCCAGTCTGCCCTTGCTAATTTGGCGGTGAAAGTGCTAAATCCTAGCAACTAGACCATCAGGGAGAAGCATCCCAAAGGCTCTGGCAGAAATCAACATTTTAAACCATAACCCTTTCTCCCTAACCCTAACCCTATAACCACACCCATCAGCCATTTAACTGTGCCCATTTGACATCCAACCACGCCCATTCGACATCCAAGTCTGCTCTTGCTAATTTGGCGGTGAAAGTGCTAAATCCTAGCAACTAGACCATCAGGGAGAAGCATCCCAAAGGCTCTGGCTGCAATCAACATTTTAAACCCTAACCCTTTCTCCCTAACCCTAAAAGCACAACCATCACCCATTTAACTGTGCCCATTTGAAATCCAACCATGCCCATTTGACACCCCAATCTGCCCTTGCTAATTTGGCGGTGAAAGTGCTAAATCCTAGCAACTAGACCATCAGGGAGAAGCATCCCAAAGGCTCTGGCAGCAATCAACATTTTAAACCCTAACCCTTTTTCCCTAACCCTAACCCTATAACCACACACATCAGCCATCTAACCATGCCTATTTGACAGCCAACCCCGCCCATTTGACATCCAGCCCCGCCCAATATCCAGCCCTGCCCCATTTTGCAGCCTGCAGCTGGGGGTTATGGGTCTTTCCAGGGTGTTCTCTATGAACATTCTCATTCTCATACATTCTATGATGTCTTCAGGACATTGTTTGCCCCCACTTCTGTCCACATGCAACAAAGGAACAGAAGGGAAAATGGAATGGCTAGTTTGAGTAACACTAAGGTTTCTTTGGCATATGGCCAACAGTTGTCAGCATTCAGGCACTTAAGAAGTATAATCTGAGAATGAGGGGCTTGCGGCCAACCATTCGATACCCACTTTGCTTCACTTGAAAGATGTTCCACGTTGGTGTCCCAGCCTGGCCCTAGTGATATGTTCAGTAATGACAACAAGGTTCAACTTTTTGGCTCCAATGTGCATTTGCAATTAGCCTTTGTCACAGCAAACTTGAAGTGTTACACATGACTCCACTTGTGATTCCCTGGAAGATCTTATTAAGAATCCAACATTTGTCATGGTGCTGGAAAGCAGTAAAATGATACTTGGGGATGTATGCTAGGCAGTTGAAGCAGCCATCAGACTCCCTGACCAGGAACAGAACCCAGGCCACAGCAGTGAGTACACCAAATCCTAACCACTAGACCATCAGGGAGCCTTTTTCACCTCTTAGCAAGGGGGATTTAGTCATGGGGTTAAAGCTCCAATTGGCCAGATGTTAATATACACAGTGCTTTGGATTGGCTATATGCCACAGATGCTAGCATGTGAATGATGTCAGGTTAATTCTCTATGGAAGAAGAAAGGCCAAGCCAAACAAAGATTGCCTGAACATGGAGGATAAATGTGCTCTTTTCAGGGAATGCAGGAATAAAATGCCCAGGGTAAAAGAAAGACAAGCAAAATTTCCCTGACCAGGAATTGAACCCGGGCCGTGGCGGTGAAAACACCAAATCCTAGCCTCTAGACCATCAGGGAGTAGCATCCCAAAGGCTCGTGCAGCAATCCCTTTCTCCCCAACCCTAAAAGCACACCCATCATGCATTTAATTGTGCCCATTTGAAATCCAATCATGCCCATTTGACACCCCAGTCTGCCCTTGCTAATTTGGCGGTGAAAGTGCCAAATCCAAGCCACTAGACCATCAGGGAGTAGTACCCCAAAGGCTCTGGCAGCAATCAACATTTTAAACAATAACCCTTTCTCCCTAACCCTAATCCTAACACCACACCCATCACCCATTAAACTGTGCCCATTTGACATCCAACCACGCCCATTTGACATGCTAGTCTGCCCTTGCTAATTTGGCGGTGAAAACGCCAAATCCTAGCCACTAGACCATCAGGGAGAAGCACCCCAAAGGTTCTTGCAGCAATCAACATTTTAAACCCTAACCCTTTCTCCCTAATCCCAACAGCACACCCATCACCCATTTAACTGTGCCCATTTGACATCCAACCACGCCCATTTGACATGCTAGTCTGCCCTTGCTAATTTGGCAGTGAAAGTGCCAAATCCTAGCAACTAGACCATCAGGGAGTAGCATCCCAAAGGCTCTTGCAGCAATCAGCATTTTAAACCCTAACCCCTTTCTCCCCAACCCTAAAAGCACACCCATCATGCATTTAACTGTGCCCATTTGAAATCCAACCATGCCCATTTGACATCCAAGTCTGCTCTTGCTAATTTGGCGGTGAAAGTGCTAAATCCTAGCAACTAGACCATCAGGGAGAAGCATCCCAAAGGCTCTGGCCGCAATCAACATTTTAAACCCTAACCCTTTCTCCCTAACCCTAAAAGCACAACCATCACCCATTTAACTGTGCCCATTTGAAATCCAACCATGCCCATTTGACACCCCAATCTGCCCTTGCTAATTTGGCGGTGAAAGTGCTAAATCCTAGCAACTAGACCATCAGGGAGAAGCATCCCAAAGGCTCTGGCAGCAATCAACATTTTAAACCCTAACCCTTTTTCTCTAACCCTAACCCTATAACCACACCCATCAGCCATCTAACCATAACTATTTGACATCCAACCACCCCCATTTGACATCCAGCCCCGCCCAATATCCAGCCCCGCCCCATTTTGCAGCCTGCAGCTGGGGGTTATGGGTCTTTCCAGGGTGTTCTCTATGAACATTCTCATTCTCATACATTCTATGATGTCTTCAGGACATTGTTTGCCCCCACTTCTGTCCACATGCAACAAAGGAACAGAAGGGAAAATGGAATGGCTAGTTTGAGTAACACTAAGGTTTCTTTGGCATATGGCCAACAGTTGTCAGCATTCAGGCACTTAAGAAGTATAATCTGAGAATGAGGGGCTTGCGGCCAACCATTCGATACCCACTTTGCTTCACTTGAAAGATGTTCCACGTTGGTGTCCCAGCCTGGCCCTAGTGATATGTTCAGTAATGACAACAAGGTTCAACTTTTTGGCTCCAATGTGCATTTGCAATTAGCCTTTGTCACAGCAAACTTGAAGTGTTACACATGATTCAATTTGTGATTTCCTGTGAATGCTAGCAGTCAATTTGTGCACATTCTATTATGTCTTCAGGACATTGTTTGCCCCCACTTCTTTTCACATGCAACAAAGGAACTGGGAGGGAAAATGGAATGGCTAGTTTGAGTGACACTAAGGTTTGTTTGGCATATGGCCAACAGTTGTCAGCATTCAGGCACTTAAGAAGTATAATCTGAGAATGAAGGGCTTGCGGCCAACCATTCGATACCCACTTCGCTTCACTTGAAAGATGTTCCACGTTGGCGTCCCAGCTTGACCCTAAGTGATTTGTTCAGTAATGACAACAAGGTTTTACTTTTGGGCTCCAATTTGCAATTAGCCTTTGTCACAGCAAACTTGAAGTGTTACACATGATTCCATTTGTGATTCCCTGGAAGATCTTATTAAGAATTCAACATTTGTCATGGTGCTGGAAAGCAGTAAAATTATACTTGGGATGTATGCTAGGCAGTTGAAGCAGCCATCAGACTCCCTGACCAGGAATGGAACCTAGGCCACAGCAGTGAGAACACCAAAGCCTAACCACTAGACCATCAGGGAGCCTTTTTCACCTCTTAGCAAGGGGGATTTAGTCATGGGGTTAAAGCTCCAATTGTCTGGATGTTAATATACACAGTGCTTTGGATTGGCTATATGCCACAGATGCTAGCATGTGAATGATGTCAGGTTAATTCTCTATGGAAGAAGAAAGGCCAAGCCAAAAAAAGATTGCCTGAACATGGAGGATAAATGTGCTCTTTTCAGGGAATGCAGGAATAAAATGCCCAAGGGTAAAAGGAAGACAAGCAAAACTTCCCTGACCGGGAATTGAACCCGGGCCGTGGCGGTGAAAACGCCAAATCCTAGCCACTAGACCATCAGGGAGAAGCACCCCAAAGGTTCTTGCAGCAATCAACATTTTAAACCCTAACCCTTTCTCCCTAACCCTAACAGCACTCCCATCACCCATTTAACTGTGCCCATTTGACATCCAACCACGCCCATTTGACATGCTAGTCTGCCCTTGCTAATTTGGCAGTGAAAGTGCCAAATCCTAGCAACTAGACCATCAGGGAGTAGCATCCCAAAGGCTCTTGCAGCAATCAGCATTTTAAACCCTAACCCCTTTCTCCCCAACCCTAAAAGCACACCCATCATGCATTTAACTGTGCCCATTTGAAATCCAACCATGCCCATTTGACACCCCAGTCTGCCCTTGCTAATTTGGCGGTGAAAGTGCTAAATCCTAGCAACTAGACCATCAGGGAGAAGCATCCCAAAGGCTCTGGCAGAAATCAACATTTTAAACCATAACCCTTTCTCCCTAACCCTAACCCTATAACCACACCCATCAGCCATTTAACTGTGCCCATTTGACATCCAACCACGCCCATTCGACATCCAAGTCTGCTCTTGCTAATTTGGCGGTGAAAGTGCTAAATCCTAGCAACTAGACCATCAGGGAGAAGCATCCCAAAGGCTCTGGCTGCAATCAACATTTTAAACCCTAACCCTTTCTCCCTAACCCTAAAAGCACAACCATCACCCATTTAACTGTGCCCATTTGAAATCCAACCATGCCCATTTGACACCCCAATCTGCCCTTGCTAATTTGGCGGTGAAAGTGCTAAATCCTAGCAACTAGACCATCAGGGAGAAGCATCCCAAAGGCTCTGGCAGCAATCAACATTTTAAACCCTAACCCTTTTTCCCTAACCCTAACCCTATAACCACACACATCAGCCATCTAACCATGCCTATTTGACAGCCAACCCCGCCCATTTGACATCCAGCCCCGCCCAATATCCAGCCCTGCCCCATTTTGCAGCCTGCAGCTGGGGGTTATGGGTCTTTCCAGGGTGTTCTCTATGAACATTCTCATTCTCATACATTCTATGATGTCTTCAGGACATTGTTTGCCCCCACTTCTGTCCACATGCAACAAAGGAACAGAAGGGAAAATGGAATGGCTAGTTTGAGTAACACTAAGGTTTCTTTGGCATATGGCCAACAGTTGTCAGCATTCAGGCACTTAAGAAGTATAATCTGAGAATGAGGGGCTTGCGGCCAACCATTCGATACCCACTTTGCTTCACTTGAAAGATGTTCCACGTTGGTGTCCCAGCCTGGCCCTAGTGATATGTTCAGTAATGACAACAAGGTTCAACTTTTTGGCTCCAATGTGCATTTGCAATTAGCCTTTGTCACAGCAAACTTGAAGTGTTACACATGACTCCACTTGTGATTCCCTGGAAGATCTTATTAAGAATCCAACATTTGTCATGGTGCTGGAAAGCAGTAAAATGATACTTGGGGATGTATGCTAGGCAGTTGAAGCAGCCATCAGACTCCCTGACCAGGAACAGAACCCAGGCCACAGCAGTGAGTACACCAAATCCTAACCACTAGACCATCAGGGAGCCTTTTTCACCTCTTAGCAAGGGGGATTTAGTCATGGGGTTAAAGCTCCAATTGGCCAGATGTTAATATACACAGTGCTTTGGATTGGCTATATGCCACAGATGCTAGCATGTGAATGATGTCAGGTTAATTCTCTATGGAAGAAGAAAGGCCAAGCCAAACAAAGATTGCCTGAACATGGAGGATAAATGTGCTCTTTTCAGGGAATGCAGGAATAAAATGCCCAGGGTAAAAGAAAGACAAGCAAAATTTCCCTGACCAGGAATTGAACCCGGGCCGTGGCGGTGAAAACACCAAATCCTAGCCTCTAGACCATCAGGGAGTAGCATCCCAAAGGCTCGTGCAGCAATCCCTTTCTCCCCAACCCTAAAAGCACACCCATCATGCATTTAATTGTGCCCATTTGAAATCCAATCATGCCCATTTGACACCCCAGTCTGCCCTTGCTAATTTGGCGGTGAAAGTGCCAAATCCAAGCCACTAGACCATCAGGGAGTAGTACCCCAAAGGCTCTGGCAGCAATCAACATTTTAAACAATAACCCTTTCTCCCTAACCCTAATCCTAACACCACACCCATCACCCATTAAACTGTGCCCATTTGACATCCAACCACGCCCATTTGACATGCTAGTCTGCCCTTGCTAATTTGGCGGTGAAAACGCCAAATCCTAGCCACTAGACCATCAGGGAGAAGCACCCCAAAGGTTCTTGCAGCAATCAACATTTTAAACCCTAACCCTTTATCCCTAATCCCAACAGTACACCCATCACCCATTTAACTGTGCCCATTTGACATCCAACCACGCCCATTTGACATGCTAGTCTGCCCTTGCTAATTTGGCAGTGAAAGTGCCAAATCCTAGCAACTAGACCATCAGGGAGTAGCATCCCAAAGGCTCTTGCAGCAATCAGCATTTTAAACCCTAACCCCTTTCTCCCCAACCCTAAAAGCACACCCATCATGCATTTAACTGTGCCCATTTGAAATCCAACCATGCCCATTTGACACCCCAGTCTGCCCTTGCTAATTTGGCGGTGAAAGTGCCAAATCCTAGCCACTAGACCATCAGGGAGTAGCATCCCAAAGGCTCTTGCAGCAATCAACATTCTAAACCCTAACCCCTTTCTCCCCAACCCTAAAAGCACACCCATCATGCATTTAACTGTGCCCATTTGAAATCCAACCATGCCCATTTGACACCCCAATCTGCCCTTGCTAATTTGGCGGTGAAAGTGCTAAATCCTAGTAACTAGACCATCAGGGAGAAGCATCCCAAAGGCTCTGGCAGCAATCAACATTTTAAACCCTAACCCTTTTTCCCTAACCCTAACCCTATAACCACACCCATCAGCCATCTAACCATAACTATTTGACAGCCAACCACCCCCATTTGAAATCCAGCCCCGCCAAATATCCAGCCCCGCCCCATTTTGCAGCCTGCAGCTGGGGGTTATGGGTCTTTCCAGGGTGTTCTCTATGAACATTCTCATTCTCATACATTCTATGATGTCTTCAGGACATTGTTTGCCCCCACTTCTGTCCACATGCAACAAAGGAACAGAAGGGAAAATGGAATGGCTAGTTTGAGTAACACTAAGGTTTCTTTGGCATATGGCCAACAGTTGTCAGCATTCAGGCACTTAAGAAGTATAATCTGAGAATGAGGGGCTTGCGGCCAACCATTCGATACCCACTTTGCTTCACTTGAAAGATGTTCCACGTTGGTGTCCCAGCCCGGCCCTAGTGATATGTTCAGTAATGACAACAAGGTTCAACTTTTTGGCTCCAATGTGCATTTGCAATTAGCCTTTGTCACAGCAAACTTGAAGTGTTACACATGATTCAATTTGTGATTTCCTGTGAATGCTAGCAGTCAATTTGTGCACATTCTATTATGTCTTCAGGACATTGTTTGCCCCCACTTCTGTTCACATGCAACAAAGGAACTGGGAGGGAAAATGGAATGGCTAGTTTGAGTGACACTAAGGTTTGTTTGGCATATGGCCAACAGTTGTCAGCATTCAGGCACTTAAGAAGTATAATCTGAGAATGAAGGGCTTGCGGCCAACCATTCGATACCCACTTCGCTTCACTTGAAAGATGTTCCACGTTGGCGTCCCAGCTTGACCCTAAGTGATTTGTTCAGTAATGACAACAAGGTTTTACTTTTGGGCTCCAATTTGCAATTAGCCTTTGTCACAGCAAACTTGAAGTGTTACACATGATTCCATTTGTGATTCCCTGGAAGATCTTATTAAGAATTCAACATTTGTCATGGTGCTGGAAAGCAGTAAAATTATACTTGGGATGTATGCTAGGCAGTTGAAGCAGCCATCAGACTCCCTGACCAGGAATGGAACCTAGGCCACAGCAGTGAGAACCAAAGCCTAACCACTAGACCATCAGGGAGCCTTTTTCACCTCTTAGCAAGGGGGATTTAGTCATGGGGTTAAAGCTCCAATTGTCCGGATGTTAATATACACAGTGCTTTGGATTGGCTATATGCCACAGATGCTAGCATGTGAATGATGTCAGGTTAATTCTCTATGGAAGAAGAAAGGCCAAGCCAAAAAAAGATTGCCTGAACATGGAGGATAAATGTGCTCTTTTCAGGGAATGCAGGAATAAAATGCCCAAGGGTAAAAGGAAGACAAGCAAAACTTCCCTGACCGGGAATTGAACCCGGGCCGTGGCGGTGAAAACGCCAAATCCTAGCCACTAGACCATCAGGGAGAAGCACCCCAAAGGTTCTTGCAGCAATCAACATTTTAAACCCTAACCCTTTCTCCCTAACCCTAACAGCACTCCCATCACCCATTTAACTGTGCCCATTTGACATCCAACCACGCCCATTTGACATGCTAGTCTGCCCTTGCTAATTTGGCAGTGAAAGTGCCAAATCCTAGCAACTAGACCATCAGGGAGTAGCATCCCAAAGGCTCTTGCAGCAATCAGCATTTTAAACCCTAACCCCTTTCTCCCCAACCCTAAAAGCACACCCATCATGCATTTAACTGTGCCCATTTGAAATCCAACCATGCCCATTTGACACCCCAGTCTGCCCTTGCTAATTTGGCGGTGAAAGTGCTAAATCCTAGCAACTAGACCATCAGGGAGAAGCATCCCAAAGGCTCTTGCAGCAATCAACATTTTAAACCCTAACCCTTTCTCCCTAACCCTAAAAGCACAACCATCACCCATTTAACTGTGCCCATTTGAAATCCAACCATGCCCATTTGACACCCCAATCTGCCCTTGCTAATTTGGCGGTGAAAGTGCTAAATCCTAGCAACTAGACCATCAGGGAGAAGCATCCCAAAGGCTCTGGCAGCAATCAACATTTTAAACCCTAACCCTTTTTCCCTAACCCTAACCCTATAACCACACACATCAGCCATCTAACCATGCCTATTTGACAGCCAACCCCGCCCATTTGACATCCAGCCCCGCCCAATATCCAGCCCTGCCCCATTTTGCAGCCTGCAGCTGGGGGTTATGGGTCTTTCCAGGGTGTTCTCTATGAACATTCTCATTCTCATACATTCTATGATGTCTTCAGGACATTGTTTGCCCCCACTTCTGTCCACATGCAACAAAGGAACAGAAGGGAAAATGGAATGGCTAGTTTGAGTAACACTAAGGTTTCTTTGGCATATGGCCAACAGTTGTCAGCATTCAGGCACTTAAGAAGCATAATCTGAGAATGAGGGGCTTGCGGCCAACCATTCGATACCCACTTTGCTTCACTTGAAAGATGTTCCACGTTGGTGTCCCAGCCTGGCCCTAGTGATATGTTCAGTAATGACAACAAGGTTCAACTTTTTGGCTCCAATGTGCATTTGCAATTAGCCTTTGTCACAGCAAACTTGAAGTGTTACACATGACTCCACTTGTGATTCCCTGGAAGATCTTATTAAGAATCCAACATTTGTCATGGTGCTGGAAAGCAGTAAAATGATACTTGGGGATGTATGCTAGGCAGTTGAAGCAGCCATCAGACTCCCTGACCAGGAACAGAACCCAGGCCACAGCAGTGAGTACACCAAATCCTAACCACTAGACCATCAGGGAGCCTTTTTCACCTCTTAGCAAGGGGGATTTAGTCATGGGGTTAAAGCTCCAATTGGCCAGATGTTAATATACACAGTGCTTTGGATTGGCTATATGCCACAGATGCTAGCATGTGAATGATGTCAGGTTAATTCTCTATGGAAGAAGAAAGGCCAAGCCAAACAAAGATTGCCTGAACATGGAGGATAAATGTGCTCTTTTCAGGGAATGCAGGAATAAAATGCCCAGGGTAAAAGAAAGACAAGCAAAATTTCCCTGACCAGGAATTGAACCCGGGCCGTGGCGGTGAAAACACCAAATCCTAGCCTCTAGACCATCAGGGAGTAGCATCCCAAAGGCTCGTGCAGCAATCCCTTTCTCCCCAACCCTAAAAGCACACCCATCATGCATTTAATTGTGCCCATTTGAAATCCAATCATGCCCATTTGACACCCCAGTCTGCCCTTGCTAATTTGGCGGTGAAAGTGCCAAATCCAAGCCACTAGACCATCAGGGAGTAGTACCCCAAAGGCTCTGGCAGCAATCAACATTTTAAACAATAACCCTTTCTCCCTAACCCTAATCCTAACACCACACCCATCACCCATTAAACTGTGCCCATTTGACATCCAACCACGCCCATTTGACATGCTAGTCTGCCCTTGCTAATTTGGCGGTGAAAACGCCAAATCCTAGCCACTAGACCATCAGGGAGAAGCACCCCAAAGGTTCTTGCAGCAATCAACATTTTAAACCCTAACCCTTTCTCCCTAATCCCAACAGCACACCCATCACCCATTTAACTGTGCCCATTTGACATCCAACCACGCCCATTTGACATGCTAGTCTGCCCTTGCTAATTTGGCAGTGAAAGTGCCAAATCCTAGCAACTAGACCATCAGGGAGTAGCATCCCAAAGGCTCTTGCAGCAATCAGCATTTTAAACCCTAACCCCTTTCTCCCCAACCCTAAAAGCACACCCATCATGCATTTAACTGTGCCCATTTGAAATCCAACCATGCCCATTTGACACCCCAGTCTGCCCTTGCTAATTTGGCGGTGAAAGTGCCAAATCCTAGCCACTAGACCATCAGGGAGTAGCATCCCAAAGGCTCTTGCAGCAATCAACATTCTAAACCCTAACCCCTTTCTCCCCAACCCTAAAAGCACACCCATCATGCATTTAACTGTGCCCATTTGAAATCCAACCATGCCCATTTGACACCCCAATCTGCCCTTGCTAATTTGGCGGTGAAAGTGCTAAATCCTAGTAACTAGACCATCAGGGAGAAGCATCCCAAAGGCTCTGGCAGCAATCAACATTTTAAACCCTAACCCTTTCTCCCTAATCCCAACAGCACACCCATCACCCATTTAACTGTGCCCATTTGACATCCAACCACGCCCATTTGACATGCTAGTCTGCCCTTGCTAATTTGGCAGTGAAAGTGCCAAATCCTAGCAACTAGACCATCAGGGAGTAGCATCCCAAAGGCTCTTGCAGCAATCAGCATTTTAAACCCTAACCCCTTTCTCCCCAACCCTAAAAGCACACCCATCATGCATTTAACTGTGCCCATTTGAAATCCAACCATGCCCATTTGACACCCCAGTCTGCCCTTGCTAATTTGGCGGTGAAAGTGCCAAATCCTAGCCACTAGACCATCAGGGAGTAGCATCCCAAAGGCTCTTGCAGCAATCAACATTCTAAACCCTAACCCCTTTCTCCCCAACCCTAAAAGCACACCCATCATGCATTTAACTGTGCCCATTTGAAATCCAACCATGCCCATTTGACACCCCAATCTGCCCTTGCTAATTTGGCGGTGAAAGTGCTAAATCCTAGTAACTAGACCATCAGGGAGAAGCATCCCAAAGGCTCTGGCAGCAATCAACATTTTAAACCCTAACCCTTTTTCCCTAACCCTAACCCTATAACCACACCCATCAGCCATCTAACCATAACTATTTGACAGCCAACCACCCCCATTTGACATCCATTTGTGATGAAAATGAATTTTCCTGTTTATCAGAATGGCTACTCCTCTTTGTCTTGAGTTGAAGCAGGCCGAGTACACGTGAGGGAACTGTACTGTAGAGAGTACGTTAGCTGTTGTTTTTAATAAATGAGTCTCCTGTAGCAGGACAATGTCTGCCTGTAGATCATTCAATCTGCTAAACACCTTCAACCTCTTCTCCCTGGAACCAGCTCCTCGTATATTCCACGTAACAAACCTCAGGGTGGTCATGCTCAAGCTACTGAAGTGTTTCTATAAAAGTATGTGTGTGTTTGTGTGTGTGCAAGCCCACATTAATGCATGCATGCTGTGTGTAGATTGTGTGCGTATATAAATTCATCTGTGTGTACAATGTTCCTATATGTCTGTCCACATGCTTAGAGTGTGTGTGAGAGTTGGGGGTGAGTGTTGATGTGATTAAACGTGCTCTGTGTTGTAGGTGTGTTATGTGCATGACATTTAGTGTCTGTGTCATGTGGATGTACGTGCGTACCCTACCTATTATTGTTGTTATGGCATAATAGAATGAAAGAGCAGCTAGAAAGGAAAGGAGTGAGAAAAGCAAACAACTACAACTACACATAAAAAGAAATAGCACAAACAAAAGAGCAAAAACAAAAGCCCTAAAGGGGGGGGGGGGGGCAAAAAACAAAAACAGAACAAAACGAAAGCAACAACAACAGCAAATTTACAAAAGACTGGCAGTAAATGTACAGTTCTGAATTACCATAATTAATGTGCTTATAGCAGATTAACATGTAAATTGAACAATAATTAGCTGTATGAGTGATAGATATTACCTGAGGTTAGTAGAGCCAGGGGGTGGTATTTTTGTCACGGTAAAGCTGTCCATTGACAAACAATTTGTCCACCGCGATGACTGCACGGGATCCTTCGTCTCTGAGCTTCTTCCGGATGGGAAACAGGACCCTGCGTCTCTCCAGAATCTCTTTGGGAAACTGATTATTTACACTAAAATCGGTCCCGCGGAGTTCCGGACCTCGATCCCTCACCTGCTCTTTCTGCTTGTAGCTCACGAACTTGGCTACAATCGGTCTGGGTCTGCGGCTGTCCGGTCTTTTCCCACCTAAGCGATGAACTCGGTGAAATGAGATGTTCCTCACCGCGTCTTCGGGTAGCTTCAGCTTGGTTTGGATAAAGGATCTGATTGTTTGCTCTGGATCCTCTTCTTGTTGCTCCGGGATTCCTGCAAAGACCAGGTTGTCCCTCATGCTGCGCGCCTGGAGATCGATCACAGTTTCCTTTATTTTTTTATTTTCCTCTGTGAGTCGAGTCATTCCCTCGTTGAGAGAAGTCACCGTCTCCCTGAGGCTGGCGTTCTCTGCGGCCAGAGACTCCACCTGCTTCTGGCTGAATTCCAGCGACTCCCGCAGCGACTGAAACTCCCGGTGGAGAACTTCCAACAGGCCCAGACGAGCGTCGAAGCTGGCGAGATTTTTGTCAATGGACATCAGGATGTCCGAGGTGTCGTCCCCGTTAGAGGACGTCGCTCCGGGTGAGTCTTCTTTCCGGCTTCTCTTGGAGGTTGAAGCGGATCTGGGCGCAGACGGAGTCGGTGTTTGGCTTGGCTTGCCCATGACGATGCGGTGGAAACACTCGTCAATAAACTCCGACAAGCTGGTGAGATCCTCCTCGCTTTGCTCCAGAGTTTACCTTGAATAAGACTTTTTAATTATTTGCTTCCAGAAACAGTTTTAAGATTATATTGGCAAGAATATGATGTAGAATGAATATTTGTTTTCACGCGCCTTGACTAAATCTGCCGTCTCGCAAAATTTACGTCACTGCCACATCACTTACCTGCGCCTCTCTCACTTACCTGCGCCTCCTCTCCCCTGCGCCTCCTCTCCTATGAACATTCTCATTCTCATACATTCTATGATGTCTTCAGGACATTGTTTGCCCCCACTTCTGTCCACATGCAACAAAGGAACAGAAGGGAAAATGGAATGGCTAGTTTGAGTAACACTAAGGTTTCTTTGGCATATGGCCAACAGTTGTCAGCATTCAGGCACTTAAGAAGTATAATCTGAGAATGAGGGGCTTGCGGCCAACCATTCGATACCCACTTTGCTTCACTTGAAAGATGTTCCACGTTGGTGTCCCAGCCCGGCCCTAGTGATATGTTCAGTAATGACAACAAGGTTCAACTTTTTGGCTCCAATGTGCATTTGCAATTAGCCTTTGTCACAGCAAACTTGAAGTGTTACACATGATTCAATTTGTGATTTCCTGTGAATGCTAGCAGTCAATTTGTGCACATTCTATTATGTCTTCAGGACATTGTTTGCCCCCACTTCTGTCCACATGCAACAAAGGAACTGGGAGGGAAAATGGAATGGCTAGTTTGAGTGACACTAAGGTTTGTTTGGCATATGGCCAACAGTTGTCAGCATTCAGGCACTTAAGAAGTATAATCTGAGAATGAAGGGCTTGCGGCCAACCATTCGATACCCACTTCGCTTCACTTGAAAGATGTTCCACGTTGGCGTCCCAGCCTGACCCTAAGTGATTTGTTCAGTAATGACAACAAGGTTTTACTTTTGGGCTCCAATTTGCAATTAGCCTTTGTCACAGCAAACTTGAAGTGTTACACATGATTCCATTTGTGATTCCCTGGAAGATCTTATTAAGAATTCAACATTTGTCATGGTGCTGGAAAGCAGTAAAATTATACTTGGGATGTATGCTAGGCAGTTGAAGCAGCCATCAGACTCCCTGACCAGGAATGGAACCTAGGCCACAGCAGTGAGAACCAAAGCCTAACCACTAGACCATCAGGGAGCCTTTTTCACCTCTTAGCAAGGGGGATTTAGTCATGGGGTTAAAGCTCCAATTGTCCGGATGTTAATATACACAGTGCTTTGGATTGGCTATATGCCACAGATGCTAGCATGTGAATGATGTCAGGTTAATTCTCTATGGAAGAAGAAAGGCCAAGCCAAAAAAAGATTGCCTGAACATGGAGGATAAATGTGCTCTTTTCAGGGAATGCAGGAATAAAATGCCCAAGGGTAAAAGGAAGACAAGCAAAACTTCCCTGACCGGGAATTGAACCCGGGCCGTGGCGGTGAAAACGCCAAATCCTAGCCACTAGACCATCAGGGAGAAGCACCCCAAAGGTTCTTGCAGCAATCAACATTTTAAACCCTAACCCGTTCTCCCTAACCCTAACAGCACTCCCATCACCCATTTAACTGTGCCCATTTGAAATCCAACCATGCCCATTTGACACCCCAGTCTGCCCTTGCTAATTTGGCGGTGAAAGTGCTAAATCCTAGCAACTAGACCATCAGGGAGAAGCATCCCAAAGGCTCTGGCAGAAATCAACATTTTAAACCATAACCCTTTCTCCCTAACCCTAACCCTATAACCACACCCATCAGCCATTTAACTGTGCCCATTTGACATCCAACCACGCCCATTCGACATCCAAGTCTGCTCTTGCTAATTTGGCGGTGAAAGTGCTAAATCCTAGCAACTAGACCATCAGGGAGAAGCATCCCAAAGGCTCTGGCCGCAATCAACATTTTAAACCCTAACCCTTTCTCCCTAACCCTAAAAGCACAACCATCACCCATTTAACTGTGCCCATTTGAAATCCAACCATGCCCATTTGACACCCCAATCTGCCCTTGCTAATTTGGCGGTGAAAGTGCTAAATCCTAGCAACTAGACCATCAGGGAGAAGCATCCCAAAGGCTCTGGCAGCAATCAACATTTTAAACCCTAACCCTTTTTCCCTAACCCTAACCCTATAACCACACCCATCAGCCATCTAACCATGCCTATTTGACAGCCAACCCCGCCCATTTGACATCCAGCCCCGCCCAATATCCAGCCCTGCCCCATTTTGCAGCCTGCAGCTGGGGGTTATGGGTCTTTCCAGGGTGTTCTCTATGAACATTCTCATTCTCATACATTCTATGATGTCTTCAGGACATTGTTTGCCCCCACTTCTTTCCACATGCAACAAAGGAACAGAAGGGAAAATGGAATGGCTAGTTTGAGTAACACTAAGGTTTCTTTGGCATATGGCCAACAGTTGTCAGCATTCAGGCACTTAAGAAGTATAATCTGAGAATGAGGGGCTTGCGGCCAACCATTCGATACCCACTTTGCTTCACTTGAAAGATGTTCCACGTTGGTGTCCCAGCCTGGCCCTAGTGATATGTTCAGTAATGACAACAAGGTTCAACTTTTTGGCTCCAATGTGCATTTGCAATTAGCCTTTGTCACAGCAAACTTGAAGATTTACACATGATTCAATTTGTGATTCCCTGTGAATGCTAGCAGTCAATTTGTGCACATTCTATTATGTCTTCAGGACATTGTTTGCCCCCACTTCTGTCCACATGCAACAAAGGAACTGGGAGGGAAAATGGAATGGCTAGTTTGAGTGACACTAAGGTTTGTTTGGCATATGGCCAACAGTTGTCAGCATTCAGGCACTTAAGAAGTATAATCTGAGAATGAAGGGCTTGCGGCCAACCATCCGATACCCACTTCGCTTCACTTGAAAGATGTTCCACGTTGGCGTCCCAGCCTGACCCTAAGTGATTTGTTCAGTAATGACAACAAGGTTTTACTTTTGGGCTCCAATTTGCAATTAGCCTTTGTCACAGCAAACTTGAAGTGTTACACATGATTCCATTTGTGATTCCCTGGAAGATCTTATTAAGAATTCAACATTTGTCATGGTGCTGGAAAGCAGTAAAATTACACTTGGGATGTATGCTAGGCAGTTGAAGCAGCCATCAGACTCCCTGACCAGGAATGGAAGCTAGGCCACAGCAGTGAGAACACCAAAGCCTAACCACTAGACCATCAGGGAGCCTTTTTCACCTCTTAGCAAGGGGGATTTAGTCATGGGGTTAAAGCTCCAATTGTCCGGATGTTAATATACACAGTGCTTTGGATTGGCTATATGCCACAGATGCTAGCATGTGAATGATGTCAGGTTAATTCTCTATGGAAGAAGAAAGGCCAAGCCAAAAAAAGATTGCCTGAACATGGAGGATAAATGTGCTCTTTTCAGGGAATGCAGGAATAAAATGCCCAAGGGTAAAATGAAGACAAGCAAAACTTCCCTGACCGGGAATTGAACCCGGGCCGTGGCGGTGAAAACGCCAAATCCTAGCCACTAGACCATCAGGGAGAAGCACCCCAAAGGTTCTTGCAGCAATCAACATTTTAAACCCTAACCCTTTCTCCCTAACCCTAACAGCACTCCCATCACCCATTTAACTGTGCCCATTTGACATCCAACCACGCCCATTTGACATGCTAGTCTGCCCTTGCTAATTTGGCAGTGAAAGTGCCAAATCCTAGCAACTAGACCATCAGGGAGTAGCATCCCAAAGGCTCTTGCAGCAATCAGCATTTTAAACCCTAACCCCTTTCTCCCCCAACCCTAAAAGCACACCCATCATGCATTTAACTGTGCCCATTTGAAATCCAACCATGCCCATTTGACACCCCAGTCTGCCCTTGCTAATTT
Source organism: Telmatherina bonti (assembly GCF_933228915.1). NCBI lineage: Eukaryota > Metazoa > Chordata > Actinopteri > Atheriniformes > Telmatherinidae > Telmatherina > Telmatherina bonti. The sequence continues at coordinate 36,103,736 of NC_136623.1, read as the reverse complement.
GGCGGTGAAAGTGCTAAATCCTAGCAACTAGACCATCAGGGAGAAGCATCCCAAAGGCTCTGGCAGAAATCAACATTTTAAACCCTAACCCTTTCTCCCTAACCCTAACCCTATAACCACACCCATCAGCCATTTAACTGTGCCCATTTGACATCCAACCACGCCCATTCGACATCCAAGTCTGCTCTTGCTAATTTGGCGGTGAAAGTGCTAAATCCTAGCAACTAGACCATCAGGGAGAAGCATCCCAAAGGCTCTGGCCGCAATCAACATTTTAAACCCTAACCCTTTCTCCCTAACCCTAAAAGCACAACCATCACCCATTTAACTGTGCCCATTTGAAATCCAACCATGCCCATTTGACACCCCAATCTGCCCTTGCTAATTTGGCGGTGAAAGTGCTAAATCCTAGCAACTAGACCATCAGGGAGAAGCATCCCAAAGGCTCTGGCAGCAATCAACATTTTAAACCCTAACCCTTTTCCCCTAACCCTAACCCTATAACCACACCCATCAGCCATCTAACCATGCCTATTTGACAGCCAACCCCGCCCATTTGACATCCAGCCCCGCCCAATATCCAGCCCTGCCCCATTTTGCAGCCTGCAGCTGGGGGTTATGGGTCTTTCCAGGGTGTTCTCTATGAACATTCTCATTCTCATACATTCTATGATGTCTTCAGGACATTGTTTGCCCCCACTTCTGTCCACATGCAACAAAGGAACAGAAGGGAAAATGGAATGGCTAGTTTGAGTAACACTAAGGTTTCTTTGGCATATGGCCAACAGTTGTCAGCATTCAGGCACTTAAGAAGTATAATCTGAGAATGAGGGGCTTGCGGCCAACCAGTCGATACCCACTTTGCTTCACTTGAAAGATGTTCCACGTTGGTGTCCCAGCCCGGCCCTAGTGATATGTTCAGTAATGACAACAAGGTTCAACTTTTTGGCTCCAATGTGCATTTGCAATTAGCCTTTGTCACAGCAAACTTGAAGTGTTACACATGATTCAATTTGTGATTTCCTGTGAATGCTTGCAGTCAATTTGTGCACATTCTATTATGTCTTCAGGACATTGTTTGCCCCCACTTCTGTTCACATGCAACAAAGGAACTGGGAGGGAAAATGGAATGGCTAGTTTGAGTGACACTAAGGTTTGTTTGGCATATGGCCAACAGTTGTCAGCATTCAGGCACTTAAGAAGTATAATCTGAGAATGAAGGGCTTGCGGCCAACCATTCGATACCCACTTCGCTTCACTTAAAAGATGTTCCACGTTGGCGTCCCAGCCTGACCCTAAGTGATTTGTTCAGTAATGACAACAAGGTTTTACTTTTGGGCTCCAATTTGCAATTAGCCTTTGTCACAGCAAACTTGAAGTGTTACACATGATTCCATTTGTGATTCCCTGGAAGATCTTATTAAGAATTCAACATTTGTCATGGTGCTGGAAAGCAGTAAAATTATACTTGGGATGTATGCTAGGCAGTTGAAGCAGCCATCAGACTCCCTGACCAGGAATGGAACCTAGGCCACAGCAGTGAGAACACCAAAGCCTAACCACTAGACCATCAGGGAGCCTTTTTCACCTCTTAGCAAGGGGGATTTAGTCATGGGGTTAAAGCTCCAATTGGCCGGATGTTAATATACACAGTGCTTTGGATTGGCTATATGCCACAGATGCTAGCATGTGAATGATGTCAGGTTAATTCTCTATGGAAGAAGAAAGGCCAAGCCAAACAAAGATTGCCTGAACATGGAGGATAAATGTGCTCTTTTCAGGGAATGCAGGAATAAAATGCCCAAGGGTAAAAGGAAGACAAGCAAAACTTCCCTGACCGGGAATTGAACCCGGGCCGTGGCGGTGAAAACGCCAAATCCTAGCCACTAGACCATCAGGGAGAAGCACCTCAAAGGTTCTTGCAGCAATCAACATTTTAAACCCTAACCCTTTCTCCCTAACCCTAACAGCACTCCCATCACCCATTTAACTGTGCCCATTTGACATCCAACCACGCCCATTTGACATGCTAGTCTGCCCTTGCTAATTTGGCAGTGAAAGTGCCAAATCCTAGCAACTAGACCATCAGGGAGTAGCATCCCAAAGGCTCTTGCAGCAATCAGCATTTTAAACCCTAACCCCTTTCTCCCCAACCCTAAAAGCACACCCATCATGCATTTAACTGTGCCCATTTGAAATCCAACCACGCCCATTTGACATGCTAGTCTGCCCTTGCTAATTTGGCGGTGAAAGTGCTAAATCCTAGCAACTAGACCATCAGGGAGAAGCATCCCAAAGGCTCTGGCAGAAATCAACATTTTAAACCCTAACCCTTTCTCCCTAACCCTAACCCTATAACCACACCCATCAGCCATCTAACTGTGCCCATTTGACATTCAACCACGCCCATTCGACATCCAAGTCTGCCCTTGCTAATTTGGCGGTGAAAACGCCAAATCCTAGACACTAGACCATCAGGGAGTAGTACCCCAAAGGCTCTTGCAGCAATCAACATTTTAAACAATAACCCTTTCTCCCTAACCCTAATCCTAACAGCACACCCATCACCCATTTAACTGTGCCCATTTGACATCCAACCACGCCCATTTGACATGCTAGTCTGCCCTTGCTAATTTGGCAGTGAAAGTTCCAAATCCTAGCCACTAGACTATCAGGGAGTAACATCCCAAAGGCTCTTGCAGCAATCAGCATTTTAAACAATAACCCCTTTTACCCTAACCCTAAAAGCACACCCATCACCCATTTAACTGTGCCCATTTGACATCCAACCACGCACATTTGAAATCCAAGTCTGCCCTTGCTAATTTGGCGGTGAAAGTGCCAAATCCTAGCCACTAGACTATCAGGGAGTTGCATCCCAAAGGCTCTGGCAGCAATCAACATTTTAAACCCCAACCCTTTCTCCCTAACCCTAACCCTATAACCACACCCATCAGCCATCTAACCATGCCTATTTGACGTCCAACCACGCCCATTTGACATCCAACCCCGCCCAATATCCAGCCCCGCCCCATTTTCCAGCCTGCAGCTTGGGGTTATGGGTCTTTCCAGGATGTTCCCTGCATCACGCTTGATGATCACTGGGTCTGCTGTCACTGTTTGTTGTGGGCTTGGTTCTTAAAGGCTGGGTTTTGCAATTTCCATGTGAGTACACACATTGCTGCACATAGTAAAAAGCACCATTGCAGCAATGTGGTTTTGGATTTTCACGACTCTGCATAAGATGACATTAAGTGCAGCCCTATGTTGCCTTCAGCAGCTCTCTTTGCGGGCATTGGTGGTATAGTGGAGAGCATAGCTGCTTGCCATAACAGTTGACCAGGGTTTGATTCCTGGCCAATGCAGTGAGTGTTTAGAGCAGGGGCCTTTCTCCCAATGTGGAATTATTGTTGTTGAAGGAAATTTGTGTACATTCTCTGACATCTTCAGGACATTGTTTGCCCTCACCAATTTCATCACTTATGTCTGCATGCAACAAAGAAACTGGAAATGGATTGGATAATACTAAGGTTTCTTTGGCATATGGCCAACAGTTGTCAGCATTCAGGCACTTAAAAAGTGTAATTTGAGAATGAAGAGCTTGCGGCCGACCATTCAACACGCACTTTGCTTCACTCCAAAGACATTATTTGGTGTGCCAGCCCGACCATAAGTGATGCATTCAGTAATGACATTTGTAAGCATAGTGAGTCATTGTCTGAAAAGACAGGTTTAACTTGTTGGCTCCAATGTGCATTTGCAATTAGCCTTTTTCACAGCAAACTTGAAGTGTTGAATAGTTTTTTTGTGATTTCCTGGCAGAGCTTATTAGGAATTCCATATTTGTCATGGTGCTGGAAAGCAGCAAAAGTTAGGTATGTATGCCAGGCAGTTGCTGCAGTCATCAAATTCCCTGACCAGGAATGGACAGCAGTGAGAAAGCCAAATCCTAACCACTACACCATCAGGGTGGTGTTTTCATCACTTAGCAAGGGCATTTAACTCATGGGGTTAAAGCCAGTGCTTTAAGTGTAGCAAAATAATTGGTGGTCCCTTAATGACTTACTTTCAGTTTTTCATGCTAATATTTGATAAAAACATGGCTAATACTTCCATGCAGATCTATAAATTGATCTGTTTATTAATAGTTTTATTGCACAGAAATGACAATAAAACAAAAAACAAAAACAAACACAGCTAGTTCCAAATTAAATCCCCATTTGCCAAATTCAAAGTGCCATGGAGACACTTTTATAAAATTCAAGCCTCATTACATGGACATTAAAAATAACAATGAAATGTAAACACATGAACTCAAAGTTCATTAACTTTAATCATAAATGCTCAAAACAATGCAACATTTTTCACATTTCTGTAAAAAAAAAACCACTGACGTGGTTTATTTAAAAAAATACCCTCCTCATTCATGAATATGCAAGTAAAAAAGCTTATGAATAGGAGCCCACTACAGGGCAACTATGCATGAAAAGGTTAAAATAAAAAAAAGTTATACATTTAGACTTATTCAGCTTATTACCAGACTAATTTAACAGTGTATTAGCATTACACTTTTTCTCCATGAAATATGTTTTTCACAGCATTAGGCACGGTCCATGGCACTTAGCAATATTATCTATCTTTAATCTAGAAATAATCTTCAAAAACTCAAACTACTGAACAGCCATACACTTAATTTACAGCATCTGAACTTCATTGTCTGGTGTCGTAAATTATGGTTAAGTAGTAATACTGTCATCTCTAAACTCTGCTCCAGTTTGTAACATTACAGCCGCAATATTTCGCCTTTACTCTCAATTAAAACAAGTCCACTTCAATGCAAACACAGAAGTGAGTGAACAACGTGAAGTGCGGCACGACGTTTTGTGGAAGCAGAGGGAGGGTTGTAGGGAGGGATTGTTGGGGGGATGGGCTACAGACGTATCCTCGTCCTTGGGGATCCCGCCCCTGGTATCGTTGTGGTGTCGTGCTCCCCTACAAGCACTCATCTGATCTTTGATTGCATGATCACAGGTTGAACACTCACACATCCACGCCCACAAAGCTTCTCATCTTCCCATCTACTTCCTACTAAATGTTGCTGATGACTCTCTGTAGGTATGTTTGATAACGCTTGGTATTGTAATTGTTATTTTATTAATTCATTTTACTTTTTTTTACTTTTATTTTTTATTTTTTATTGTCTGTCTTTGAATATTTTCACTATTCTACTTATGTTTTGTATTTCTGTCGTAGTTTATATTGTTTTGCAAATACTGTAACTTTAGCAGCTTAGACACACCTTTCTTTTCTCTCTCTTTTTCTCCCTTCATCTTCTTTTTTTCCTCTTCCCCTGCCAGGTCCAGCTCAGTCATATCCAGACTGACGATTATTGCAAAATAATAAAAAGAAAAAAAAAATTATCATAATAATAAAAATATTCAGATGATCAAGGGCAGCTATATACATGAGATGTCTCCCTTGACAGAGCAGATCTGTCTGGCAAAAATATGGCACCCAGATTGCTGTTCTGTATGCTGAGATGCTGGACAGGACAGCTAAAAAAAAAAAAGAAAAAAAAAAGAAAAAGAATATAACTACTTGTACTTGGTTTTAAAATTGTGTATGTACCCAACATTTTTAGTAGAACGTTTTATATTATATTAGAGTTGTTTGATTGGCCTGGAGTCCAAACCAATGTAAAGATGATTAATAAGATAGTTTGGTTTTACAGCAAATAGAATGAACTGGATTTGTTGTCATTTCTCTTTCAGCTTTTTTCTATGATGGGGTCGCCAAAGCTTATCATTTTACAGGGGAATTAGCGCATGGTTTATGCCAGATGCCCTTACTGACACAACCCTTTGGGTTTTTACAGGCTTAGAATCAGCTCTTGGAGAACAATCATGTCCCTCTTAGAGCTGTAGCAATGCAGGGGAGCAGGACTCAAATTGCCAACCACCATATCACAAAACAAGCAGCTCTACCACCTGCCCGAAATTTAATGAACAAAACTCTATGAGAACAGACGGGAAAAGGCAGTAGGAGAATCTGAAATCAAACGAAGTGCTTTGCATAAAACTAGGTGTGAATCAAACATGCATTCATTCATTCTCCTAACTGCTTAGACCAGTAATGGGTTGTGGGGAAGCTTGAGTCTATCCCAGCAATCATTCGATTTGGGGCAGGTACACCTGCACAAGTCGTCAGTCAGTTACAGGGCCAACAAATGACACATTAAAAATGATATTAAAAGTAGAAGATTTAAACTAATAAAATAAAGAAAAGAAAAGAAAACAGAAAGCTAAAAGAAACAGATAACAGAATACATGCTGTAGGTTACATGACAGGATCAGGTTTTCTGGCATTCTGTTCCCCCTTCTTACCAGTAGACCATAAGAGGGTTAATTTGTTCTGGGAATGAGTTCTGCCAGATACTACCAGCAGAAAAAATAAACACTGATTCTTCTTCTTTAGTTTGACCTTTTGTGAAGGAGAGCAAACTTAACCCAGATGATCACATGATGTTAGCAGATGATATTTCTTATTTTGACAAGAACCATTCAGAACCTTGTACAGCTGCAGAAACATTTTAAAATGAAGAAGAAAAGAGAGTGATACAAAAGAAAGAGACTTAGAAATGGAGGCCAGAAGCATGACAGGTGAGAAGTTTTACCCAAAGTAACCTCAGCTTCAGAGCAGAAACAAACTGTTTAACTCATTTTGGTGATGCCTGTATTAGTACATCTTATTTAAATTTCTGGTGGAAAACTAGTCATGATAATATTAACTACATATTTAACTTTTTGTCTGAGAGACTGATGAGGTTAATTTAGTTACACAAATTTTACCAGACAAAGCCTCAGTAACAGCAACATCAGTAGTGAGACCATTTAGTCTTGCTGACTAAATGCAGATGTTATTAGTTTAAAAAAAAAAAAAAAAAAAAAAAAAAAAAAAAAAAAAAAAATTTGATTAGAGAAATGTTTAAAAAAAAAAAAAAATCATTTTTCTAATGAAATTTTTTGACGTCAGTGCCTGGAGAACCTCCACGATTCCTCAGCCTGATGCAGCTGCTGCAGTTATCCAGACAGTCTTTTCTTCCTTGTGCTTCCTGTCAGCATGACGGACACAAATGTGTTGCTGTGCCAGTACATCCCGTCACAACCTCAGAAAGCTTTTCTGTTTTCCGCTGCTGCTCCATGCATGCTATGATTGCCATTTCATCCAGTTTGCAGACAATCTTTATTTCTGTGAGACTGTAGAATGAAATCATTCTGTATAATAATGTTCTCTGTTTAGTTGAGAGATGAACTCATTTAGTCATTTAATGTCATTAACCAGAAAATATTTGAGATCTCGTCTCGTCTTCATGCCGCTTATCCGGGGTCGGGTCGCGGGGGCAGCAGCCTAAGCAGGGAAGCCCAGACTTCCCTCTCCCCAGCCACATTTGCCAACTCTGCGGGGGGGATCCTGAGGTGTTCCCAGGCCAGCCGAGAGATATAATCCCTCCAGCGTGTCCTGGGTCTTCCCCGGGGTCTCCACCCAGAGGGACGTGCCTGGAACACCTCACCAGGAAGGCATCCAGGAGGCATCCTGACCAGATGCCCGAGCCACCTCAACTGGTTTCTCTCGATGCTGAGAAGCAGCGGCTCTACTCTGAGCCCCTCCCGGATGACTGAGCTCCTCACCCTATCTCTAAGGGAGAGCCTGGCTACCCTGCGGAGGAAACTCATTTCAGCCGCCTGTATACGAGATCTCGTTCTTTCGACCTGCAGCTCATGACCATAGGGGAGGGTAGGAACGTAGATCGACTGGTAAATTGAGAGCTTCGCCTTCTGGCTCAGCTCCTTCTTCACCACGATAAAGGGCAGCCTTGGTGAAGTCCAACCTTCACCGGAAACGAATCCGACTTACTACCGGCAGTGTGGACCAAGTTCTGACACCTGTCGTACAGGGACCGGACAGCTCGCACAAGGGGGTCCGGTACCCCATACTCCCGGAGTACCCCCCACAGGAGCCCCCGGGGGACACGGTCGAACGCCTTCTCCAGATCCACAAAGCACATGTAGACTGGTTGGGCAAACTCCCATGCCCCCTCCAGGACCCCAAAGAGGGTATAGAGCTGATCCACTGTTCCGTGACCAGGACAAAAACCGCACTGCTCCTCCTCAATCCGAGATTCGACTATCCAGTGGATCCTCCTCTCCAGGACCCCTGAATAGACCTTACCAGGGAGGCTGAGGAGTGTGATTCCCCTGTAATTGGAACACACCCTCCGGTCCCCCTTCTTAAAACGGTCAACCACCACCCCAGTCTGCCAATCCAGTGGCATTTCCTCTCAATGTCCACGTGATGCTGCAGAGGCATGTCAGCCAGGACAGCCCCACAGCATCCAGAGCCTTAAGAAACTACGGGCAGATCTTGTCCACCCCTGGGGCCTTGCCGCAAAGGAGCTTTTTGACCACCTCAGCGACTTCAGCCCCAGAGATAGGAGAGTCCACGCCTGAGCCCCCCAGCTCTGCTTCCTCATCGGAAGACGTGTTGGTAGGATTGAGGAGGTCTTTGAAGTACTCCCTCCACCGACCCACAACGTCCCGAGTTGAGGTCAGCAGCTCCCCATCTCCACTGTACACAGTGTTGATGGAGTACTGCTTCCCCCTCCTGAGCCGCCGGATGGTGGACCAGAATCGCCTCAAAGCCGTCTGGAAGTCTTTCTCCATGGCCTCGCCAAACTCCTCCCATGCCCGAGTTTTTGCCTTGGCGACAGCCGAAGCCGCATGCCGCTTAGCCTGTCGGTACCCAGCTGTGGTACCCAGCTGCCTCCAGAGTCCCACAGGCCAAGAAGGTCCGATAGGACCTTCTTCTTCAGCTTGACGGCATCCCTTACTGCTGGTGTCCACCAACGAGTCCTGGGATTACCGCCATGACAGGCACCAACGACCTAACGGCCACAGCTCCGGCTGGCCGCCTCAGCAATAGAGGAATGGAACACAGCCCATTCGGACTCAATGTCCCCAGCCTCACTCAGGACATGGTTGAAGCTCTGCTGAAGGTGGGAGTTGAAGCTCGCTCTGACAGGGGACTCAGCCAGACGTTCCCAGCAGACCCTCACAACACGTTTGGGCCTGCCAGATCTGACCGGCTTCCTCCCCCACCATCTGAGCCAACTCCCCCTCTTCACCCGAGTGTCCAAGGCATGTGGCCGCAGGTCCAACGATACAACTACAAAATCGATCATCGAACTGCGGCCCAGGGAATCCTGATGCCAGGTGTACATATGGACACTTTTATGTTGGAACATGGTGTTCGTTATGGACAATCCATGGCGAGCACAGAAGTCCAATAACAAAACACCATTTTGGTTCAGAGGGGGGGACCATGCCTCCCAATCACTCGTCTCTAGGTCTCACTGTCATTGCCCACATGAGTACTGAAGTCCCCAAGCAGAACTATGGAGTCCCCAGAAGGAGCACCCTCCAGCACTCCCTCCAAGGACTCCAGAAAGGGTGGGTACTCTGAACTGCTGTTCGGCGCATAAGCACAGACAACAGTCAGGACCCGTCCCCCCACCCGGAGGCGGAGGGAAACTAACCTTTCATCCACTGGGGTAAACCCCAACGTGCAGACACCAGGCTGGGGGCTGATGAGAATGCCCACACCTGCTTAGTGCCTCTCACCATGAGCAACTCCAGAGTGGAAGAAAGTCCAGCCCCTCTCGAGGGTACTGGTTCCACAGCCCAAGCCATGCATTGAGGTGAGTCCAACTATATCTAGCCAGAACCGCTCAACCTCGCACACAAGCTCAGGCTCCTTCCCCACCAGAGAGGTGACATTCCACATCCCTAGAGCCAGCTTCTGCAGCCGGGGATCAGACCGCCAGGGTCCCCGCCCCTTGCTGCCGCCCAGCTCACATTGCACCCGACCCCTACGGCTCCTCCCGCAGATGGTGAGCCCATGGGAGGCGGGGCCCATGTAACCCTTTCGGGCTGAGCCTGACTGAGCCCCATGGGTGAAGGCCCGGCCACCAGACGCTCGCTCTAGTACCCCACCTCCAGGCCTGGCTCCAGAGGGGGTTAGGGAACATTTATGCCCAGGCAAGGGAACATTTATGCCCAGGTTTGTCGTCGTCATAGGGGTCGATGAGATTATTTGAGATTAATTTTATATTTTTGTTGATGTTTTCTAATAGTTTTCTGACTAGAAAAACAATAAAGAAAAACAAAAATACAGGTTACGCATGTATCTAACAAAAAGCAAATTATTTATTATGTAGTGATATCATATTGGTATATTCTACTAATAATTAGTTTAGAGTAATTAGAAAAAATAATCCAAAATCATCATGTCCTTTAAGTCATTTACAACTTCTTTAAAATGATTATGTGAGATCGCCCCCAACATTCAGCAAATTTTTCATCTGACAGCAGACGGAGAGAACAGACAGACTGAGTGACTTCCACAGCTGGAGTGTTTGGGATCAGTAAATCCTCGCAACATACAGTAATATCAGGGGCTTTGTTATATAATGTAGATGTGAAGGAAATCTCAAACAGGTTCTAACTAACTTCTGGCACACTGTAGCAGGATGAAGTGTAGCATTCCTAGACTTTCATGTAGAGTAAAGCAGCTTTAAAATAGAGGTTATACCTCTGTGTTTTCCCTTGTCACATAAAAGACACATTACAGGTATTCCACTAACTAAAATATTTATATTTGATCACTAAATATAATTAGTAAATTTATTATTCTTCAGATCTTGGGGTATTCTTGGGGTACATCAGGAATCCGCCAGCTCCAATAAGCAGAAAACCAAGTACCATAATTCCAAAATTGTAAACATCATCCATATCTTCGTTCAAGAGAACTGTCAGACACATGGGTCTCCACTTGGTCTACAAGTCCAAAAAGTTTCCAGCAAGATGCATTCCATCAGGACAAGCGGGCTCCCCTCTGCTCAATCTCCGGGATCTTCTTTGATCATATATGATTTGTTGTTGCTACATTCACTCTGTTCTCAAGCACATGTCAGGCAACATTGGAAACACTTGTTCAGTACGGCAGGGGTAAACTATAGAACATCGGAAGTAATAATTGCCATTTGTATGCGTCCCCTGAGCTGGATTTACTACCACCAGAGATTCAACAGACCACCACATTTTTTCGTTCTGTCCTCTGTGGCCTAGGTGATGGAGTACATACCAAAAACAAAAGTGGAGTAAGAAGAGTGGCGTGCACGCTATGCTACAGGCTAACCCACAGTGACTGGCTCTTCCCAGTTTCTTCCCTGTCAATGTCAGATCACTTGCCAACAAACTAGATTAGATTTGGTTGAGGATCATTTCATGGAGGATGGCCACGCAGGCCATCAACATTGAAACCTAGCTGGATAACGACTCACCTGACGCCGTAATGGAGCTGGCAGGATGGTCTTTGTTTCGAGCAGACAGGACTGCAGCTTCTACTAAATGCAGAGGTTGAGGGCTTGCACTTTACATCCACAACTCCTGGTGTATAGCCATAGACCTCATCAGAATGTGCTGCACACCTGACTTGAAGTACCTCCCTATGAAAAGAAGACCTTCCAAGACAGTGAGGGAGTTCTGCTCCATCCTGATGGAGCTATAGCTAAGCGAGCACGAGAGGAGCTCCAACACAGAGGCAGCTGTGATTGTGGTACTCAAAACAGTGCTTCCAAAATTCCAGAAGTTTATACACTTTCTTATCAGAGATAATAACATACATGATCAAGTTTATTACAACATCCCAGGAGTATACAAGACTCTAGCAGCTCCTCACCTCGGCATGTTGGATCACATCTCTGATCAGCAGGACAAGACCAACCATCAAAACAGTTCAGGTATGGACTGAGGAGACGTCTTCAACAATCCAGGACTGATCTCACTGATTGGGAAGTGTTTAAATGGGAGATGGGTGTGCTTTTAGGGTTAGGGTTAGGGAGAAAGGGTTAAGGTTTAAAATGTTGATTGCTGCAAGAGCCTTTGGGATGCTACTCCCTGATGGTCTAGGTCAGGGGTCGGCAACCTGCGGCTCTAGAGCCGCATGCAGCTCTTTAGCACTGCCCTAGTGGCTCCCTGGAGCTTTTTCAAAAATGTTTTTTAAAAAAAATGGAAAAAGATATATATTTTTGTGTTGATCTGGTTCTGTAGGAGGACAAACATGACACAAACATTATTAACGTTTTCCAATGCTGTAAAAAAGTGTAGAATAAATATTAAATTTCAACATTTCTGTCAACATTTAACCAATGCACACTCTGCGATCACAACAACACTGAACCAGATCAGCATAGGAAAGTCCCCATTACACAGCCCTTAAGAACCAAGCCCACAGCAAACAGTGACAGCAAACCCAGCGATCATCAAGCGAGATGCAGGGAACACCCTGGAAAGACCAATAACCCCCAGCTGCAGGCTGGAAAATGGGGCGGGCCTGGATATTGGGCGGGATTGGATGTCAAATGGGCGTGGTTGGCTGTCAAATGGGCATGGTTAGGTGGCTGATGAGTGTGGTTATAGGGTTAGGGAGAAAGGGTTAGGGTTTAAAACGTTGATGGCTGCCAGTCCATTACAGAGCGTCTGTCGATAATCTGTCGGCCAAAATTCTCCACCGACATTTTATTGCAGAATGAGCCTTTGGGATGCTACTCCCTGATGGTCTAGTTGCTAGGATTTGGCACTTTCACCGCCAAATTAGCAAGGGCAGACTTGGATGTCAAATGGGCGTGGTTGCATGTGAAATGGGCACAGTTAAAGATGGTTCAGACTTGGAGGCCTACATATCATTCGTTCTGAGCTACATGGAGTTCTGCACTGATACTATTCTACACATGAAGTCAGAAACCATGATGTGACATTACAGTGTGATCTTTGCAGCCTACAGGTCAGGTGACAGACTGGCTACAGCAGGGCCGAGTCAGAACTGAGGATGAGCATACAGCAGGCTAAACACGTACAGACAGCATATCAAAGGGAATTTTGCTGACAACAATCAATGGTAGCGGTAGAGATGCATTCAGAACCATCACAGACTACAGGAACACTAACTAGCAGATCAGCCACAACCCAGCCTGCCTGACACCTTAAACACTTTCTTTGCACACTTTAATATACCTGGCAGTAGTTGAAGGAGCAACCTCAACCTCTTGTCCTGCAGCTATACCAGGTAAGTTTAATCATAAAGAAGATCAACACATCTTATCTGGCTGCAGGACCATATAAGATGTCAGATTGGGTTCTGAAGCTGTGTGCACCAGCACCTGACAGGATGGTGCTTAAACACCAACCTCATCCTAAACATAAACAAGAATGAGGAGGTCATTTTGGACTTCAGGAGATCCAGGAGGATGGAACACACCCCTGTCCTCATTCATGAGGAAGAGGTGGAGTGAGTGGACAACATCAAGTTCCTGGACATCAACATTACATCTGACCTCAGTTGGTCAATGCATACGTGCCACTTGGTGAAGAAGACCCAACAAAGACTTTTTTTCGTCAAGAAGTTCAAAACGACTGGACTCTCCTCTCAGCTACTGACAAACTTCTACAGAGCCACCATGGAAATCCTTCTCTGTCTGAGTGCAACAGTGTGGTAGGGAACCGCACATAAGACAGGAAGGACGTGGCCTGGGTGGTGAAAACGGCACACGGGATTGTGGGGGTCCAGGATATGACTGCAACAACATTTAGTCGGAAGCAGACTGAGAGAGGAGCATATTTGTGGGTATGCAGGTATGAATGCGCACATATGATCATGCAACAACGATGAACTGTGTGCTTGCAAGGGGCCTGCGACGTAACTTGAAGTGTCAGTGGAAAGCAGGTAGGAGTCTAAGATCCCCAGGGCCCAGTAGGCCCAGCAAGCTTGGAGCCCAGGCCAGCCAACACAGAAAGAGCTACAGTTCCACCAACCCAGAGCTGAGGAGGCCCCCAAAGCAGAACCCAAGGCGTGATCAGGCAGGGGCACACATAGCACAGAGCAACAATGAGCAAGCCCAGCAGGCACCAAGCACCGAAGGGCGCCCTCACTCTTTGACCAGATTTTGTGATTACTTAGATATTTTGATTATTAATGCCCATAGGGCATTCACATTATCGAGTTCCTGTTCTTTATATCTTGTTAATGTGAACATTATTAAGATCCTGTTCGGCCATTTTTATTAATACTCCGCCATACTTTGCCACTCTACTCCTCCTGCGCCGTTCAGCTCACTTCATTCACATCTCAAACCCTGCAGATCCTTCTGGAGATGTGTGCTACGACTTTTGTCGTTTCAAATCTTTGTAGTTTTTGAGATATTTAGCATTTTGTAAAAAAAAAACAAAAAACAAAAAAAAACAATTCAGCCTTGTGATTGGATGAAAGTCCTTCCAACCAAATTCGGCTTGGACCTTGCAAAAATTCTGCACAGCAATTGGTCAATTTTTGCATAATGAGCTGAAAACAGCTTCAACAGGGGTTCAGAGCTCTGCACCGGTTTGCAGTGTCCAGTTCGTCTTGGTCCCGGTCTCCATTGTCTTTCTTGCAAAATCTTTGAAACGCTACTCCTCCTACACTGTTTGTCTCACTTAAACCATTCAAGTATCAAACTCTTCAGCCCATTCAAGAGATATGTTCTGCGACTTTTGGTCCTTGTAACATTTAAACTTAATGTATTCAGATTTTTGTCAATGGATTGAAATCCATTCCTGTGATTGGACGAAATGGAATTCAGCTCAGCGATTGGTCCATTTTGTGCACCGGGACACAGGTACACATACAAGGCACTTGTTCAAATGCAGCATTTAACTATTGGTCTCAGCTGCCCACTTCAAGGAGGAAAGGAATTTATTTGCAAATGTCACAGTTAAATATGAAGGATTTGTTCCAACAATGCTCCCTACAACATTCCAAGACTTTGATAAATCTTAAACACTTTAAACAAAGTTTTTCACATTGAACAATAATATCTGTCACATCTTTACTGGAGTTTAGTTCAGCCTCGCACATGTTTTTGGAATTCTGCTAATTACACCCTGCTGGAAGTGAAAAACAAAGGCGTTCCTGTCCCAATTGGAAAAAATATAAATTATTTTTCCAAGTTGAGTTAAATCATACTGGTGGTGTAGTGAGTAAGTCAATGTGCTTAAATATAGGAGTTTATGGATTCAAATCCTGATGTGGGCCAAGTAGAAAAAATGTCACTTGTGATTTTTTTTTAAACATTCTTATAGTTATGCAATTTTATTTCAATCATTCAGCATAGTTCAATAAATGGGCATTCACATTTGCTATTATTTCAATAATAGCTGGTTCTAGTATATACTTAAATCACTTAAGTTTCATATCAATACTATAAAATACCAAGTATACTCCACTCAGTTTTACAAAAAGTTTTATGTGTGAATAATTTTAAGTAAAATGAAATTAAAATTTTAAAGTTTTGCTCGTGGCCACGTCTCTCCATGTCGGTAATACAGTCAACAATTGAACACCATCTTATTTTACAGACGCACTTCTGTTGTCACAGGATCATTTGCTGGACGCACAAAACAGTAAGTTTTATCCCCATTTTCTTTTTTGTGCAATGTTTATATTAGGCTAGAGAGATGCATTTACTCCATTGCTAAATGAAACTTAGAGAAACAAAGATAGACCGTTAACACTTTACATGTTAACATATCAGGACACTGACGGACAAAATATCGAGACTTGAGAAAAAAGGTTTTTATGAGCATTAAGTTAGACATGAAGCAAACAGTTAATCGTTTTAAGTTTTTGGTTTAATGCATTATTTAAACAGGCTTGACATTTTCAAGCGTGCCTTTTCTGCTCCTCCGCAAAGAAGCTGAACTTTGGTACAGATATGGTATTCATGGTGATAAAAGCTTGTTAATTCGAGTGGATGTGAATAGGAATATTTGTTGAGACAGCAAGCAGAAAAAAAGTTCTTGTATCAAACAGTTTTGATTTTAGTCCGTTATGGTGGCGGCCTCTCTTTTTTTTTTTTCTTTCTCTTTGCTATTTGAGGAGTGCCGTTTCGGAGGAAATGAAACTTATCTTTACTTTTTTTGCTTGGCGGGCATTTTCCATTACTTTGTAGAGTAACCAGCACTTTGACTTTGGCTTAACTACTTTTGATTTAACTAAGTTTTAAATCAAAAGTAAGTAAGTTTTAAAATTAACATTGGGGGAAAATGCATTGGAAGTGTAAATACTGTCCTGTAAACTGTAAAAAGAGGGCCAAGTTATTTAGCCTAGCTGCTTATGTGCGCAAAGAGTTTCCACTGGTAAACCCCATCAAATATGTTGTGGAAAAAGGCAAAAAATCTCAGGCATATGTTCCTGTTGTTCCTATGCCACAGAAACTGCTCAACAGAAGGATGTTTTAAACAAAGCTATATCAGAAAAAGTCCATATCCCACAGGAAGACAGGTCATGTGCAGATGGGGAGTACTTTAAACCAAACTTGCTTTCTTGCTTCCTGCAAGGGCTGAGTTCACAATCAGCCTTGGCCTTTACATTGATGACTTTGGAACGTCAAAGCTGAAACACAAAATCTCTGCAGTATACTGGGTTATTGCCAACATTCCTGCAAAGTGTAGGTCCACGCTTAACTCCATCCAGCTTACTTTACTTTGTAAGATCTCCACCGTCAAAAAGTGTAGCTATGCAAAAATTTTACAGCCTCTGATCTGAAGTTATTGGAGCAAAGTGGTGTTTGACTGGAGAAACTAGGTGAAAGTATTAAAGGTAAAGTCTTATATGTTGCAGCTGATAATCTGGGTGCCCATTCTCTTGGAGGATTCCAGGAAAGCTTTTCTGTTGACAAATTCTGCAGATTTTGTTTGGAAAGCAGGAGATAAGCTCTGGTTTCTTTCAGTCCCGGGAGAAAGAGTCCCACGATAGACATGTGCTAGAGATGAAATAAAATCTGAGATTAAATCAGATTTATGGTGTTAAAGATGCATGTCTTTTAACTGCAAATCTTGGGCATTTCCATGTGGTCAGTGGGCACCCTCCTGATATCATACATGATGTATTGGAGGGCATTGTTCCCATTGAGTTATGCCTTTGTTTAACAGATCCGAAACGTAAAAAGTATTTCACTATAGATTTGCTAAACCAGTAGGTCCTTCAATTACACATTAACTGACAACACTGACAGACCTCAGATGATTGGAAAGGGATTTTCTGCTAAACGGACCATTGGTGGTAATACCCATGAGAATTAGTACATCATAAGGTTCCTTCCATTTCTTATTGGCCTCTGTATCCCTGAAGGTGACAACACATAGCAAATTCTCATGCTTCTCAAAGACATCATTGAGCTTGTTGTGGCACCAAGGCATACAGAAGAGACACTGCATTTCTTGAACTGTAAGATATCAGAACACAGAAGCTTGCTGCAGTCAGTATTTCCAGAGTTTCTTTTAAGGCCAAAGCGTCACTATTTGGAACATTACCCCAAGCTTATAAGGACTTTTTAGCCCTTGTCTGAGGTTTGGACAATGGGCTTTGAGGGTTAAGCATAACTTTTTTAAAAGGGCAATGCATAATACTCAAAATTTAAAAAATGTTGCCATGACTCTTGCAACTAAACACCAGAAAACAGTCAGTTACCATCTTGACTGTTACTCCTTTTCAGACCATCTGTAGAAATGACAAAGGTTATCCCAGTCTTGCTTGCCACATTCCCTTCAACTATTCAGGCAGTTATTGTACAAAACCTTACAAATCCAACTTCAGTACTTGCCACATCATCTGTCTCTGTTGTTGAAATCGAATACCACCCACCCATGGATGATGCTTACTATTTGTCCAGATCAAAAAGATTCTTGCAATTAATGCAGAAATTCTGTTTGTCTGCAATAAATGACAGCATGATACTCTGAACATTTAAGATCTTATCAACTCCAGTGTTATGATGTCCCCAATTGGTGTGTGGTAAAAATGTCAGAGTTAAATGATGTGCTCCCATTATCAGTGTACAGGTTCCAAGGACGCTAAGGCATTTCATTATTTGCTAAATGCCTGTTTATTTTTCCCCAGATAGCTGTGCAGCAGAACTTTAGCATGAGGACTTTCGTTTCTGAGGGAGATATTAGGAACATGACAATGAAAAAATGACCAGACACATTCCAGGATTTGGTTGATTGTCTCTAAGACAGTCTGCAAACAAATTATAGATTCACCCTGGAATATGAAGATCCAGAATTTAACAATGGGTTGGGTAATCTAATTGATCTCTCTAAGCTCCCATAAAAAACAACCATCAAAATTATCCCAGTGATTGAGCTTGTTCCTGTCACTACAAACCCTGAAAAATCAAGTGACTCAATCACCCTGGCAGACACAGTGATCTTGTCCATCTCCTCTTCTAAAAGAAACTCTCCATGGCCAGAAGAATTTCAAATTCCCAAATTTCCAGTAAATGTTTAGTACAGACTTCGCCAAGGTAACTTGCTGTATCTTAGGGATGGGGACCTTCTAAAAGTAACGAAAGAAAGAGAAGTTGGCGGAGACCATGTATTCATTTAAAGCATACTCAACCAAGGAAGACTTTGAAGCTGTTGCCAAAGCCTTAGTACACACACATCCATGCCTTAAAGAATTGGGGTCAGCTTGTGGATGGGATGGATGGAAGAACAGTCTGAAGTTCAAGATGGGTAGCTTTTGATCAAAAATGCGCCAGCTAGGGCCGAGCTGATGTGGCTGTGAATGGTGGTGAATGTGGAAAGTATTCCACAAGTGGTGAGTCCCCAAACAAAGGTATCAAGAAACCAAAGAAAGGGGAAATAAATTTCCTGCTCGACTATCCAGAGGGGATGGATGACCATAATATGGAAGAAGTTTGTAAAGTTTTGGTTCCTGAACTGAAAAAGAAGCAGCCGGATGGATCCCTTGTAAAGAGAGAAATGGATGTGACATTTGCACTTAGCAGGAAAGAGGTTGTTAGAGATAAATTCAGCCAGATGGTGGATCGATGGCCAGGTCTTTTCACAGACAGTCAGGTTTGCATGACTTTTTATTTATTTATCAGGCACACAGCGAGTCTGCTTTTAGATTTTTTTAATGCATTTTCCATGTAGTCATATGTATCAGAAAATGTATTAGTTTTTTGTCTGTATTGAATTGTGCAGTACCATGCCATTTATCAACTACTTTTTTCTACTCTGTTTGTAATGTTTCAGGTTTTTTCCGAGTTCAGCAGAGTGGTGGGGAAAAACCTCAGAGATGACTTCTTTAATGCACTGGACCATATGTCTCCCAGCATGGTGAACCTATTCAGGATGAAAAGAGGTGTAGCTGGACAGCTTTTGACAGCACTTTTACATCAGACAAAGATAATTCCATAAAATTTTATGTCTCTTTTCTTGGGCTTTTGCTTCTTTTTTTAAAAAATTTATTTATTTATTTTTAATCTCCTGTTACTCTCTTCAATCCCTTCCTCCTGCATTGTCAATGCTAAATCTTTTTATTTGCATGGATAGATTCTCATTTCTCAGTACCTGATATTTTATTTCTTAGCTCTCCCTTTCCTTGTCCATTTTTATGCAATTTCTTTTTAGTTTTTTATTTTGTCATGTTTATGACAGATCTTTCTATTTTTCTCTGGTATCTCCGGTTCATTTCTTCTATTTAAACTATTTAATCCTCCATTCTTTACTGACTTACCCCCACCTCTTTATCTTCTTTTTTCCCTATCCTCTTTCCTTTCCTCCTTGTCCACTGCAATTTCTGGACTTGTAAATATATATCTTGTAAATATACATCAGACTTTTTGTGAGGCTTTGGAATTTGATGAATATTTTGTCTTTTTTTCCATCCTAAATTTCTTTCAGACATTGGACCCAACAGAAATGCTGTGCCTTTGTCTTCAAGGACTACCAATTATCTTGGGAAATGACTTCTGTTTTCTTCAAAACATCTGCTGTAAGTAAATACATTTGGAATACGTTGCAATGCATTTAAGTGTAAGTAAAAAAGAATAGTGATTCTTCTACTAGTTTTTTGTTCTTTTTAGATGATAATACAACTCTAAAGTTTGAAAGAAATAATTATTTTTTGCTTCACAGTTATTTTCTTAAAAAATTATATTTGAATTATGGATGATAGTGCACAGAGAAAACATTATTTACAAAAACTCAAATATTGGCTATTCTGTTTGGTTTGTAAAAATTAAGATGCTTTTGCCACCAGGTCAGAAATCTGCTTGAGCAGCAGCTATTGCAAGACTTGAACTTCAATGGATTTTGGGATATGTGGTTTTATATTTTTTGTCTGTAGTTTTTCTAGAAGAGGACTTGAAAACACATTGACCAAACTTAAGGTTATCACATACTGATACTTCTTTTAAATATACTGTTAACAGAAATAAACATTTTAAAAACATACATAAAAGCATTCGCAAGAAAAGTAAAATAGTTAAATTCAAAGTAAAACTGTCAAAAAAAATCATATATATATATATAATATATATATATATATATATATATATATATATATATATATATATATATAGAGAGAGAGAGAGAGAGAGAGAGAGAGAGAGAGAGAGAGAGATGGGTCGATGAAACCTTGCAAAGCTTTGAAGCGTCTATTTGATTGTACTGAAAAAAAGAGTCAAAGCTTCAAAGCCTTATAAAATAGACCATAGCAGTGACATCTGGTGGTCAGCTGTGGTTATTACAGGCACAGATCTAATAATTTCTCCAACTTGATTTAACTTCCAACACAAACGGTTCAGTCAGTCTTTCAGCTGTTCTTATTCTGAGGGGTCGTTACCTCTATAAGTGTTGTAATATTCTGTCTCCTCAGTGTGTTAGTTAAGACTCAATGTGTTGTCCTGTTATTCATTAGATTTTCTAACATTAATTCGATTCAGTGTGTGTGCTCTGAAACAAGATGACAGATAGGTATGTTAAGATTAGTTTATTGGGATATATGATGTTTTGGGAGACGTGCTTATGCATCTCGGTGGGAATTTCTTAAAACAATCTTGTGCTTTTTCCTGATTTCAAAATGATAGAACAGCCTCATCGGTCAGCAACACCCTGAACATCATAAAATTTTAAAATTAACCAATCTTCTGTTGTCAGTTATTCTACACAATATCACAGAGAGATATTTAGGAGTACCATACAATACTAAATACAATACTACCTTACTAAGTACGATGTAATCTAATACTATTTAATATTTTGCCATATTATTATTCTCTTCCTTTTGTGAGTGACACAAGGTGGAAGTTTTCCCATACATGGGATATTTTTCTTCCACTAGAAGTCTCCATACTGAAAGTTTTCTCTTATTCTTAATGCTGTCTTAGCCTGTAAAGCGGCGAGCAGGAGGGAACACTGGGCGTTTCTTGTTTAGATAGATAACACGGCACCAGTACCGCCAACGCTTTGAATCAGTTACGTCATTTCCAGTGTCTCACTGGGGCGCATGAAGAGTCACACGTCATTGGTCACGTGACAGCAGAGCTTTCACAGAGGCTTCAATGCAGCGTTTTGACCAAGTCCGTCTCATTTGAAGGAAACAGGCTTCAGTGCTTCCGTTTCAGATGTCCCATCTCTAGGTTCCACTGGAATTGGCTTCCTGCTTCCCTGACTCCAGCAATTGTGAAAATCGTTAACCTGATCCTGATGTCTTCTGATTCTTTTGGGTCCTATCTTCTGAATGGTCACAAAGGACATAATGAACACTTTCCTCTTTGTGCAGCAGGTGATGCTCAGCTTGGGTAAAGGTGAGCTGGCACCCAAGATTCAGACTCTCTAACTAAATCAACTCTCTGACTAAAATGGGTGTTCATAGTTATTTTTACTGTTCTTGATACCAAGTGCTTAGTTTTAAATGTTGCACTGTTTGCACTTTATGTATGAAATTGGCTCTGACATGTATGAAGAGCTTCAGTAATGGTTTAATGTACCCAGTTCCACTTGAAGTACTGAATAAACCACTTTTTATCAGGTGTGCAAGTTAAGATTTTGAAAGTGCCCGCTATATTGTGAGCTGACAGTTCAAAGTTAACAACTTTTAGAGACTGAGTGATTGTAATGCTAATTTACATTTACCAACTTCACGCCAAGAGTTTACTTTTTGAGAATGTAAATTTGGCATTTAAAGTGACCTTTTCTTATGAGCAAAAGGTAACAGATGTTTTTTTTTTTTCTAATTCATGACCAAAATGGGTGGGTTTGCAAACTAATTTTGTCGCTGTACTTCATATATTGGATGCTGAATATGTAAATTTGTTAAGTTGGCGAAATACTTTAGTTTGTCTGTCAGGCTGTTGTTGATTCACATCAAACCTATGTTAAGCATCAGATAGCCCAAGTTTGGTTGACTTGTGTTCAATGAGAGAGATGTGTTTTTAAAATAAGCAGACCATATGTTTGCAATTTAAGACAGTATGTAAAGGCAGGTCATATTGTTTAACTTCACATGTTTACTGAAACCTATGTAACCTATGCAATATGTGGAGAAAATAAAGCAAGTTTTTTGTAATTTGTTTACAACATTTTTATGTGTTATACAAATGTAAAAGTATACTTTTTTTTTTTTTACAGGGAAAAGTAATAGTTTAAATCAACCTAAGATTTAATGTGATGTACTTTAAGCTTTTAATTATCCAAAAAAGTTGGTATTGTGAAAGATTTTCATAAAACTTGGAATTAAGTCGAGGGTATTTCATTTATTAAGTGTAATTAAAATCCAGAGGAAAAACAAAAGGTTTTCAGTAACGTCAACACATGACTGTGTGTACTTCAAATAACTTTCACTTAATTGAAAAGTTCAAGTTAAATACACAAGTTTTCATCCCACATAAAATTTTTTAAGGCAACCGGTTTCCTCAAAATGTTTAGACTCAACTTAACTGGGCTAAGAGTGCTGTGGGCTGCACAGAGAGCCAGCACCCCACATGCTATGTGTTCTGTGGGGTGCTCTCACTCTCTTCCCTTGGTCACCCGAACCTCTGGGTGACCAAGGACAGGTCCAGTAGACCCCAAGCCCCCCTACCTGAACCCAGGAGCGACTAGACCCCCACCCCTCTTGCCACTACATAATGTAACTAATTGACAAGTTGACTGTTGATGGATGCAGATATGATAAACTGTCCTAAAACACTTTCCCAGAACTCTTAGACATTTTTAGTTCAACTCAATAAAATAAGGCACATCCTCTGCATCGCTCAAGCTCTCCTCATCCTGCAGTTTTCCAACTATTTCCACACCTTCAGGCAGGATGGATGAGCAACAGTGTAGGTGTTAATTTGTTAACCTACTTTTCTTTTACCTTTGAATGCTTTGCATTAATTATTGAGACTGAACACATTGAAACTGTCTTTGACAGATGTTCATTTCTGAAGAAATGAGTGTATCTCTTGGTAAAATATCAAATCATTAGAATCGTGTCAGTCATTTAATTCCATGTATCATCCATTACTTCATCAAAATCCCTTTAAACTTTGGTGCTGTTATAACAAATGCAGCTCTGTATTCTTGTTTATCTGTGTTTACTGTTATGAACCTAAAGTGGCCAACACACTTCCAAACCAAGCTCTGTTCTCGTATAAATATATCAGGCACAAAGGGGTGCAGGATCCATTGTACTCCCCTCAGCTCACAGAGAGCAGTGACCTCCACTAGAAACATATTCAAAACATTCAGAGTACAAATCTAATGCCAAATGTTCATCTGTATCATTCTTTTTTTTTTTTTTTTTTTTTTTTTAAATTCAAGCAGCTAACTTAATACGACCCCAACACACACACACACACACACACGCACTGAATCCCTCACAATCCTCTCAAAGATAGCTTGAACTCAATGATGGGGGATCACCCTTCTTTGGGGGAGATTAAACATCAGGCAATGAGGGTTGTGAGGTTAATCTTTCCCCATCTCTTCTCTCATTACGCTCCATATCTCCTTCGCAGGAGGAATGTAGAGACCTCCCTCCCACCCTCTTTCCCTCTAGCTCCCTCTCTCACGCACACACTTCAGTACTTTGAACTGTGAGTACAGCTTCTGGTATTCAGTGTCAGAAGGTTAAAGTGACTTTAGAGGATCATACAGAGCAGTGAGTGTGTTTCAGTCAGTAACTGTCATTTGCACAAAACGACTTTAATATGTGACTTTAATGCACACAATGACATAATGCTCCATGATCACTGGAGCATTATGGAAACTAAAGTTTCATTCCAATCTATTGTATCTCAAGTATAATCCAATTATTTCAAATATGTTATGTGATCCACATTAGTTAGGTTTAAAACAGTTTAAATATAAATCAATTCATAAAAATAATTACATTCCTATGAAGCTGCAAATAAACCTACAGTCTGAGTAAAATGGTTTGATGGGAAAATTTGGATCTGAGTAAAGGAGGGAAGATAATGCAAATCATTCTTTAGCCAAGATTAAAAACAAAATATTTATTGAAAATAATCAATGAAGCAATTTCTGCGGTCTGGTTGCTAATTTTACATTGGTGTTCAAGCCAGATTTGGCTTTCATCTGTCCAGTATACGCAGCTAGAGAAGCTCTCAGGAACGGGCAGTGAAGATGATGAAGGAGTGGACCCAAACGCAGAGATGAGGGAGGCCGATATGCAGAACTCAGAACGCTTTATTCTTAACCCGGGAAACTCAGAACAGACACACTAACTGACGTACGAAATGATCCAGCAACAAGGAGTGAACCTGAGTAGTATAAATACCCAGGGAAACCAAACAGGTGAAGTAATTAACAAAATGAAACCAGGTGAACTCAATAACAGGAAATCAATGAAGCTAAACAAGAACCGAGGGAACTAAACAGGAAAACTACAAAATAAAACAGGAACCCTGAAAACAAAGCAAAGGGAAAAACCCAAATCATGACAGAAGCAACCAGATAGCCAACATGTTACTCTATATTAGGGGTGTCCAGCGTCGAGGAGCCACATTCCTGCAGGTTTTTGGTGCATCCGACAACTGTCTTATATTAATGAGTCATTGTACAGACGTTTAAAGGCTGTTAGATCTATTTAAGTCATTGGTGTTGAAGCAGAAATCCATCGAAAACCTGCAGAACAGTGGCCCTTGAAGACAGACTTTGGACACACCTGTTTTACATCGTTTTAAAGATACCATCCTTTTGTCAGTGACTTTTTAAAGTCCCTTTTTAACAGAAGAGTAAAAACTTCTTGTCTTCTGATAAGCGACTTCCCTGCTTTTTCTGACAAGCCCTGTGCTGACGTTGTGGGAAAATCTGATCAGCTGGGATCCTGTCAACCAGGCCCAGTAGCCTAGTGGCTACTAATGTTAACCAGATGCAGAAAAGGCCTACTTTCTTCTCTGCTCCCCTCTGGTTGTGTTAGCTGTGTGCACTTAGCTGAAAAGTCTGGAGAGGAGGATATCCAATCTGCACCACAACTGGGAGGCTGAGACTCCAGTGCACCTCCATCAAACAACTTTCACAACATGTTTGACCTGATCAGCCTTGAGGATCCCCTGCTTGTAATAGACCAGGCACTCAGGCAAAGATAGGCATTGTTAGCTGGTCTTTTAATATCTATTTTGATACAATTACTATACAAGACACACAAGATCCTAAAATGCACTGTTGATTTTTGAGAAAACTTAAGGATTTTAAGTACGCCTTATGGTCTGGAAAATACTTTTGGAAAAAAGAAACTGCTAAAAGAGTGGTTTGATGTGTGACTTTGCTAAAACCATGTTGGACTCGTTAGTTTTATCCGGACCCCTGCCAAATCTGACCAGCAATAACATGCTTAGCTCAATGTCATCCTTCAACTGCTGGTTGTCTAAGGAATGCCCAGAACGCAATGTGAGCATTATAGATAACTGGGAAATCTTTTAGAAAAACCTCAACTTATTTGGAGATGGCATTCATCCCAGTCTGGATGGAGCAGCTCATATTTCTGGAATATGAACCATTTTATTAGTCACTTAAACCCATGACAATAAAGGGTTGAGATCAGGAAGCAGAGCTGTAGTCTTATATTCTTCTTTAAAACCCAGAATGATGGTGTCAGTCTTGTCAAACACTTGCTGCCATCAGGTGTCGTCCTTTATGAAACAAGTGTAGGTGGAAAGAAGGCAGTGATATTCATAAATATCCCGACAGTTTACATCATTGTAAAGCTACAACTATGTAGAAGTCCCAGCCAGCGCAGTAGCTGCATCATCACTGGAGAACTTTTCCTGCTACAGCGACGTGATCATAGACCCTACATGAACGATGGATGGACCCAATGGCAGTAAAAAGTGAAGTGCAAAAAAATTGCGGTGCCCTCGTCATCCGCAAGGGGCTCAAAAACATCTCCCAATGTTAATTCTCCATAGATTCCCATTTTAAAAAGTCCAACTTCACAGCAGAAATAAACATTTTAGGTTTAATAGGTCAGGTTTACCTTCATGACAACTGTGTGTGTGTGTGTGTGTGTGTGTGGGGGGGGTTCTTCCATTTAGAAGGAATTTTATCTCAAAATACGGTATATTTAAGGATCTGTCCGTTTGATTGAAAGGTACCCAATATCCCGATTCAAGAAGGAGGAATGTAGATCAACCACAGTTCTTAGCCAGTTGACAATGTTACTTAGCTTTAGTCCGCTTACATCTGTTAGCTTTTTTACTCCTGTTAGCTCTGGGTTAGCTCTTAGCTACATACAGATCGGACCTCACTAGATGTTAAACATCCACAATAGCTCACAGACCCCTCTCAGCTCCACCACTTTGCCCATTTTGTATTGTCCGGGAAAGACGAAACGCATGACACTGGCAAGATGGTGACTGTAGGAACCGCCCACCAAGCTTCAATTCAGCTCTTTAGAAACCTATAGGTGATGTCGTGGAGTATCTGTCCACGTGTTATATGCAGTCTATGGATGCAATTCAGTGGAAATTTCTGAACCTGTTATCAAACTGTTCCACCAGGATGTCAAAACATTAAAATAACTATTAAAAGACTCGGAGAGCACAAACCTCCACCAAGAGCCACAGTTTCCCCATATTGTAATTATTTGTTCTCTTCCTATGATGAAAATGCCAAAGGCTCCCTATTTTTTCATATTTTGGATCATAGTATCTGGAATGATTCCTTTACCTGGATCAGTCTTCGATATATTTTACAACCTGTTGGAAGCTTGTCCTGTATTCTTTTTTCTATGTGTTCCAACCATTTTTGTTGGAGTTATGTGCACAAAAGTTGAAAATGCCCCCATCTCCCAATGTTAAAGAATCCTTTTAAAAAATTTCCTGAATCCCAATGGTAATCCAGATTGCCACCCAAATTAAATCAGCTTTTCCTTTTCACATTTCCAAAAACTCCAAAAAATTTTATGAAAATCCGTCCTTAAAGTTTTGAGTTATCTTGAACACAAATTAACAAACAAACAGATAAATACTATTAAAAACATTTGGCAGATGTAAAAATTAGCACTGAAATGTTATTGTTTTTTATTGAGATCCAGTGCATCCTCAACTTCTGCCTGCTCGTAGTGGAAGCTTTTCTTTTCCTGCCTCTCACATCACGTTTATAAGCAGACAAACAGTTTTTAATGCTTTAAATGCTGTAAAGCTCATTCAGACCATTTACTTGTTATAGTTACTGTATGAATAAAATTTTTATTCATTATTATACTTTTTTGGCGATTGCAGCAATCAGTCTTTATTACACCTTTGTCATGGAACCTATGAAATGAGGGGGCCGGGGGCGCCCTCCCCCTCTGCCCCCACCCCAGCATCGCTACAGCTCTGAACCTGTCAATCCATGATTGATTGACAATGACAATGACTTTGATTGACAAAGATCATCGTGACTATAGATGTCTTTCAGTAATATTTATAGTTGCTGTTGCATCATCATATCCTTATTCTGACTCTG
This sequence comes from Telmatherina bonti, assembly GCF_933228915.1. NCBI lineage: Eukaryota > Metazoa > Chordata > Actinopteri > Atheriniformes > Telmatherinidae > Telmatherina > Telmatherina bonti. Next base: position 36,075,843 of record NC_136623.1, on the reverse strand, counting down.
GTTTGAGGTAATGTCATGCTTGACAATGGCATGTTTTTACCATAGAGTAACTATTACATCTGTGTCTGCCTTTTAAACAATTTCCAGGAATTCAACCAATCAGAGACTCTTTCTCCATATACTCTTGTTGTCTGTTGTTTGTTCTGACAAAAAATGCAGCATATTTGGAGCTGAGACAGATGAAAAGGCAATGAAGAGATATCCAATATTTAGATTTGAATAAAATGATAATGCTAGGTCTGCTTTAAGCTTTCATTTACCCGTTATTTTATGTTTTCCACCTCTTTCTGCTGCTTCTGCTATCACAAGAGTCTTCCAAAGAAACATTTTGCCTTCGGGACAAGGAGAAACCAGTTCAGAGAAATCCGCATAAATAAGGTATGAGGTGGTATCCTATTACTGTATACACTCACAGATACACACCATTTATATCCCTTCTATCAGGGGGGGAAGGCAAAGGTTCCCTTGGCAGGATGTTCATGTTTCCTTGATGGCAGAAGTCATCAGAATCCAACAGCTGTTATGTTTTACAGAACGAAATACGTCACATACACTTCTAATCTGTGCAAGTTCAGTCAGGGTGTTTAATCCAGATGCCACCAATAACCTAGAAAACGGACTCACTGACTGACTTAATGTCTTAAACTGTGCAGATTTTTACATGACACACCACTCCTGGGGGGCTTACCTGGTCCAGTAACTGTTTGGCTTCAATAACAATACAAAAAATGCAGCACAGTCCTTTACCTGCTCCTGCTTTAAACAAATAATAAAAAAGACAAAAGTCTGTTTTCAGTGTTACTGATCAAAAGCCTCAAGTTTACGTTAACCTGTGAACTGTTACGGTTTGTGTTGTCACTAGCTAGCCGAGGTCTCTCCTGCCGTTTCTCCAGATTAGAATCAGTTACGTGTTTAAACTCTACTTCTCAATAATGTCACATTTCTTTTGTTATTTTTCTGCTGTTTCTGTGGCTAAAAATGAAAATATCCCTTCTCACCTCCCTCCCTAACAAAACAGGGAGAAAAAGGCCTCCTGCCATCTTTACATTACCTCTAATGCTTCTAAAATAGAATAGACTTTATTGTCATTGCACATATGTTACAATGAAATTGCACTCAAGCATCATTCTGCACAAATATAAAATGAAAAAGGAAAAAAGATTGTATTAAAATGATGGTTTAAAATCAGTTAAAAAACAAAGATGTTAACTTAAAAAGTGCGTTGTGCAGTAGTGTGCAAAAAATATTTATGTCCGTCCGTGTGTGCGTGAGTCTATGAGAGTTTGCTGTGCGGATTATCCAGGGAAAACAGCTGGCTGTCAGTCTGCTGGTGTTGGATTTTATTGACCTGTAGCATCTTCCAGAAGGCATCAGGTCAAACAACGAGTTTGCGGGTATGTGGGGTCCCCAGCAATGGCCTTTATTCTCCTGTGACGGCAGGATGTGGACAGATGTTCCAGGGTGGGCAGAGGACATCTTCTCATCAGTTTTTATTGCCCTTTGCTGTTGAGCCTGCATACAACCCACACCCACGCTTTCCACCGACGAGTGATCGAAGGCCAGCAGCAGCTTTTGGTCCAGGTTATTCTTCCTGAGGACACACAGGAAGTGAAGTTGTTGCTCAGCCTGAGCCACCAGGGCCTTGATGTTATGTGTCCAGGAGTGGTTGGCAGAGATGTGCATGCACAGAAACTTAAAGGTGGAAACAGCTTTGTATCAGCACATCTTGAAGTACAGAATCAGTTCTTTGTTGGTTTTTTTTTTTTTTTTTTTTTTTTTTTTTTTTGGACATTCAGGCTTAAATTGTTCTGTGCACACCATATTGACAACTTCTCCACCCCGTCCCTGTATGCTCTCTCATCCTTGTTGTGGATGAATCCCACCACAGTGGTGTCATCTGCATATTTTATGAGGTTATTGGTGGGATGAGTTGGACAGCACTGTGGTGGACCTGTGCTGAGTGTGAGTAAGGAGGAGTTGGAGGTTCCAAGTCTCACAGATTGTGGATTGTTTGACAGGAAGTCTTTTATTCAGTTGCAGGTGGACAACGGGATACTGAGTTGCAGCAGTTAATTGTGTAGAATGTCTGCGATGATTGTATTGAATGCAGAGCTGAAATCCAAGAAGAACATCCTTACATAGCAGCCCTTGTTCTCCAGATGCCTCATAGTGATTTAAAGTGTGAAGGTGATGGTGTGCTCTGTAGATTGGTTTGCCCTGTAGGCAAACTGGTGAGGGTCGAAGGAAAGGGGAAGGCAGTCTCTGATGTGTTGTGAAACAGAACGCTCCAGACACTTCATGATTACAGATGTCAGGGCGATGGATCTGTAGTTGCTGAGGCTGTGTGTGGGTTTCTTGGGGATGGGGATGATGGTGGTGTTACAGTTTCGGAAGCCAGACACAGCCAACAAGGATGTTTAAACAGATTTGAAATATTGATGGTGTTGCAGGTGGTCTCGCTTAGTCTGATCGACAGGAAATCTGGAACACAAAAAAAAAAAAGAAGAGATGAACCAAAAACAGAGATGAGATGATACTGGAGAGGCCAAGAAATGAATGTTCACCAGGAGATGGGGAAATGGGCAGCCTCAGAGTAGTCCTCCAGAGCAGGGAAAACAATCTCCACAATCCAGAATCTCAAGGTTCAAAAACAGTCCAGGGTCCACACCAAAAGACATGAGCAAGCAGAAGAAATCCAAAGAGCAAACAACAGTCAGGGTCAGAATCAGGCATTGTTAAGCAACAGGTGATCAGTTCGTATCAATAAGGACGTAGCCAAGATGGTGGTCGGGAACAAACCAGGTTTTCTCTTAGCATCAAGCACATAAACAAAGCTTGAAAGCTGTCGAAAAGACAAAGCAGATCTAAGGCTGGTGTTTTAGTAGAGGGTAGAACAGGTGAGGATAATCAGCAAACAGACCAGGGAAGAGTGCAGGGGGTTGGTGGAGTGGTGGTGTATGTGTAGTGGTCGTCTCAAACCTGGCAAAGAAGCTATTTAGTTCCTCAGCCAGATTGTTGTTGTTGGAGGAGGAGCACTGCAACACTGCAGGGGTTGGTCTCTATGGTTCATTAGGGCCTGGATGCCCTTCCACATCTCTCTTTTATGTGACTTGACTTGTGAATAAATTAATTTGTTCGTCAAGCTGATTCTAATTGGTTTTCTTTTCCAGTCTTTATTTCCCCATCCCAGCTTTGTCTTTTTAGGTGGGTTTCGCCATCAGCTATAACACGGAGTCATATTTTTTTGTTCAACTTGTCTGACTAAAGGCCACACCATAAACTGTATATAAAAAGATGGGAGCCTCCGTGACGTCACCCATAGGTTTCTGAAGAGCAGAATTGAAGCTTGGTGGATGGTTCCTACCATCGCCATCTTGGCAGGGGCATGCGTGTCGTCTCGCCCGGAAAATACAAATATGGGCAAAGAGGTGGAGCTGAGAGGGGGGCTGTGAGCGTCATGGTGGATGATTGACATCGAGCAAACTGTAGCGAAGAGCTACCTGTAGTTAAGAGCTAACCGAGCTAACCCAGAGATAACAGGAGCTAACCAGCTAGCGGAGGTAAGCGGGCTAAGTCATGTTGTTAACCAGCTAAAAACTGCAGTTGTTCTGCGTTCTTCTTACTTGAAGCGGGAAATTGGGTACTTGTCAATCAAAAGGAAATGTGCCGATTTTCGATTTGGAGGCTTTAAGGAGACAGAGACATCGCACTTATGGGAAAATAAATGTGGATATTATCTGCATGGATAAAGAAAACTAGGTTGGACTACAGAATGGATCCTTGTGGTACATCCAAGTAAATAGGGGTTACAGAAGAGGACAAATTCACAGTAAATCCACAGTAAAAAGACAGTAAAAGACCTTTCTGACAAATAAGATTGAACCACTGGTATATGCACGTACACTGATAATCACTGAACCAGCCATAAGTGTCATGGCTTGAACGTGGCTTCCTTCTATGACTATAACATGTTAAGAATCAATATTGCTGCCTGATACTGTATGTTACATGAACACAGAACGCATGAACACAGTGTAATGAACACCTGTTGTGGAATATTTTTTTATGGTGCCCTCTCCTGTGTGTGGCAGTGGTGGGCGTGCCTTGTGCTCATGTCTATGGATTACACCTGGTCCTCATTCAATCAGCACCAGCCTACTTAAGAAGGGATCAGCCTACCAGTCTTCGCCAGATTGTTGTTTCACCCTGCGATACAACTCTCGGCCTTGAGAATTCTTCTCAGTGTGATTTTCAAGTCGGTAATTTGTTTGTGTTTTTCCCCATTTTTCCCCTGCCTGCCTGCCTGCCTCTCGGAAAATATCCGAATCCAGAGAGGTCAAATAAAGTCTTGTTCGGAATTCTGAGCCGAGTCTGCATCTGAATCATGCGTATATGACTTAAGCATAACATATTTTATACTACTTTGATGCTACAGAGAGGACAGAGCAGCCGATGGCAGAAAGGGACTACTTTATTGCACAGACTAGCATAGCTTCAGTGTGGGACAAGGTAGGCCTCTCTTCAGAAGAAGCCCCTTGCTTATATTGGCCCATCTCTGCAGCAACACTTCTTTACATGGAAAAGGCATGTCACAGGTTGCTAATTATACACTGTCCAAGCTGACTGCTGGTGACTGCTGTTGTTGATAGAGTTGCCATGTTACTGCAACAGATATCAGTGTTTACCAGGTGCAGAAGTTGACCTTGGATCATATCTAACTTCCGCACACCCACATTAGTCTTCTCGAAGTTGAAGTCTATCCTGCAGGCTGATGAGGGGCAGGCAGGGCACTGACTTGTCAGCTCATGTCATGCCACCTGTGAACTACAAACGAAGTCCTGCAAACAGAGAACCGCACTAAATTTTGCACGAATTTTCACAGAAGCATCATCTCCAAGAAATACACGGTGCCGTCACATAAATGTTACGGCTCACAACTCAGACAGCAGCGAGAAGCTGCTGCACGAAAGGACGAACATTTCTTTCTGTGTACAAAGCGAATGTGGCACGATTTTTCCAGCCATTTAAGTCTTAGTCTCTTTTCTTTAGTTGGTGCAAATATGGGAAATGTAAGATTAATTTTCTATTGTGTTCAGTCAAATTAAAGGTTGTTGCTTGGTCCCGCTTCACCCTCGGACATTTCCTGCATGCATGCAATGCAGCATGGAGCATGATCCCTGATGTGCTTGTGGCTTGTGATTTTGCATTTTCTTCACCATGGCAGTTTCAATTCCCAGGTTTCACTCTCGTTTTTTTCTCACATTGCCTGAAAAAGGCAAGTTGTGCCAACCATGCAGACTGTGCTTCTTTTGATTTGATTAGGATTTGGCATTTTTACTATCATATCCCAGTTTCCGTTCCCAGTCTTGGTGAGAATACTGGGTGCAGTTGAAGCACCCACTATGCTCCTGAGTTAGGCATTGTTTTATTTTTTATTGATTTATTACAACCAAATGTCCCATCTTTCCCCACAGGTTCCATAGAATTTCCACATGTGATGCCTTTAACAAATACTATTATACTCGTTGCTGTCTGTGGTTGTGGTCTAAAGCTAAATCATTATGTTAACTCGCTAAATTGAGTTCTGGGACTATGGAATTGTTCTACACTCTGCTTTCTTGCAGGTGAATATCAGGTACATGTCAATCAAAGATAAGAGATTAAATTACTTGCAAATGGATTAGTTTAATAAATGAGAAGAAAAATTCACTCTTCCCACAGTTGTCATGAAGGTAAACCTGACCTATTAAACCTAAAATGGATTTATACCTTGCTGTAAACATGTCTTTCTGCTGAAAAGTTGGCTTTTTTAACATTGGCCTCTATGGGTATTGGCTCCGTTTTGGATCACCTAGTGGATGAGGGGGAAATGGTATTTTTGGCATTTCGTATAGACTTCACTTTGAACTCCTGGAGGTTGCCACTTGGTCAAAACATCCTAATTCTGTGGGTTATTTGTTTAACTTTGCTTCAATTAGAGGCAGTAGGCCCTCCTGCTCCCTGAACCCACCACAAGGCAGGAAGAGCCCAGTCTAACCCTGAGTACCCCACACTTAACTTGATCCAGTAGCAGCAGTGTTGGAATTAATGATGCACGGCTGGCAGCTCCATGTCTATAAACTAACCTAAAACAGGGCAATGATTGCAGAACACTGAATCCTTAACAAGACTTTGTTTCGATGTTTCCTTCTTGTGACAATAAGCTCAGTCATGTGTGAAGTTATACACACAGACTATTTAAACATCCTTTTAGATCACATTGTAGGTGTTAAATTAATTCACATTTTCTCCTTGCACATGCAAAATAGTGTATCAAGCTTCTACATTACACTGTCATTGCAGCTTACGTACTAACTAGATACACACTATTTTGCACCTTTGAAAGATGCAATCCGCAGAGCGCTCTCTTTGAAAATCTGTTTTGTATTTTTAATTTTTTTTTTTTTGCACGTGCAATTTGCACACGTTTTAGTATATGCTAATCTTTAGTAGGTCTGGGCCTAAAATGCTTTGAATATGGCCTCTGGGTTTTTTTTTTTAAATAAAAATCGTCAGTCTCAATGATCATGTCACATTTTAACCATCTGTGAAGTGAAGCAGACTCACAATTTGCAGGATGCAGCAGGTTTTCATTTTCCTCCATGATCTCATGATTCTTACTGCCAGAAATTTGTTCACTTTGGACCTCCATACATTTACACAAGCACATGTGACCTTATCTTTAGACAATTATGATAAAAATACAATGTTTTTCATCACAGGGAAGAAATATCATATCACATCATTTCAATTTTACTCCAGTTAGTCCTGAACAGCTGGAGTCACAGGTCCCGCTCCAGCTCCAGCTCTTTCTCCTTAATGTACTGAAGTAGTATTTGTCCTCTCTGTTCCACCATACGGATCAGAGGCCTGAGGCCGCTGGCTCCTCCACAGCTATCCCAGAACTCCTTGTCTGTGTAAAGGGAGTGTAGAAGAAGATTTTCCAGGCAGCCTGAGCGGAGCACAGAAACGGCTTTCTCTGGAAGCCTATAGGGGAAAGGGTGAGCATCAAATTGACAGAGTTGCAGTTGACAGTTTGACAGTTTTTGACAGTTTTCTTAAAATTGTATCTTAGAAAAGTGTTTTGCTGAAATGTTATAAATAAAGGATTGCCAATTGAAAGAACAGAAGATAAAAATCCTCCCGAATGTTAGACTGAATAAACTTATCTAACCAGCTCTCCTTAGAATAATTTAATATAACACTTGACATATGAAAATATTTTTTTAAATATTGCAGATAAGATGCCTGACTGAACGGATTTCAAAACCATAAACCAAAGGAAAATGTCTTGTGCTCACTCATCAATGCCCTCAACCAGCCTGAAGTTGAGGTTGTCAGTGGACTGTTGTGGCCTCCCAGCATTGTCTATAAATACCAGTCTTGAAGGATCTGCTTTCCTCACCTGAGCACACACACAGGAGAAAAAAACACTTCTGACATGGCTGACATTTGCACAGTGTCCAGAATTACAGCTTAAATTTGACATTTTTTTAATTCAGCCAGTAAGATAAGAATTTTATTCATATTTTAATGTTAAAAACTGTTCTCATAGTTTCTTCTTCACTACTTTGTATTTTCATCCTAAAACACTATCTATATGCAGGGTGTGGCTATCAGGTATTCGCTGCGGGAGGGGGAGGAGGGGAGCCGGGAGATGAAGCTTACAAAACATAAGAAATGAACAACTTCTATTCGACCCAAAAAATTTGATGGGTCAAAGTTTTTTTTACAGAGTTACAGTAAACTGAGTGGTATAACTATATTTCTTATTGTTTATGATTACAAAATGAATAGACCACTATCAGGATGAGGAACCACTTCACCCAGAGTAAAAAAAAAGAAAAAAACGTCTCCTACCCCAGCCTTATTTTCCCAATAACCATTCCATACACAACCTGTTCATACAGTTTTACATCTGCACAGAGGAGGGGAAATGGCCCATAACTTGAACACTCCAGCGGGTCTTCATCTCAGTGGCAAAGTTAATAGAGCCAAGAACAAGAGGTCTAGCCTGATCCCAGAGAGCCAGCTGGGCAGCTCTGACTTCTTTCTCTAACTCTGCTGATGAAGTAGGTTCCTGTAATTCTAGACTTTCTGAGAGGGTTAAATCAAGCATCATCAGCTTCAGAAGAAAAGAAGTGCTTTGTGGTGCATCAGAGCAACATTCTAATGTAGTTCTGTAGAAGTTTCTAAAACTATTATTAACTTCATTGAGGTGTTGGATTAGAATCCTGCCAAAACATTTTGAAACCTTTAGGTGTCCTGAAGGATCCTGCTGGCGGTTCTCAAAGTCTGCTGCTTGCAGAAGGTGGAGAGGGCTGCAGGATTAGTGGAAAATGAAGGTTTTTTTTCTTAAACCCAAGCTGTAGATAACCTGTTTGTTAACTATTTGATTAGACCGCTGTTTGGATTCTGGCCTGCAGGAATGATGCCTGGTGTTGAATTTCTCTCCTGTAAATAATTTATATTTTTCTGAAGGCGTCCATCAGAACGAGGAGGCATTTCACCCAGAGAGAAAAAAAAATGTCTCTGAGCAAGATTTACCTACCCCAGCTTTAAGTACTTCACACATATATCTTCTCAGCCAACCACATGGTGGCAACTTAATGCATACAGACATGTAGGCATAGTCAAGATGACTTGTTGAAGTTCAAACTGAGCATCTGTTGTGAACCAGTATCCTGATCTGTGGTACCATTGTGTCTGCACAAAATGGGGAAGGAAACTGACGTGTGTCACACAAAGTTTGTGATTTATTAAAAACAAACTTGAACGTGTGGTCCATCTCGCAAACTCTTATTGTACAAAAAAACCCCACTCTTTAAGCTGAACGCTAACTTTATTAACTCTTGCCATGTTCACTACATACACACACACTCCCTTCTGTCCCACCAACTTCTGTTCTCATTTTCAGAGTAAAATAGCAAGAGGCTATTTTACTCTTTCACAATAGTACATATATGATAACAATGAAACATGTACTAACCAAAACACATTTACTGTATTTTGAACTTAACACTCTGACCTAGACATACGTTGGTTTTGGAGAAAGGAGAAACTGGCGGGGCAAATAGTGAGATGTGGAATTTAAGCCACACGGCATTATGATTCCTCTCAGACATTTCATTTTTACTTCATATCAAACTTTAATCACAGATCAAATTTATCATAACAATTTAGAACAGCAGTGTTATTTATTCTGCTGGTGAGTTATGTCCTTTCAAATAAATATAAAAAAAAAACATTTAATCAGTTTTCTCATGATGTTCCTGCCAACGATCAATGGGTGATGTGTATCATAGATTACATTTTCATAATTTATCTCACTTTTCTCATACTTCCCACTGTGCAAAAGGATATGTGAGTGTAGAGTTGGACTCTGCCTTCAACTGGACATAAACTGTTTCAGGGAATATCATACATGATAAAAACACCTGGTTTTTACTGCACTTTATGTGGCAGTGGCAGTTAAATGAAAAAGTACTGGCAAACAAATCTGCTTTTGTTGGTGTATAATGATTAAAATCCTTTTTTGTCTGCCTTTTCTGTTTACCAACCTGTCATCTAACCAGGGATAGATCAATCTTTGTTGTATTTATATTGATAAGAGAGTAAAGATCTAATGACCCTGTAGTACCTCACCAACAGACTTTGATGATGGCACATGCAGACAAAGAACCAGGATTACTGGGGGGCGTGGTACCCACCAGAATATGAACCAGCAGCAGGTCCTTGCTGTTGCCACACTTGGCATGCAGCAGGTTCTCCACACAGAGATCTGCTGGATCTGGTGTAAATCCACAGCAGTACCTGTCCAGACGGTCATTAACCTGTAAGAACAAACGATAACAAAGGGTAACACAGCCATATTTCTTTCATTCATGCAAGTCTTCACAATTAGAAATTTGCTGCTGACGTTGCATTGAAATGAGTCACGAATGAGTCACGAACCTTGGTAGTTTCCATGGAGATGAAGATAGATAGATAGATAGATAGATAGATAGATAGATAGATAGATAGACAGACAGACAGATAGATAGATAGATAGATAGATAGATAGACAGACAGACAGATAGATAGATAGATAGATAGATAGATAGATAGATAGACAGATAGACAGATAGATAGATAGACAGATAGATAGATAGATAGATAGATAGATAGACAGACAGACAGATAGATAGATAGATAGATAGATAGATAGATAGATAGATAGATAGATAGATAGATAGATAGATAGACAGATAGACAGACAGATAGACAGATAGATAGACAGATAGACAGATAGACAGATAGATAGACAGATAGATAGATAGATAGATAGACAGATAGATAGATAGACAGATAGATAGATAGACAGATAGATAGATAGACAGATAGATAGATAGATAGATAGATAGATAGATAGATAGATAGATAGATAGATAGACAGATAGATAGATAGACAGATAGATAGATAGATAGACAGATAGATAGATAGACAGATAGACAGATATAGACAGATAGATAGACAGATAGACAGATAGACAGATAGATAGATAGATAGATAGATAGACAGATAGACAGATAGATAGACAGATAGATAGATAGATAGATAGATAGATAGATAGATAGACAGACAGACAGATAGATAGATAGATAGATAGATAGACAGATAGACAGACAGATAGACAGATAGACAGACAGATAGACAGATAGACAGATAGATAGATAGATAGATAGACAGATAGATAGATAGACAGATAGATAGATAGACAGATAGATAGATAGATAGATAGACAGACAGATAGACAGATAGATAGACAGATAGATAGATAGACAGATAGACAGATAGATAGATAGATAGATAGACAGATAGATAGATAGACAGATAGATAGATAGATAGATAGACAGATAGACAGATAGATAGATAGATAGATAGACAGATAGATAGACAGATAGACAGATAGACAGATAGATAGATAGATAGATAGATAGACAGATAGATAGATAGACAGATAGACAGATAGATAGATAGACAGATAGACAGATAGATAGATAGACAGATAGACAGATAGATAGACAGATAGATAGATAGATAGATAGACAGATAGACAGATAGATAGATAGATAGATAGACAGATAGATAGATAGACAGATAGATGCGGCTGGAATGAAGGACCTTCTGAACCTCTCAGTCCTGCATGGAAGAGAGATCAGTCTCACTCTGCAGCTGCTTCCCTGTCCTGCCAGGGTATTATGGAGGAGATGGTTTTTATAATCCCTGAAGTTTTCTCCTCATCCTCTGCTCCAGCACAGCTCTGACAGCGTCCAGACTTCTGCCTAGGACAGAACTAGTCTTGAAGGGGGTTTATCGTAAAGTATTTATTCTTCCTATAATAAACCACCTTGGGCTTTACTTCTTTCTGGTTCTCACAGTGCTTTTAAGGTAAATTTGGGGGTAATCCCGATTCCAAACATTGGTCTTTTGTATGCATCCATCTGCAAAGCTTTTGGCACCAGCACAATGAAAGATTGTGGGTAACTTTTAAGCCTACATTCCTCTTGGCTAACCATGGGCTCAGTCCTGTGTTGCTAAAAAAAAAAAAAAACACTTTCAGGAAAAACAAAAGAAGGACCCCAGATTTCAATTTGTTTCCAGGTTAACAGCACTGCCCCCATACGGCAGAAGAATGAGATGTGTCCTCAGCCTTGTCCATACATATGTAGACATGTTCAGTCTCAAAGAGCTTTATTTGTGTGTGTATGAGAGAGAAGTTGCATTTTGTGTTATGTTGTGCAGAAAGGCTTCAACTCTGCTGTTTCTTCTCACTTCTGCAGTGCTTTCGGAGATTCCTCACCCTCCTGCCACATTTCACTCGGACAGACTAAATCTGTGTAGGATGTGGAAGTTTTGCGGGGACAATGAAATGGACTTGAAGTCACCATGTGGAGCTGTGGTGAGGCAAGGTGCCTACCTTCCAGCCTGACAAGCTCATACATCTTTTTATGGACTCAAATTCATCAAAGCCTTTTTATGTTTTTATTTTTTTTTTCTGTCCTTGTCTCATTTGTAAGTTTTGACACTTATATTGTAGGATGAGGGCCCCTATGACCTTTGCTGCTTATCATTTCTCTCTCTGACCGTTTTTCTGTCACTCTAAAGTCACATAAACCACTACAGCCCAAAAATCATAGAAAGTTTTAGATAATTTTTGGCCTATCCAGTTTGAAATTCTATTATAGTGACAAAGCTTATACAAGATGCCCAAAATGATTGGAGAACATCTATAATCCAGACAGTTTAAACATTTCAACCCTATTTTTTTACATTTTGGAGTTATCACTGTAACCTCATTTGGTTTGGACTCAGATTGTGTTACTACAGTGTGTGTTACTGTGCAAACCTGACTTACTGCTCTTAAATAGTCCTGATGACAATATCCAATCATTACTGAATTTAATCTGAATCTAAACATGCTATTCTGCAGCAGAAGCAGTCTAAGTAATCGTTTTTTCATAAACCTTGAGTCTAAATGCAACCTTATCCCCTGTTTCCTTGTTCTCCCCATGGTGTCCTCCACTGTTCCTCTGTGTGTGAACGAGTGAGTATATGTCCTTCACACTGACCTTCCTGTGCTTCTGGTGTTTGGTTCCCTGCTATCAGGGTCCATGGAGGTGTTGAAGGAGCAGGTTGGAACAAGTGTTCTCTTCTGCTCTTAGCAGCTCAATAAGAAGCTATTAGAGCTTGGCCATTACTTCTAGAAGCAAAATGGGGGGAGAGTGCTGCCTTATGGGTTATTCATATTCATCTTTACACACTGTAGATGGGTGTGAGATACACACTCTATCTCAATGTGTAGACAGATCAAAGCAGATCCAAATGACTCCTGGAGGTTGTAAAATCAGGTGCACGCCATCTGCATTTTATGAAAATCATTACAATATTTTCTAATTCTGTACAATAGAAATATTTTTTTAAAAAGCAAACAAATAAGAATTTATTACATATTGCATCACTCATAAAGTAATATTTAGTTGAACAATCCTTTAATGTTTCCGCTCCAGTCAGGTGTTTTCTGTTCCTCTCAGTCAGACTTCTGCACCTGTTGACAGGTATTTTGTCCCACTGTTCAACAGAAAAGTCTCTCATTTGTCCAGGACACATTTGTTTTTGTTTTTTTTTCTTTCTTCAATTCAATTAAATGAAAAAACAGTGTCTTATATTACAAAATTATATTTTTGCAAATTTAAGTTATTGTTCCTTTTTTTGTGTGTGTGTCTTGTCCAGCATTTAGGCAGCAGAATGATGGTCTGGATGTTCTGCTGAGCGAATTTTCTTTGCCAAGGGAAGCTTTATAGATATAATGATCCCCTTGACTTTCTGAAGTTTTATTTTATTTCTATATTTATTTTGTATTATTGCTTGAATTATAGAGTTTGTACTGCTGGACCGGAGAGGACAGACAAAAGACAGAAAGAGAAAGAAGAGAAAACACCTCATAAGAAAAGTGAAAGAGATAAAGGGAGAGGAAAGGGGAAAAAAAAGAAGTCTTTTTTAAGTCTCAAGTTATTTGAGTGACTGTTGTAAATTCAGCCTTTCTTCTTTAATGAAGGGGGATGAATACATATGAGCACAACTGTATACTGATATGTCTGTTAAAAAGTTCAGGTAAAAAATTAGAGAAGTCCAAAAGAAAATGTTTACTCACTGCAACAATTCCAAACAAAACCTTTTCCTCTCACATCTTCCAAAATGGTCCTGGAGACTAGATCCCAGAAGTCCTTTCAGCTTGTCCTGAACCCTGGACTGTTTTGGACTTTGAGAATTTGGATTGTGAAGATTGTTTTCCCTGCTCTGGAGGACCATTCTGAGGCTGCTCATTCACCCAGCTCCTGGTGGCCTCTTCATTATTTTCCCACCCCTGTTTTTGGTTCACCTCTGTCTTTTGTGTTCCAGACAACTGGACTAAGCGAGACCACCTTTGACTCCATCATTATTTCAATAAATCTTTTTAATCTCCCCTGTTGGCTGAGTTTTGGGTTCTGACTTTGTAATTGTAACATTTAATAAATGCGCCCATAAGGGCAGGCCTTGCTCGCCCTGTGTGTGAGTAAGAGTGATGGGTCACTTTGACATTTTATGCTTTAAACTGTGACTGGAATAGTGCTGTACAAGTCCATTTCCATATGACAATGACAGAACAGACTGGCGCCAGAGGAAACCTCTCCAAATCGATATTAGGGAAGACTGAGGGAGTACAGGTGCAAAAACGTCCGCCTGATACAGATAAACCTGACTGGACTCACAACACTGATAACTTTTTCATTAGGCCCCGAGCAGACTCTACATGCTATACCGTTTTTATGCTTTTCTTGGGAAATTGATTTACTGTAGATTAGGGGTGCCAAACTCAAAAAATTTAAAGTTGGTAAAACTCATGAGCCAACCTCGATATTCATGGAAAAAATCTTCCAGATATTACAATAAACCTCACGGATTGGTGGCTAACTCACGCGCTTTCAGCTACTGAGTTTCTCCTCAGGCTCTCAGTTGAAATTGTTTTTTTTTCTGGGCACACAAGCTCAAATTTCATCATACACTTTTTTTTCCTTATAGAAGGGTTGTGCTCTTTTTGCAATCTCTGCTGTATTAACTTGAAGTTGATATGACTACCTCCAAAAGAGGAGAAGGTCCTGTCTTGATTGAGGCACCAAACCACCACCAGAGCATTTTGGGGTTTGTAATATTGGAAATTCATGTGCTGTGTAATACCGACGTATTACACAGCACAATTTTGACCTTGTGGCCAAAATTACACTGCGGGCCAACATTGGCCCACGGGACAGAGTTCGACACCTATGCTAAACAGATAAACTGATCAGAAAGGCCAGCTCTGTAGCCTGTTCAGGTGGTGGAAGACTGAAGGATTCTTGCCCAGCTTTCATCTCCTCCAAATGGTGCATTGTGTCATGTAGCATAGCAGAACATAAGATATAACATTCACTAAGGCTTCAGCTGCAAATATGTGCATTACTGACTGTGAATATTGTAGATAATCCAATTCTCTGCTTATATTTTGGATTTCTAGCACACACTGTCCTCATGTCGTTCCAGGTGCAGAGTGGATAGTAAGGATGTGTTAATGTACTAATTTCAGTGGAATTACAGCAATCAGCAGATCTGCAAACTGCAGCAAAGCAAATGGGAAGGATTTTTTTACAACTTTCATTTAACTTTGACTCATTTAAAATTAAAATGTCATCAAATCAAACTAGAGTTAACAGTTCAGTGCTTCACTATCTCCTGTCTATAAGATGATTAAACATCCATTTCTCCCCTCTACTGCTTGTGTGTGAATGTTGTGCCATAAACAGTTCTCTTACTTGTAACAGGAAATCATAAAGAGCCAGTCCTCCCCACTCTGAGTGCTGGACTCCTACGCAGGGCTCTGATCTGAGGTCTGTTTTGCTCCCACACCTGGCCTGTAACAGCTTCTGGTACTGGACCCAACTGAGAGGTACCGAGTTCTGATCATTGTCCTCATCGATAAGATGCTGAATATCAGGATCCCACCACACTGCTGGTCTGGGGGTTCCGGTGGTGTACCGGTAGGGCAGGACATCACTATGGAAAGCTCTCAGAACTGCAGGGAGACTTCTGTTGAGTCCCAAAACTCGGTCAAGGTGGTAGGCGAACACTTCAAACCAGTCATCGGTGCGTTTGATCAGGGAGCAGAACCCCTGACGGCAGCAGTCAGTGTGGTTGGCCGGAGGCTCATGTGCAGCTCCATGCAGATGTGAATTTTTCAGCAGTGGTGGGTTCTGTAACAGACACATAAAACCTTTGGTTTTTATTAATTTAAATATTAACTTTTGATATATAATTTAGAGGCTGCATGGTGGCATAGTGGTTACTAAGGCTTCCTCCTACAGTCCAAACATGCATGTGAGGTTAATTTGCTACTCTAAATCAGATGTGCCCAAGTCCAGTCCTCCAGATCTACCATCCTGCAACCTTTAGATGCCTCCCCTGTCCAGCACAGCTGAGTAAAATAGCTGAATTCCTCTTCTACATGTCATTCAGCTCTGCAGAAACCTGCTAACGAGCCAATTATTTGATTCAGGTGTGTTGGAGAAGGGTTGCACCTAAAAACAGCAGGATGGTAGATCTTGAGGACTGGACTTGGGCACCCCTGCTCTAAACTGTCCCTAGGAGTGACTGTTAGCGTCAGTGGTTGTTTGTCTCTATGTGATGGACTGGTGACCTGTCCAGGTGTAACCTGGCTCTCACCCAAAGATTGCTGGGATAGGCGCCAGCTTCCCCGCAACACTTAAGCAACAACTGAGCAGTTCAGAAATGTACCGTTTAATGATGTTGAGCTTTTTAAATCTCTGTTAGTGGCAGAGAAGCAAAGCTGCTGTG
This sequence comes from Telmatherina bonti, assembly GCF_933228915.1. Taxonomy (NCBI): domain Eukaryota; kingdom Metazoa; phylum Chordata; class Actinopteri; order Atheriniformes; family Telmatherinidae; genus Telmatherina; species Telmatherina bonti. The sequence continues at coordinate 36,059,395 of NC_136623.1, read as the reverse complement.
AAATACAAACATTTTAAATTCTACAAGCCTGTACATGACATTTAATCAATTTAATATCAGCCAGGTTTCCCCTTTTCTTTCATGAGTATATCGTCCTAAAATCTTCGTAAAGTTAAATTGACAGGACAACAGTCTCTTATAATATCAGTGATACGTAATTATGGACAAAACCAGAGGCATCTTTAGATTGCTGTGTACCAGGTTTTCCCATTATGAGCTGTAAATACACATAAAAATATTTTTGTTAATATTCTGGGAAAAAAAAGGATGAAGAACTTTACATCCACAACAAAATGTCATCAATGTAAAGAGGATCACGTTCACAATAAACGTCTGCATTGTATGCTATAAAATACTTTTTCAATTACTTGGTATGGAACCACAAGGAGGCTCCACAGGTGAACTATTACTACATTACACCATATTAAAACCTCTGCCAGGGTGAAGGTAATGTATTCATTGGCGTTTGTTTTGTCTGCCTGCTTCTCATCTGTTAGCATCACAACTCTAAAATAATGGATGGATTTTGATGAAATTGGCAGGAAATGATAAAAGTTAAAAAGCACTTCTCAAACTTCTTGAGCCATGACCGTAACAACTCTAACCCCCACAACGTTGCACCCACATAGAAAGGAACATAATTAACGAACTGGTGGTTATTCCACACCTCTTCATTCAATGTCTAACACTATAATAAGAACACAGTAACTATTCTCACCGTAAAGAAAGTTTTCCAGTAACCTGATATGTAAAGAGTAGCTCACTGTACCTGGTTTTGTGCAGGAGGATTCAGTGCCACCTGGAGCACCTGTCCATGTGAAGGCACCCTGGCCTTGCTGATGACCTCTCCCCCAGCGAGTAGCTCCATCTTCTGAATGTCGTCCTCACTGAACCAGGTAAGCTGTGGATTCCTGCTGACTCTGATCTTCCTGTGGTCACTCTCTGGGAAGCTCTGCTCCACAAAGCTCTGACACCAGTCCCAGTCATCCTTTCTACGGTTCACTGATCCAGAATTCTTCTTTGGTCGAGGGGGATCTTGTGTGGGATCCAGCAAAAGCACACCGTTGGATTTCCCAGAGTGGATTGCTCCTTGTCTGTGTCTTTCTGAAGCCTGGTGATTCCTATGGTTGCCATGTATTTGTCTGTCTGAGTTACTGTTTATGCGTGTTTCCCTCTTTCTGCCTTCTAGTCTGGTTGCAACTCTACCTCCACTTATTATGGCGTCTGTTGGAGAAGGGCTATGTGATGCTGTGGATTTACTCCTTCTTAGATTAATGTGTGCCTGTGCTGTGCGCTGAACCAGATTGCTGTGGTTGCCCAGCTTAATTCTATGCTTTGGTTCACGGTTGTTGACTGTAAAGTCTGAGTGATGAGGAAGGCGATGACTGTCTGACTGGATGCCCACTTCTTTGCTTCTGTGTCTATTTCTCTTCATATTATTTCTGGCTTCTATGCAGCTTTTGTCATTGCAAGCTAAAGCCGCTAAATATTTAGATGGAGCTTTGCCAGCGTTTAATTTCCATGTGCTGCTGTGGATGTGAGGACGAGGTTGCTGGAAGGCAGGAGGGGGGGGCTCCATGATCCTGAGCCTGGATCTGAACTCCGATGCAGAGCTCAGAGCTCGGGATGACCGTCGGTCGATGTCACCAGGTGGCAAAGGCGGGGGCAGAGTGATTGTCATAACTAAGACCATGAGAAAGAGAATAAACAGAGGGGATAGGAGGAGGATCCAATTATTGCCACAGGAAAATTTTGGCAACACTCGCCTTCCCTGCAGGAGGGGTAAGGAGAAAAAGGCAAGCAAAGTTAGAGGGATAACAGCAAAACCATGATTATAATGGAGGAACATTGTAAATGACAAAGTTAGTATGTCCTCCAATTTAAACACAACATAGTAGTCATATTCCTGAATGGTCACAAAGAGGCTGAACATGTGACTCACACCCTGCAATGAAAGGTCCATTCAGTCCATTTGTGATACAACACCACTTATGTATGAAAACTGTCAGCCAGCCGAGTGTTTCTAGAAACTACTGTAGAATTAGACGCTGTAGCTGAATCCAGGAGCACTGTGGCACACACGTAAATCAGTGCTGCTGCCTGAAGTACATAGCAAGACGGAAGACATTTTTTTACACTGCAATTACAGTGTTCACTGCATTTTTTCTAAACACTCTTTAAAAGATATTAAAACATATAAATTTACAGGATTTGGTCTCATATTTACTGTTATCTGCTCCTTTCATCTGAAACATTTAATCAGAATCAACAAACTATGAGGCCAACATTCATGCAAAACTAAAGCATTTAATGTCAGGTCTGTAAAGCAAAACTGATCCTATCAAAATTAGCTGAGAAATACAAATAAAGCCTTATGTTAGTCTAGAGTCCACAGGTCACTTGTCCCGTTAAGGAGGGACAGAAATATCTAATGGCTTTGAGATGTCTTCTGGGGCGATGTGATGGTTGACACCCCCATGCAGCATGAAAGTTCCTGGTTTAAACCTCCAATGCAGTTTGTTCTACCAGTATGTAAAACTCCACGCATCATCTTTGAGTGGATAGTTATCAACTGACACAAAGTAGTCCCTTTTTTCCTAGAAGAACTCAAACCAGTTCAGAACTGGAGATTCCCACCCATTTATCAGTTGGTCTAATAAGACATAATGATCAACTAAGTCAAAAACAGCACTCAGATCTAAAAGTACTAAAACCAAACTTACATTATCTGTGTCTAGATGGAAGTCTTTTAAAACTGACCAGGTCTGTTGTAGTGTCGTGGTTTGGTCAAAATCCTGAATGAAAATCATGATTTAATTTTGATGCCAGATGAAGATTGAACAAGCATTTTAAAACTGAAAGCTGGTAATTGTTATTTTTAAACAGCATGAGAAACATTTATTCATCTGTAATTTGAGTGTTAATGTGTCAACTAATGCTTTGAATGTTCCCAGGCTCACACACTTAATCAAAAATGTGTAGACGCCAAACTCGTACAACCTCAATTCCAGCACAATATATTATTTTCTCTCTTTTTTAATGATTGGTGCTACTGAAAGTCAAACTCTTCCCCATGTGCATCATTTTCTCCACTCAATAGCCTGTAATTAGCTGGAACACAGATAATAAGAAAGCCGAGGAAGGAACATCTGCTGACATCAGAGAGCCACAAATTGTCATTGACCTTTGTCCCTTCACTTCACCAGTGTCCATGGTAAGATGGGTTGCTGTGTCACCCAAACACAAGTGGTGGAGTTATACAAAATGAGAGGTCCACTCCGATGCCTCTTTAACTGTTCAACTGCTTGTTAACACATATATAATAAAGCAACACAACGCATTTAGTCATGTAGACATGCTAACTTAATGATGCACGGATTGGTCTGAGTCTTTCAGAAGCTGCTGATCTACTGGGATTTTCACACACAACCATCTCTAGAATTTACAGAGATGATCTGAGGAAGAGAAGATATCCAGCGAGCACCAGTTGTCTGGACCAGGATGTCATTTTGATCTCAGAGGTCAAAGAAGAATGGACTGAACAGATTAAGCAAAATTGCTAAGGAATGTTTCCAACACCTTGCTAAATCTATTACATCACCTCCATAATAACTGGTCAGTTAAAAAAATAGTTGACCGGTTGCCCTTTTTTGGGCACCGGTATGAAACACAATGTCTTCCACAGAACCGGGACTTTTTCCATCTTAAGGCTCATATTGAATAGCCTTTGGAGAGAAACAGCTAGCTGCCCTGCACAGGCTTTAAGGGGCCTTGAACATGACCCATCTGGACCTACAGCCTTTCCTAGTCAGAGTTTCCTGAGCTCAACTGCAACCTCTGTAGTTGATACACACAGATGGAGCTGCTCAAAAGGCTCATGAAGAGGATTATCAGCAAAGGTAGAAACAACAGTTGCAGTGGTGGAGTCAGCAGCCAGATATGTTGAGGAAACCGCCATGGAGGTGGAGGGAGCAGCTGCAGAAGTGTTGAAACCAGCTGCATATGTGATTGGGCCAAAGATTAGTTTTATTTTGATTTGTTACAGTGCATGTTCATTTTAGATTGTATTGTTGTGTATTTTAAATTGTGTGCTGCCACCAATCCCTACTGAGGCCCATCCATCCCTCAGCTAATTGATGAGCAGGAACAGCTGTGTGCACCTGGACATTATTTAAGTGAAGCCACAGCTGAGGCAGACAGGAACGGCAGAGAAGGACGGCAGAGGAACAGAGCCGGACGCGCAGCTCACTCGCCAGGAGCGGAGGCAGGATCGGGAAACCGCAGCAGTTCTGAGGTTGTTGGCCTGACTACTCAGCCCTGGGCCACCGGAAACCTTACGTGGCCTGGGAAAAGCGTGAGTAAGACTAATTCGGACCTAGAACTGGAGGCTGGCTGCGGGGCCAGGTGGGAGGAGTGAGGAAGCTTTTCGAACGGTGGACTGCCGCATCTGTTCTTCTCCGCAGGCGGGCTGAGAGTGTGGCTGCGCAGCGAGGGAGAGAGACGACGAAGCACCTAAAACGCCGTGTTGCACACCAGAGGACTCCACGGGGACATATATTTGAAGCGTCTGGAGACAATGGAACCAGCTGCAGCGGTAATGGAACCAGCTGCAGAGGAGAAGGAACCAGCTGCATAGACAATGGAACCAGCTGCAGAGGAGAAGGAACCAGTCGCATAGACAATGGAACCAGCTGCAGAGGAGAAGGAACCAGTTGCATAGACAATGGAACCAGCTGCAGAGGAGAAGGAACCAGTCACATAGACAATGGAACCAGCTGCAGAGGAGAAGGAACCAGTTGCATAGACAATGGAACCAGCTGCAGAGGAGAAGGAACCAGTTGCATAGACAATGGAACCAGCTGCAGAGGAGAAGGAACCAGTCGCATAGACAATGGAACCAGCTGCAGAGGAGAAGGAACCAGTTGCATAGACAATGGAACCAGCTGCAGAGGAGAAGGAACCAGTCGCATAGACAATGGAACCAGCTGCAGAGGAGAAGGAACCAGTCGCATAGACAATGGAACCAGCTGCAGAGGAGAAGGAACCAGTCGCATAGACAATGGAACCAGCTGCAGAGGAGAAGGAACCAGTCGCATAGACAATGGAACCAGCTGCAGAGGAGAAGGAACCAGTCGCATAGACAATGGAACCAGCTGCAGAGGAGAAGGAACCAGTTGCATAGACAATGGAACCAGCTGCAGAGGAGAAGGAACCAGTTGCATAGACAATGGAACCAGCTGCAGAGGAGAAGGAACCAGTTGCATAGACAATGGAACCAGCTGCAGAGGTGGTGGACCCAGCCACAGAGGTTGAGGAATCAGCCAAAGAGGTGCAGGAACCAGCTGCAGAGGTGGTGGACCCAGCCACAGAGGTTGAGGAATCAGCCAAAGAGGTGCAGGAACCAGCTGCAGAGGTACAGGAGCCAGCCCGAGAGGTGAAGGAACTAGCAGCAAAGGTGAAGGGATACGCCAGAGAGGTGGAGGAACCAGCTGCAAAAGTGGAGGAGCCAGCCACAGAGATGCAGAAACCAGCCGAAGAGGTGGAGGAACTAGCAGCAGAGCTGCAGGAACTAGCTGGAGAGGTGGAAGAATTAGCACCAGAGGTGGAGGAACCAGCAGCAGAGGTGAAAGGGGCACCCACGAAGGTGGATGTTTTCCAGTTGCTTTTCCACTTTTCTTTTGTACCCCAGCTTGGCATGCTTCAGAGACCTTTTAGGCTCCTGTTGCACATTCTTCTGCTTTTCCTTGTCCCCTGACTCAAATACCTTCTTTTTTTTTGGTTCAGGAGACCTTTGATGACACTGGTTATCCCTGGTTTATTGTTAGGATAGCACCTAACAGTCCTGACTAGAATCACAGTGTCTCGACAGAAACTTGTGTTTTCTGTGATGGTATCAACACTCCTGTGCAAATCCTGCTCCTCCAGCAATACATCCCAGTCAGTGCAGCCAAAACAGTCCCTCAGTGCATCCCTTGCCTCTGGTGAACACTTCCTGAAGGTTCTGGTGGTAAAGGGAAGTTTTTCTACACAAGGTTTGTACGTTGGGCAAAGATAGACCATGTTGTGATCAGATCTGCCCAGTGGTGGAAGGGGTACAGCCATGTATGCTTCCTTCCAGTTGGCATACAGCAGATCTTGAGTCTTAGCTCCACGTGTTGGACAGTCCACATACTGTACAAAATCAGTTTCCCATTATACTGCTGGGCAGATAAGGCTTTTACCTCCACCTGTTCTCATTTCTTTTAGGCTACCTCATTACTCCAGTTCTGCATCCACAAAACGGCCTCCTCAGTTAAGCTGGAATTAGATGTTTTAGTCCGTATCCATGACCCATCTTCACTAGCTCCAACAGTTACTCTTTTGTATAAAAAACTCTGGACTTTGGCACATTGCAAAAAACAAAACACAAAATATCGAAGACAAAAAGAATACTAACACAAACACCAAAAACAGAACAACAGATGATAAGAATGTCTAAAATACCAAAGAAAAAAAAAACCAAATTACAGATACGCAGAAAAACCCATAAATAAAAATTGGTAAGTATTTGTCAAGCCAACTTCCCATATTATTCCCCATGCAAAGTCTAAACACAGAATATTCAAGACAGAAAGACTGAACATAAAAATGCTGCAGATTTTATTTGTTTGGCTCCAGCTGTCATTCCGTGTCCTAGGAATGTGTGTTTTTTTCTGCATGGTTTACCTGTCGGCCATTGTATGCCAGCAGAAATGTAAAGTATGACAGCAATAATCTGGCAATATTCTGCTGATAAGACCCTCTGCTATTCAGGTGCTGTGAGGAGTGTGTGTGCATTGTGCAACAGACGTGCAACATTGTGTGCACGATGCACACACACTCCTCACAGTGCTTCTGACAGTTATGCATTCTCAGACAACACATTAAATGTTCCAGAAATTACAACATAAATTAAAATAGTAAGCTAGACATAACTGAGATGGGCATTTTTAGCAAAACTAGTATTCAAAATCACAAGAATTATTCAACAACTCTTCAAAAAACCCCAGCAGGTGTAACGCCACACGTTTAGCATCGTCAAGTGCATGTTGTTAGCATCAGAGCATAACTGTCAAAGTAATATTTTTGTTAATTTGTAACATTTGTTCAAATGGATTCTCTGAACACTGGTGATCCCTTGTGCATCACTTCCCATTAAATTGTCAAATATAAACTTAGTAATTTTGCCATGAAGCCAATGATATGTTATTTTTTTTATTTAGCCCTCAGTTTCTAGGGTTTTTCTGCATTAAGTCCCTCATTTATGACTGTGGTTCTGAAGAACAGCTCTTTGCACGTAAACGAGTACAGTATTACATGTGATGGTTACTTGCTTGTACAGAGTATTTGTGCTTTATTAGCACAGAATCTCACAGTGCCACAGACTTTAGTAGAATCTAGCAACAGTTCATGGATGTTTTTCTTGTCTGGTAGTTGCCAAACAGCTTGGTATACTAACTGACAATAGCTTGTGGTGGTGTTACCAATCACTGACAGGTGCTAATGGAGGCAAAGACTGTTCCATGACAATCAAATATTAATCCACATTTTCTTTCTACACTTTTAATAAAAAAGAAGTTTTGCAAAATACCATGCGATTTTGTCACATGGAGTTGCCACGTGCCAATGCCTACCCCACTAAGCCACTAAATGTGCCTTTAAAATACACTGTTTAGTTTTTTTTCTAAATTTGCTGACACAAAATAAGAATGTGAATCTAATTACAAAACCATTTTCATTAAAGTATCATAATGCAACTTTATGACTTTAAAACGCTGCATCTGACTTTCTGTCCTGATGCATCACTTTACAACAGCATTTTGCTTTATGGCACCGCATCAGATACTAGCATCTGGGTATAATGACACTGGATACATTAAAGTGGACCATAGCTAGTTTATCTACAAAATGCAAGAGGGCATGATCAGAGGAAGCAGGAAAAGATTAAATGAAAGTGACTAACCAAGAAGTTAGATAAGAGTCAACATTGCATTGACTTTTACTTGCTGGAGCGATCTCAGAGAAGTAACAGGATGCAAGGCAGTTGCTGAATTATCTTTTGGTTGGGGGTAACTTATTAAAAAATATCTTCAAAAGCTCAGTAGTACTGCTTCAAGTATATTATCTTCTACCAATGATACCATTGTCATTTTTAAAAACACCAACTTTTGCACAGCAAGTATCCAAAGTCACCATTTTCCTCAATTATTGGACCATTTTCCTATCTGTTTGGTCCATTTGTGGAGCTGTAACTACACATATGTGCTGTTGTCATGTTTCACATTTCCCATGGTTTCCACTCTAAAGAATTAATTATTTTCAAACACCCCTGTGTTCTCTCCACAGTTGCTCAAAGAAAATAAACAAAAAACAACACTTGGCTTGGAGCTTCAGAAATGTGTGTCAGGTCGGGCGGTGGGGACGTGGACCCAAACGCAGAGAAGAGCCACAGGGATGCGGATTTCAAAGAGATTTATTGTAACCCAAGGGACTAAAGCAACAAAATGATCCAGCAACCAAGAACTGAAACTGAGGGGTATAAATACACTGGGGAACCAAACAAGAAACAGGTGTACGGAATGAACTAAACAAGACCAGGTGAACTCAATGAACAGCAAATCAATAAAGCTAAACAACAGACAAGAGAACCAAACAGGAAAAACTACAAAATAAAACCGGAAACCTGAAACTAAGGCACAAAACAACCAACATCATGACAATGTGTAAACTTTGATCCCATAGTTTGTATTGCATGTTAGTAACCTGTGCATCCAACCTGTATTTGGACTACTTTAGAATATATATTTTTAACTATATTTATAACCCGTATTATTGTGAGATCATTAGCTGCCACAAAAGCTACATATTACAATGAGTTATGCAATAAATATCACTGTTATAAATCTTTGCATGTTGGCAGCATGGCAGCACTGGCGCCTGAAAGGATCAAAGGCAACCAATTCTTGTCAAACTGCCAATTCCACAGTGCTAAATGACTTCCAAATAAACTGGTTTCAATGAATTTCATGCTAGTTTCATGTCATTTAAACAGCAGCTGTCAAGTTTCTTTTAAGTACCAAAGACATTAACCATATTCAACCATTTCTTTTGTTTATAGATTCTAGAAGTTTGTAGATTTTCATGTTTTTTAAAACTTGAGGTCAAATATGTCTTCATTCGCACACAAATGTCTCCTATCTTTTTTTCAAAACTTTTCTCTGAAGATACTTTTTCTCTTTTTCCATCATTGACAAATATGTAAAGAATGCATTGCTTAGCAGTATGTCTTTGTCTGTATAGTGAAGCCGAGACATCAGGTCACAGCCCTGAAAGCAATTACTGCTTGGCACAAAAATCCTCCCCTCCATATGGCTGCAAAAGGACTGTAAACGTGGTCAAATCTGTTCCCCCGTGCACATTCCTTTCTCTGGAGAGGAAGGTGCTGCATAAGAATGAATGTTTGCTGAGAGAAACTGCCGCCAAAAAATAACTGTCTTTTCAAAATACTTATTGTAAAGAAAGACATAAATCTGGGTTTTCTCCAAAATAATTAAAATAAAAAAAGCCTCTTGAACTCTGTATAAGCTATCCTAGTTTAAAAAGCAAAAGTTGGAACTTTTAAGGCTGAAAGGGGCAGTGAATCTTTTTACTTGTCTGTGAAACCATCCCACTTCTTAACAGGAGTTTTCCTGAAACTGAATCAGCTTTACATTTAGATTCTCACTATTGCTGTTTTACTTGTTAGGGAACAGACATCAACTCTAAGACAAATGAAGCAGTAACTTTTCACATGTGTTGGACTGTTGCACCTGACTTCTACTAGGTGAAAGCAGAGGTCTGCACAGAAAGACTTAGATGCATACATTTTCAGAATAACCTGTAATACTACAATAATACATATTAAGTGCTACCATTTTGCCATTACTCATACTGACTGGAAGCAATGAAAATTACTGTGTGTGGGAAATGATGCAGGTAAAAAAAACTTCATAAACCAAAGCAGCAATTATTTAAAAAACTAGAAAGGTGCAGATGTTCAAAGTGCTTACAAAAATATTCTTAATACATTTTTATTTACATGTAAACTGTCCATCAATTTGTCCTTCTGTTCTCCATTTGTCTGAGGTTGGGTCGCAAGCTCAATTTCAGCTCTTCTGAGGGGATCTTGATTGGTCCTGGGTCCATGGTCTTCCATGGGGAGTCCTCCCAGTGAGAAATACCTGAGATAACCCATCAGAAAGGCATCCAGGAAGCATCCTAAAAGATGCCAGCGCTCCCTCAACTGGCTCCTCTCAATGTGGAGTAGCAGCAGCTCTACTCGGAGTCCCTCCTGGATGACTGAGCTTCCCATCCATTCTTTAACAGAGTACAGTCACTTATGAAAGAAAGTAGTTTGGGTCATTGTTATTTCAAATTTCACTCTAAAATAAATATTTCTGATCCAGTTTGATTTTATTTGTGAATGTGTCATGTCACTCTTTAAGTCACTGCCCACAGCTCGTGACCATCTGTTCAGATGGAACATAGATCGACGGATAAATGAAGTGTCCCCTTTTGGCTCAGGTCTTTCTTAACAATGACTGAGAGATGCAGTGTTATTGTAAACTTTGCAACTACAGGCCTGTCCATTTCCTATTCTTCATTGTTCCCTCAGCTGTGAATGAGACCCTGGGATAGATGAACTTTCTCAACCTGCCAAGAAAAATCCACCTTTTTCCAACTGTAGACAACAACAAAAACCCTGTTCCTGCTCATTCTGTGGAATAGGTGCAGGGCATCTTTTACAGTAACTCCACTACAGAAACTAGGCAGCTAGTGTTTTCTGAAATGCGTCTGATGCTACCCGCTTACTCCTACTATAAGTTAGCATTTTTGTTATCTCTGTACCGTTTGTGTTGGGCGACACTGGTTTTCATTTTTCAGGAAATCTCAGAAACGAATTAGGAAGAAGTGATTATACTTTGATGGTGATCCGGATCATCTGTCATGATATGATATTTTGTGTTTCTTTTTACTTCTGGTTTCCTGTTTTGGTTTGTAGTTTTCTTTGTTTAGTTCTCTCATATTTTGGTTCCTATTCATTAGTTCACCTGGTTTGATTTTCTGATTCATTTCACCTGTGTCTAGTTACTTCCTCTGTGTATTTATGCCATAGACCGTATATGAAAGATGGACATAGCCTCCGGTGGTTAAAAGTGAAGCCTATGCGGAAGTGCATCAAACTGCAGTTCCTCCTTCATCCACTAGGGGCTGCAATACAGAGCAAATCCCCAAAGACTCCAATATTAAAAAGACCAGCTTCACAGCAGAAATAAACATGTTTACAGCCTGGTTCAAAAAATCCATTTTAGGTTTAACAGGTCAGGTTTACCTTCATGACAACTGTGGAGGGAGTGAATTTTTTTTCTAACTCGCCCGTTTTAAAGTAATTTAATCTCAAAGTTCGGCATATTTAGGGGCATGTCTTTTTGATTGACAGGTACCCGATCTCCCACTTCACATCAGAAGAATGAAGCACAACCGCGGTTTTCAGCCGGTTAACATGACTTAGCTTTAACCCGCTTACCTCCATTAGCGGGTTAGCTCCTGTTATCTCCGGGTTAGCTCAGTTAGCTCTTTGCTACAGAAAGCTTGGAGTTTGCTCGATGTCAATCATCCACCGTGACGCTCACAGTCCCCCTCTCAACTCCACCTCTTTGCCCATATTTGTATTTTCCATGCGAGATGACACGCATGACCCTGCCAAGATGGTGATGGTAGGATGGTAGGATGGTAGGAACCACCCACTGAGCTTCAATTCAGCTCTTCAGAAACCTACTGGTGATGTCACGGTGATGTCCGCCCATCTTTTTATATGCAGTCTATGATTTATACCCCTTGATTTGTGTTCTCAGTTGCTGGATCAATGTGTTAGTTTGCTGATATCATAATGTCAGTTGTTTTTTTCAGCAGGCTATCAGGCCTGCTGCTCCTGGACATACAGGGGTCCAAATGGAAGCTCAGAGGGGACAGAGCTTTTCCAGTTCTGGCTCCAAAACTGTGGAATGAGCTTCCCTCCACATTAAACAAGCCTCCTCACTGTCCATTTTTAAAACTCCTCTTAAAACCCATTTTTATTCTTTGACTTTCAATCCAGTGTGAGACCGTTTCTGGTTTAGTGTGGTATAGTTTGGTTTTATCTATTGGTTTTAAATATAGAAATTTTTTCCTCAGCCGGAATATGTTGGATTGCCCTCTCGGAGTCGGGAGTGAGGTCCTGCCTCAAGTGGAGGAGTTTAAATATCTTGGCGTCTTGTGCATGTGGGAGGGAAGGATGGAGCATGAGATTGACAGGTGGATCAGTGCGGCGTCTGCAGTAATGCGGACTCTGTGCCGGTCTGTCGTGGTGAAGATAGGAGCTGAGCCAGAAGGCGAAGCTCTCGATTTACCAGTCGATCTATGTTCCTACCCTCACCTATGGTCATGAGCTGTGGGTCGTGACAGAACGAACGAGATCTCGTATGCAGGCGGCTAAAATGAGTTTCCTCCAGAGGAACCAGCTGACAGTTGAGGTGGCTCGGGCATCTGGTCCAGGATGCCTCCTGGACACCGGGGAATACTCAGGACACGCTGGAGGGATTATATCTCTCAGCTGGCCTGGGAATGCCTTGGGAGACAAGCCTTGGCTTCCCTTCTTAGGCTGCTGCCCCCGCGACCCGACTCCAGATAAGCGGCAGAAAATGGATGGATGGATAGTTATTATTTAGGCCTGTCACAGTAACAAATTTTGCAATGCGATTAATTGTCTCAATAGAGGATAATATTGTGTAGAGCAAGTACTGTTGTCATTTTGAGACCTTTTTCAACTAAAATAAATATAATGCCATATTAATGCAAGTACGCCCTTTCAAAGATCAACATACTTTATTTCTAAAGAACATTTACCTCAATGTGCAGATTAGTTTATGCTTATCTAGTCCCCAGTCTCCAAAAAACGATCAGGATTTCTTCTGGGGTTTTGACAATGTGTTTATCTGGAACATATGGTCTCTGAACACTTGGAGGTCAGGGTCCAGTCAGCAGTTATATAGTCTATGGTCAAGCTCATATATGGAAACATCTTTGGACTAGACCAAAGGTGGAAAGGTAAAATTGAATGTCTTTGATCGCCTCCAGTATGTAATTTTTCATATCACTTTAAAGCTGTGGAAATGCCGTTTGTAACATGTATGTTCATCCAGGCTATTCATACTGGCTGTGAAATGTTTGCAACATTTTTCAAAATGTCGCCTTTTCAGCAATATTAAAGGGCAGCATAGCTTTACCAACCACACTGTCTAAGTGCACAACATGTTGCACTGTCCTGTTTGTTTTTAATCGGTCAGTTAAACACCCCAGTGATCATGGCCAGTCAGGAAAATGGAGATAGCTTGTTTGTTAAGGTCTTTTGTTTCCCAGCTGGGAAAACTGCAGTTGATGATTGTGTTTTTAAGTGCAGATGGAAGCTTGTTGTATTGCCGTGTTTAGTTAATATGGTCTTAAAACAAATGTGACACTCGAGAAAGAAAAGAAAGAAATTTAAATTATTGCGTCCAGCAAACTTATTACGCGCATTTTTTCTTATCGTGTGATTGACTTATTGCGACAGACCTATTATTTATTTATTTTGTTTGTATTGGATTTTATTTTCTTACTCTTAAGAATTGTTTGTAAAATGTTTTGGAACCAATGAACAATTATTTAATTACATTATTTATCTCTCTTGTTTTATTCACTTGTATTGTTTTGAATAAAGTTGAGTTGAGCAGGCAAAGCAGCAAGATATCCTCAGATATCATCAGGTTTCACTGGGATGGTGTGAACTTTCTTTAGCTTTTATGTCACTTGGTCGAATCAGAAGAGTTTTTCATCCTAGCATAAAGTTAATACATTTTTTGGTTTGTCACTGTACAGATGAGGGGCAGTTGATCTAGCTCATGTTAATCATCACATTACAAAACATCAATTCAAACACCATTCAATTGAAAGACGATTAACATACATCCTAATTACTAATATATATATATATATATATATATATATATATATATATATATATATATATATATATATATATATATATATATATATATATGTATAAATATGAATGATAGTTTCTGAATTTCACTTATTGGCTTTTTGACAGAATGCTGCAAATTCACAGGTGACGGAGGCTCAGATTTCCATCCCGCTATAGTTTAAATCATTTAGTCCATTTCAGGATCGCAGGGATACTGGAGCCTATCCCAGCGATTAGCAGGACACCCTGGACAGTCCTCCAGTACATCGCAGGGCAAACAAAGAGAGGAAAACAACCACTCACACTTGGGGAGAATTCAGAGTGACCAGTTAACCTAACACTGGCTTTGGACTGTGGGAGGAAGCCAGATTACCCAGTGAGAACTGGCACGTACATGGGGGGGGAAAAAAACTAATTTCAGCTGAGGCTTGAACCAGTGACCTTGCTGTGAGGCTAACCCCTACGCCACCATACAGTCACCCAGATTACCATTATTATGTCATCATACAGAGACCAGGGCTCAGTGAAAGCCTGAGGCTGACACTTTTACACCCAACATGAGTTCAAATATGTTAACATTTGCACTCAAGAACACAGTAAAGCTGCTCTCAGTTTGGTCCTGGTGGGGATTTTTTGGGTTGTAGGCAGGAAGCTTGCTGCAACAAACAATCATTACCTGACACTTACACTCCAAAAAGAGCACTTGATCTGCAGTTGAGCTAAAACACTTTTCCCCTACATGAATCCCAATTAATTCTGTTAGTTAGTGATGACATGGCATGAAGTAGCATTTTTATGGACTTAATTAACTTGAAATTGAGAGAACTGTAGAACCAAGTTTAATATGTTTTTTATTTGTAAAAAGGGTTTGAACTGAGTCTATTTAGGCTCATATATAGTGTTGGTTTAACTTGACAGGCAGAGTTACTCAAATCACTGTTTCTTTTGATTCTCAGTTGCTCTGACTCAGTTCAAGTTGAGCAAAAGGCTCATGGAAAATTCTTATTCAGCAGGGATTTAACCTTTTGTGTTTGCAACACAGTAGGTTTGAGTTACATGCTTTACTTCTTGTGTTGTATTTACATTCACATAAAGTTGTTGGAATATTCCGTTCTGGTGGGCTGCATGTGTGGAGGGCAGTTCAGTTAGAGAAACCCACCACGAGCCCCGGCCTACATGCTAAACACGCAGTGGAAATTCACACATTTTAATTATTACAGCTCAGCTTTACCTGCTGCAGTAATGCAATCCTAATTTACTTATGGAAATCACTTGCTAACATGTTTGAATAAAAAATAAAAAAGTTATCAAATTCTGAAAATGAAGGGTTTTATTGGATAAATTAAATGTTTAATTTGAACAACTTGAATCTTTATAGTCATCTTTCTATGAAACTGATTCTTTCTTCTAAAAAGACTGAATGATGTTTAAATGAAGTTAAAATAAATCTGGGTAAATTAAATTAAATAAATTGAATGGAATATACTTCCATTGTTTCATTGTTCATAACTTGTATAAATGTGTACATGTTTAAATTGCATTCTTCCTCCTAATTTTCTGTTTCTCTCCTGCACAGACACAGAGGTGGACCAAAGTAACAGGAGAGCACAGCTGAGAACACAATCAGCTGCAGTCCCTGGTGTTTAACATACAAAGGCTCACTATACTGTGGAGGGGTTTGTGTGCCCAACGACGAATTCCAGTGTAGGACCCCTGCAAAATGAAGCACAGCCAAGGTAAAACCATAGATGAGGGGAAGAAAGGACTGTCTGGGAATGTGTGCAGACCAGTCAGACAGCAACTCTGACACGATTTTATTTTTTTTTAAAAATCCATTACTACCATTATAATTACATTTTACTGCTGAGAAGAGAAGAGAAAAGAGAAGAGAAGAGAAGAGAAGAGAAGAGAAGAGAAGAGAAGAGAAGAGAAGAGAAGAGTTTCCTTCCTGGTTTCCATGAGGCACTTGAAACTCAGAAGTGTGTCTGTGTTGCATATGGAACCAATTTGAAATGTGAAACTTTGGGGACTTCTTGAAAGACGGATGAAACACTGGTTTAATGAGCAAACCAACACTTTGTAAACAGTAAATATTAGACAACAGTGATTTATCTGACTGTACAGAAGCTTCTTCCTTTTACTCATGGTCATTCAGTTTATTTCTGTTTCTATTTGTCACAACTGCACTTCATGACTTTGTTAACAGACAGCTGCATGTGCACACTGTTTGATACATTTGATATAATTTTTGTTAATAATTTGGACTCTATTTGTGACTGTAATTCAAGAATCAAAGATAGCTGTTAGATTACTGCTCTGCCTCTTTCATTCATTCAAAGCCCATTCCTCTCATCCATAACAAGGACAGATCCCTGGAATATAGTAAGGTAAGGACTTCAGTAAAGACTTTAACAGAAACGTGCAGGAAATACTTTCCCAAATCCCTTTGCTATCCCACTGCTGCCATCCGTGGTTATTTTTTTCATTTTCAAGTGACTTGTAAAAAGTCCCACATTCGGCTCATTTTTTGCCTTGACTGAAGCCGCTGACTCAAAGTGAGCGATGCTTTGAAAACTCAGCCACATGACCACCACATATAGCCCACAAGGAAACTGCTGTAATCTAATTTAAGGCCAGCTCTGTTACAGTGGCTGGAGGGAGGTGGACCCAAATGCAGGAGTCGGGGCGCCAGTCTACAGAACTCAGGTTTATTCCCAGGGCAGAGCAACAAAATGACAACTAACAGAATGACAATGAACCAACAAACACAACTGAAACCGAGGGGTATAAATACACAGAAAAACCAAACAAGAAACAGGTGAAGCAAATTAACTAAGTGAACGCAGGTGAACTCAATGACCGGGAAATCAATAAAGCTAAACAAACAAACAAGGGAACCAAACAGGAAATACTACCAAAATAAAACAGGAACCCAGAACCAAGGAAAAAGCAAACCACCACATCATAACAGTACCACATCATAACAAGCTCCTCATATTTTGACCACATCTGGCCCACACATTACTTGCCAGTGCCTTCACTTAGCCAAAAAACCTAAAGTAACCTGTATTAGCCCAAACCTGCCTGCTATCTGGAGTGGGTTTGATGTAAACAAACCATGACTGACTTCACTACGGTCTAGATCAGGGATCATCAGCTCCAGACAAAAAGGGTCATTGTCATGAGGGTGTTGGATGTTTCTCTGATGCAACATGTTTAGTAAAATCAGTAGGTCATTAAAATCATGGTGATGAAGGTTATTTTTAGAGGTGCAGAAGTCTGACTGAGAGGAACAGAAAACACCTGACTGGAGTGGAAACATCATAGGATTGTTTAACTAAATATTAGTTTATGAGGGATGTAACATATATTATTTTATCATATTTGTTTGCTTTTTATAAAATCTTTCTGTTGATCCAGGATTTGAAAATAATGTCATAATTTTCATCATAAATTTGTAATTTATTATTCCCTTTATCAATTTCAGCTTATTTCCCAGGCAGCTGTTTTTTTCTTTGATGGGAGGGCGTGAATACATTTGAGGACAACTGTAAATACTTCTAACAAGGATTATTTTTCACTGAAGTTAACATCAGCTTGACAGAATGAGCTGTCAGCCAGAGGAGAGCTCATCTAAACCGCCTCCTCATGTTTGTCATTTATTCACAAAGGAAAATTTAAATAAATAAAATTAAAATACATGGCACCATTTTCTGTCATTTTAAAAAATAACTTGATTTTTTTTGTAAAAGAGTGGGATCAGTTTTTTAATAAACTTGACATATGTAGTTGCTAGGCAACGGAGGACTGGAGCACTATGGGTAATTCTCGTACACTAGATAGTCTGTCTTTTTCTGGCAAGTTAGCACACTTCGGTGTGTGAGGACGACATGAAACACTTCATAGCCTACGCAGTCCTCACATTTGGAAGTGTGCAGACCCTGAATTGAGACACAGCATAATTCAGGAATCAGGAGGTCTCTCCAATCAGCCAAAGTCAGATGTTGATTCTTGTTTGTGTCTTGCTCTAAAGCTTTATCTTTCTTTTCCTCTCAGACATCAATAATGCCCTCTTGGATTTCTTTGATGAATCAGTCGTGGTTTGGATCTAAAATGGGTAGTATATTGACATTATTTGCTACCGGGTGACGTGGTGCCATAAAGCAAAACGTTGCTGTAAAGCAGTACAGGGTCCTCAAAAAAAAAATTGTGAAGTGCAGTTTTTCAGTCCTGGGATACTGTCAGAAACTTTTAAGTTCAGAAAGTTATACTGTGTATAACTTTGAGATGCTTGTGAAAAACTTGACAAGAAGCTTTTTGAGAACGTTTCATTTTAATCAGGTGTGTTGAAGAAGGGAAACAATTTAAAACCTGCAGGACAGTGGTCCCTCAAAGTCTGGAACTGGTAATAGCTGGCCGACATTCTTCATAGGAGCCTAGTCTACATCATAAAGATTGCGTGCACAAATCAATGAATAAGGCTGAATCTTTAGCCCCACATTAGCTCCATGCAAGTAAAATAAGAAAGCTGCTAAAGCTTTTACTGCTCCACAAGCTTTAATTTACCCACGAGATAAACTAAGAACACATCTACCACATGTTCTGGTCTACTAGCCACACTGATGAGTATCGCGTCAGCAAAACAAAATTTGGAAGATGACCAGAACTATTTATTTGTTTTCCTGAGAAATATGACTCCTTATTTACAAATACAGGTCATTTGTTTACATTACATAAAAAAATAAACATAATTAAGTACACAAGGGTGGGGCAAAAAATGTCTCATTTGAAAAAGAGCAACTAAAGAGTTTTTTTTAAAATTTAGAATAAAATAAGTTTTGGTCAAATAAAAAGGCTATATGTTCACTAACTTGTAGCCTAGAAGTGCAGCTACAGCTGTGCAAATGTGAAACAATATTTATTCTCTTTGTATAACCTTAAAAATGTGAAAACTATAACTATAATTAAAAGCAGCAAGGTGTTAGGATAATATTTCACAAAACTGTCATTTTAGAGAAAATGACCTGCAGTTTGATAATGATAACTATTCTTCTACAAGCAGATTACTGGTCGTTTGAAATAATAAATCAATAATCAAACATCAGTTGAACGTTGGTTGATTGGGAGAAACTTGGAATAATTGACTTTGCTGTATCGTCCTGCTATAAATGGCTCAGCAGTAAAACATTTGAATGAGGCCAGATGAGAGGTCTGCAGGTGACCCTGACAGCTGAACATGTGGACAACATGATGAAGCATCTCTGTAACAGCAGCTCTACAGACACAGCCATGTTGTTATGGAGACAGTCTGCTTACTCAGCATTTCTTCAGCCACGTTCACAATCCTTCAGTCTCGTTTCGGGCTGTTTGACTGAAGGGAAAAATACATTTATATGAAAGCTTACCATGGTTCGTGTCTCTGGGCGCGAGCGACACCCTCCAGGTGTAAAAAGTTCATTTATGGATCATCTGGACTGAATTCCTGGCGGACAGCCGGTAGTCCTGACGTTGCAGCCGTTTCTCTCCCAAACCGAGAATAACAGCCTGCTTTTGCTTCGGACACAACCGAGCGGTCATTTTCCTCTCAGCATGTCTCAGGTGATGGCCAGACTCGTTTCTGGAGAGATCCTGTTCCCCGGGGGAGCACGCTCATCCGCGCGAGCGTCTGGGAGCAGAAGCTACATTGTTGTTAAGCAGGATCGCAGTTTGGAGTGAAATCTGAGAAGATTCTTCCCCCTCCACACTCCTGTTTCTCCCAGCTGGAAGAAAACGCAAGACAGACGCCGGCCCACGTGTACAGAAACATCTATCTGTCTGTGATTCATTCATTCAGTAAGAATTCCTTTATCTCAAACAGTTGGCTGAAGAACTTATTGAATGAAAAGCTGTGACATAAACTGTTCATTAACTCATATGTGATGTGTCATCTTGGTCTGATCATGTCAAATGTCAACATTACTGTTTGGATGCAAGCTGCTAGTAAACTAAAACATATACAGTTTCTTTTTTCAGTGACTTTGCTGCTTTTCCCACAACAGACTTGACTCGAAACTCCACAACAATCAGTTCTTTCTGCACACCAGAGCAGCATTTCTCATTGCATTGATCAAATTGCAAATGATTTTGGACATGTAGTATTTGCTTTAATGAATGGATCCCCAATCCTGGTCCTTGAGGACCGGTGTCCTGCTTGTTTTCTGAATGTCTGGATGTTTCAGCAGGAACACTGGTCCTCGAGGATCAGGCCTGGGAATCCCTGCTTTGATGCATTTCTCTGTGTTTTAACTTTTTTATATAACTTGCTTTGGTCATATCAGTGAAAATGAACAATACTTACCACTGCAGAACAGTCAATCCCCATAAAACTGATCGTCCTCATTGCTTACATACAAAAGAGTTAAACTAGTTATCAAAAACATCCTGCAGAGGATGGATTTTCCACTGGAGAGGACACCTTCCTCACTTTCCTCCTCCAGATGTGACATGGATGTATATGTGACTTTAATCCACAGGATATAAATACATACACACACACACACACACACACACACACACACGTATATATATATATATATATATATATATATATATATATATATATATATATATATAGATATAGATATAGATATATATATATATCTATATATATATAAATATATATATATATATATATATATATATATATATATATATATATATATATATATATATATCTATATATATATAAATATATATATATATATATATATATATATATATATATATATATATATATATATATATATTCTTCTTTAATGAAAGGGTATGAATAAATATGAGCACAACTGTAGACACATACATATATATTTATAGACATAAACACAGTATTTAGTGCTCTCTTGGGTATTTTCAGGTCGTTTCTCCGAGATCTGACCGCTTTCTATTTAAAAACACTTCCAGATCAGGTGCAAATGAGAATTAGATCAAATTTCCTTACAACAATATTTCTCATTGTTTTACATTTCTTACAGAAGTTTAAAAGCCTGATTACTGAGACTTCTAAAGTGGACACATATTTGGCAGAGTTTATGATGCCACCTTTTGTTCAACAAGGTTATATTTTCTTTCTTGTGTTCCTACCTGTTTGTTACAGAAAACTGCCTGGATCCACCTTAATGTTGTAATGTGTAACCACTAGCTGGGTTAATATCTCTCACACAGTAATACACCAACAATCCCCCGTCCACACGGATGTTGCTTCATGGTAAAACCTTTTCCTTTTATAAACCAAAGTTAGGGTTATTGGAAAAAAAAATAAAAATAAATAAAAAAGGTCAGGCTTTACCCCTCTCTTTATTTATTTATTCCAAAGCAGGAATAATCATCTGCATGTTGTTGTTTCTCAGTCATGTCTGCTAAATGAACTGGTGCAAAGCTGGTGTTTTCAGGCTCCACCATGTGAATGAACACCCGAGGGATTAAAAACAAACACCTGAACTTGTCTCCGTGTGGTCATACACATTTAAATCACACTCGCTCTGGATCATCAGAACTTCAGGGACCCCTGTGCTCTTTAGGGCCCCCAGGTTAGGAAACACACAGCATCATTAGCTTACTATGGGATGTGTTGGAGACCAGCAGCCTGTAGGTGGCAATGTTTAAACATTTTTTTAGTCTTCTGTTTTCTGGACCCGCTCAGTCCACTGCAGGGTTGGGGTGGGCTGGACCTTATCCCAGTTACCATCAGGAGAGATGAGGACTGGGCTCATAACTGTCACCAGTCCATCACAGAGCCAGAACAGAGACAAACACACATGCATGTTCAGGTACACCCCACACGACACCAGTTAACCCAGTTTAACAGGTAAACTGGATCATGCTACGTTTCCAGCTGAGTCAGGATCTGGAAGCATGAGGAATCATGTTGAAGAGACTTCATGAAGTCTTGGAAAAAAACTTTATGTGATAATTTCCTCAGACATTACAAGAAAACTTCACAAAATCTTTTTTGTTTTGGTTTTTTTTTTTTTTGTCAACACACATGATGATTTCTCCTCCACCTTTCCTAAAGTATGTACATAGTACATAGCTGCTGCACAGCAGGAGCTGTGGACGTGGTAGTAGCTAAAATAATATCACACCATTGCAGCAGCTGCCTCGATACTGGTTTTACACACCAGATGACCCGTAACTGGAGAGCAGACACGACAACATTAATTATAAATCCTTCATCATCAGTCATCATTCTGACACAGAAACTGTTTTTATCTGCAGATGTCTAGACGCAGAAACATTATTAGAAAACTTTATGGTGATATATGAATTATTGATCAACCAGATAAATAAAATGTTAGAAAGTTTTTGGTTAATTTTAAAATATCACTAACCTCCAAATTCTTTGTTAACGGCAGTGAACATCATCGTGTAATTTAAATACATGAATTTGTTCAATCTTTTTTTTTTTTTTTTACACCAGCACTCATATGATTTATACTTTAGGGCAGTCTTTATAATAGCTAGATTAAAATAAAGTTGTGTCCACTAGACGTATTATAACGATGCACCACAGCGCACTGCAACACATCTGCCAAATCAAAGTTTCTTTAACTGACTTTAAGGCTACAAGTGTGTCAGGGAGGAAGTAGATCATGTGTGTGTGAGCAACGGTGTGACAGTAAAGTCTGGCTGATGGTGTTCATCTGTTCTCTGACCATCATTCTTTACTACCAACTCTCTCACCCTGACATTCAGCAGAACAACAAGCCCCCTGCACAACCAGCCCCTTCATCTGACTGAGGTGACCTGTGCTCCTTCAGCCTGACCCCACCAGCCACGCAAACCCCGACGCTCATGCTCCGTGACATTTGAGCAGTATGAAGGAGCTGTTAAAGAGGATTCTCTGTGTGCACGGAGCACAAAGGCAGGGGTTTGTGGTACACCAAGTGCACATCCAGTTAAGTGACTGAGTGTGTGTGCAGTAAATATGTGTGTCTCCTCTACTGCATTAGTCCATTATATCAGGCTGCACAGGCATTTAGGATCTCAGAACCACAAAGGGGCAGATTGAGAATATATCCCTCTGCCACATAGTAGGAGCTTTGTTCTGCTGGAGGAGTCCTCCAACTTTACACTTCTGTGCTTTATCAGCAAACTGAAATCACATTAACAATCTGCACCATCCTTCAAACATCACGGAGCTGAAGGATAGCACACACATCTCAGTATCTGATTCCCCGGCCTGCTTTACAAACTTGCTGCTCAGAGGGGAAATCTGATGACTTGCTGGTTTCCAGCCGGTAAGAAACACATGAAACCCCACTTTGTCCGCACGGCTGCAGTTATGTAGCGGGATCCTCCCTGGGCCAGAGCCAGCTTCATTCGAATCTGCTGAAACTCTGAGACTCCCAACATAATCCTATAAGACCAAGACTCCCAGTCAGAGATAACAAACAGGGCCTTGTTGTGCAAATACTTGAGTCATTATCAGATAAGTTCCCTCGTATGTTCAGCGCACGGAGGGAAAGATTTAATAGATGTGGGGAAAGCCCCGCCAAGAGTTTCACGCCAATCAGAATTTGTTTTGAAGTTCACCTGTTGCTCCTCTGCTTTCAGTTTTCTGTCATTTCCTGCTGTTTGCTTGATCACAGCCGTTCTTCAGCAAAACTCAGTGTATGTAATGAATGAACAACACTTTTCCTACCACACTTTGTCATTTATGTTATCTCTGCTTTTGGGATTATTTAAACATCATTTACATAAAGCAGAGTTAGTACATGAGGTTGGAAATACAAGATAAAACACAAACAGTAAAATGAAACTATTCCACCACACAATAATAAAGCCGGCACTAACAGTGCACCAAGTAACAGCCGAGTAACAAGCCCCCCCCCCCCCCCCCCCCCCCAAACAACCTCCAGTTGGACTTAATATATACCATAAATTATTACCTGAATTAGACACATAATTGAGTTTTTCTTTTCTTTTCATTTCTTTTTTTTTCTTTTCTTCCTGCCACCTTATTCCAAACTCAGACTGACTGATGTCATTGAGTTAAAACATTGTCATGCACTGACTGTTTTGTTAAATGGTGGGTCAGAAGCATAAAAAGGGGGTCATGGGGGTTAATCTTGTATGTTCTCCTATCAGCCTTTAATCAGGTCAACAGAAAATAAGGCTGAAGTGAGATAAATATATTTAACCCTTCAATACCTGATCAGAGAAATAATGGATAGAAATGTCCCTATAAATATATATATATGTATATATATATATATATATATATATATATATATATATATATATATATATATATATATATATATATATATATATATATATATATAATCTAAGCAATATAGTTCAGATTATTTTTACGGAAAAGCAGATCAGCTGATCACCAACAGCTGATGTGATAATTAATCGTCCTACAGGAGAAGAGGAGGCAGTGCAACTCCAGAACAGCGATCCATGACGTTTATAGAGAAAAACAGAAACATTTATGTATGCATTTGTGTGTGTGTGTGTGTGTGTGTGAAAGAAGGAGAATATGAAAATATATTTTCTGGGAAACTATCCTTTATTTTTTTGCTTCTCACTGTTTCACTTTTGCCATTTTTCTTCTTATTTCACCCTGTTCTTCATTTGCTCTCCTCAAATCTCTGTTTACTCCTGTTAGGTCTGTCGCCATGGCAACAAAGCTAACCAACGTCTGCACTTGTGAACACATCTGGGGAGAGTGAGTGGAAAAGAAGAGGACCATGAGAGAGAAAGAGAGATGCAGCCAAAGGGAGAAAAGAAAGAAAGAGCCAAACACTGCAGACATGGCAAACAAAACATCTTTCTGTGAAAGTGAGTCCAGCTTTTCATGCTCTGAATATGTTGCAAGATGCACATGGGAAGAGAAAGGCGTTGGAAACTGTAAGGACATGTATGCAGAGAGAATCCTGCAGTAGGTTATTTATTTTTCTCTTCATGGCTAAAACAACAAAAGTTAAGAAACGTTTATCAGGGAAGGTTATCAGAAAGGAATTTCCCACCAGAATCTTTCTTTATGGAAAGCTTCACTGAAGCTTCTGTGCAAAACAGCGATTGTTAGCCCAGAAACAGAGCAACACTGAGAGCATTGTTGCTCCTGCTCAGCTCCAGCGTTGAGGCTCTGCACCGGTGGGTCTTCATCCAACATCATCTGTGAGGGATCATGCCAGGAGAGTGATGGGTGGGCAGGAGAAACATGTGGCATGTTGGGGTCATTAAAGGTGCAGATACCAGAAAGTGATTTATACCCAACCACCTTCATGCACGTTTTTCTTTCTTTTCTCTTTTCATGAGAATCCACCTGTGCTTTGAATGCCTGGGTCCAAAATATTACCTCCTTCCAACTTGAGATTCCAGCAGACATAAAATCATTATACAAAATGCTAAAAATGCTACTAAACTGGGACAATGCGATGGAGTAAGCTGTGGTAAGCTTATGTTTGCAACATTCATCTGACAAATTCTGTTTTTATTAACCGACAGTTCACTCTGGAATATAAAACATAAATGTCATTATAATAAGTTATTAGAAGTTGGTGATGAAATGACTACAGAACACTGTGAACACTTTTTGTACATCATCACTGACTAAAACAGTCTGAAGTGACAAAAAGACTTGCAGTATCAGTCTCACTCCTCAACTCTGCAGCCTCTTGTCTGCATGAACAGTAACTAGCATACCAGCTGCGTCACATTAAGCTGATGGAAACATGGATGCGAAGAATCTAGTCAAGACAACTTTTCATCTAAATTTCACGTGCTGTTGTTGGCGAGAAAATACTCCATCGTTGTTGGTAGATCTATGCCGGATGTCCACAGTGCACAGACAAATGCTCACAACTCACAGAAAAAGAGACAAATCTTCAATTTTCAAAAAGAAAAACATAATAATGGAATAGATGACTACAGCACTTTTTAAGGTACCTAAAGCTCTTTCCTGTTATCCATTCACTCCGCATTCATATACGCTAATGTCAGCTGGCCAATGGCAGAAATACAGCAACCAATGCGCCCCAGCAACCTCTCCAACCACCAAAACACCGATACACCAGCGATGCCGACACTGGAGGGTGAATTGTCCTGTGGGA
This sequence comes from Telmatherina bonti, assembly GCF_933228915.1. Taxonomy (NCBI): domain Eukaryota; kingdom Metazoa; phylum Chordata; class Actinopteri; order Atheriniformes; family Telmatherinidae; genus Telmatherina; species Telmatherina bonti. The sequence continues at coordinate 36,033,238 of NC_136623.1, read as the reverse complement.
TTGGCAGGGGAAGCAGGATTCCAACCGCTGACCATTGGATCATTAACATGCTCTACCTGCTGAGCCACTGCCACCTCTAAGACACATCTCCACTCTGTTCCAGTGGGATCCAGTGTCCAACTGCAGTGAGAAAACACACATTGCCCTGCGTTCCTCCACAAAATCCATGTGCAGACAAGTTTTTTCTACATTTCTTTCTGGGCTTCTTCTGTCCATGACAAAGCTTTAACCTGCAAGTTCTTCACACTTTTACAACCTTTCTCTGTCTATGTTCCACTATTTGTAGACACAGAGCTTCTGGCCAGCTTTGTAGCTGAGAGACTCTGCCTCCCTGAAATGCTCTTTGTATCCAGCCATGTTACTGATTGTCAGCTGTTCCCAGTTTATTTTCCTGCTTTTGTTGCTCCAGTTCTAACTTCTTACAGACGTGTTGCTGCATCATCGAGTGTTTAAATACAAATACTTACATAAATACAACACAAACATATTTAAAATAGTTCAGCAGAAAACGCAGTTCAGTGCCAGACAATATGTATCGTCATATTCCTCAGTGGTTTACCAGAAAGTGGCCAGTTTGTCTGATGTCAAAGTCCTTTAAAGTTTAAAGTGCAAATCAATTCATGTAGACAATATACTATACTAATGTTCCTCAAATGCAAAAAGCAGTTTCTCCTTAAATGTTCTGAGTGATGCTACAGAGACAAAGCTTTATAGAAAATTACAGCTAGCTTTTTCTAAAACTAAATCATACAGTTCTTCTTTAATAACAGTGTAGTTAGAAGTAACAGAAAGTAACAGTGGTGCCGAATGCTCCTCTAATGTAAAAAAAAAATGGTCAGATTATCTTAACACACCAAACAGATTATTTTTCTTTTTCACATAGATGCTCATGAACCCATGTGAGGAAACCTGGACTCAAACCAACTATACGACTGGGAAATAGTCACTCTTCATCCTGAGGTACGACCTACCCAAAATAGACGAGAATGAAAAGACACGTTTAAAAAAAAAAAAAAAACCGAGTTAACCCTTTAACACCCAAAACACCATATTCAATACATAGTTTCTGAGACGCCTTAGGATATCAGTCCTAATCCAGGGTCCGCACCAGGGATCCTTGATCCTGGTCCTTGAGGGCCGGTGTCCTGCAGGTTTTCCAAGTGTTCCTGCTGCAACACACCTGGTTCAAATCAATGTGTATGTAGTCGTGTGTAAAATATTTATTTCAGACTGTAGATGCTATAAATAAATACAATGAATATGTTAAAATCAGTTAAAATGCATCTTCTAAGATAAAAATGTACGCAAACATTGCTATTTTATTTATTTTTTTTTTTTTTTTGTCGTGTGTAAAATGTTCATAATTGGTAAAAACAGTAATAAGCCAACCCATTGTTGTTGTAATTATTAATATGGTTTAATAATGTTTGTATTTTTTGCAAGTTTGTTTGAAATGTCCATGTCCAAAGTGTGCGCCGTCCACAACCACACTTGCGTTGTTCATTTTGGATTTTCATTGACTGCATTGGTTGATGTAAACTCAGTGTCCAATCACGTGTGTGTGGGCGGGATCTAAGCTAAGCGTGGTGAAAGCCTTGGACCTGTGGCATCCAGCTGCTGCGCTTTGCCTGAAGAAAAGTAAACGTCAGGAAGAATGGTCATAAAATGCTGGTAGATGCAGAGTCTATGTTCTTGTTTTTGGACTGTATTTTCCTGTGAGGATGGACGGAGAGGAATTCTCTGGAGTCTTTTGCTATGGATAGACCAGCTGAGCTTCATCTGGGTGTACTCCATACAGCCTGGGGTGTCCTGCTGAGAGGAACCTGCATGGTTACACACAAGGCCTTAAACGTCCATTTCACATAACCACAAGGATTCACAAGTAGATGTAAGCAGGTGCCTTTGTATTCTGTATGCTTGTATACAAGTGAATAGACTATTTTGTGTATTCTGGTCACAACGAACCCCGGCCACGTATCAGGCCTAAATTACCATTAGATCATCAAAGGACTTTCTTTGTACCTGGTACCAGATCTGGACTTAGGGGAAAGTATTGTTAAATCTGTGCAGCATTGTGTTTTGTTTTCTTGCAGTTAACAGAGCAATTCCATGTGTAGAGAAACTTTACAACTTAATTCTGTTTAGATTTTTTTCTTTGAGTAATGTTTTTACATGTTGTGTCCTACCTTTGCTCAGGAAATACCAATTTTCATTTTAAAGGGTCAAAAAGGGTTAACAGTTAATGTGGAGCAGTCCAGGAAAAATGTTGACAGAGTAAATAACCAAATTTCCTGAGAAATAAATGCACCGTCTTAATAAAAAATGAAGTTTAGAATCTTAAAAGCTGATTAGTACCATTTTCTTCTGTTTACTAGTATTAGTTCTATAGTGTAACATTTCCAGGATCCCATTCATAGTACTACCTGAGGTAGTACATGATATGTAGCTGCTTGGACTGGGGGGTTACATGTATTTAGTCTGAGTCAGATTAATTATAATGATAATGATAGTAAATTTGATTCATTTTGCTCTTTACATTTTAATACAAATCTCAAAGTGGGATGGGTTAAAAACAGCAATAAACATAAAAAGATTAAATTAAGAAACAACAACAAGTAAAAACAGCAACATCAAGAACAATGAAAAGAATGGTTTTAGTCATTTCTGAACAGAGTCCACCATCTGTGGGGCCTTAAGGTGGTCCAGGTAGGTGGTCCACAGGCAGGAAGCAGCCACTTCAAACGCCCTGTCTCCCATCGTTTTCACCTGTCCTGGGTGGAAGCAGCCGGTGCTGTTGGCCTGACCGGGTCCGGGTGTGAGCAGGTCAGAGAGGCAGGTGGGGGCCACACTGTGCAGACAGTGATGGGTGAGGAGAGGAGAGGAGAAGGGAGGGGAGGGGAGAGGATTGTCTTAATCCACCCGGCTTTCTGCTGGAAATCAGTCAGATGACAGCTGTGTACACCAGGCTGATTCAGCTCTGGTTTGTCTTTTTGGGTTAATGTGAGCGTTTGATCTCCACTCAGCCTCGGACCACCACACACCTCGCTGCACATGAGGAGGATGAGGTGTGGGTCATCTGGACTGCTGGGGGGATTATTGACTGAAGACCCTGCTTCTCATTTGGGGGTACATGTACCACTTGGGGTACTTGGAGGCACTCCTGGGGGCATTTCTACCCCCCTGTGGAAATGTACATGTTTAAAATTACTTGTAGATCTTGAGAGTTTAAGCCAGTGCAGCTGAAGAAAAGATGCTGAGAGGCAGGAGAGTTGATGTTACTGTGTGCAGAGGTTGATACATATTTATTTTACCAAGTAAGAATCAGATTATCTCAGCTGGTTTTAGCTACTATTAGAGGCAAGTTTTACTCTTTTCTGAATCCTGGGGCCGTGATTTCAACCGTTTGCTGAAAATCCTTTAAAACAAATACAGAAAAAGCTGTTTCTTAGTTTAACTCGATGGTGAACTTTAGTCTTATTGTCACTTTTTGACATCAGACTAACTTTTCATGAAATTCAGAATTCCATTTCTCAGCATAATCTTCACATTTTACATTCATTAAAAATGCCAGGAAGTCAGTTTTATTTGACTTTCCTTCAAGTCATGAGACAGGCAGCAAACTAATAGCCTGCAGTTTAGTAAGGATAAACAACAAGAGGCCGTGCATTTCACGGCACGACATGGAGCGTCCGCATCAAGATGCTACACGTCCAACCATGGTCCCACACAGTATTTTATAACAAATGTTTATTTTGTTTTTACAAAACTTGCTAAATATGCTAAAATATAATTATGTTGGCCTTGATGTAGTTTTTATGCTAAACAAGTGTTGTCGCTTGAGCGCTTTTCTCTCATTCGCCTGTCAAAATCCAGATGATCCGAACTAGTTGGTTGCTATGGTGACGCATGTAACAGAGTGTTATAATAGTATTTTAATTTACCGAACTATTGGTGACCATGTCATAAATTAAATTAACCATTTGTCATCCCCCTCCTCCCCTCTATGTTAGCTTTATACATATGGCACTTTATATATTTTCTTTCTGTATTTACCTCATGTATTACAGATCCATGTAATCACAGATTTATGTGATTGGCAACACTTTATATCCAACAATGTTGCACAACAAAGAATGTATCCATTAATTCATTTTTCAAACCGCTTAGTCCAATCAAGGGTCACGGGAACCATTAATCATTGGGCGAGAGGCAGGTTGTCACTCTGTCACAGTGCAATCATAATCTTTAAATTTGATTGATGGATTACTTGATCACTCTTTCACTTATAACACTAGCACAAAACATACTGCTGTGGGCGCCCCACCCACCTGGATGGGGCACCCATGTGGTGGGTTCCTTATATTAATTTCTGAAAGGTGGCAACCCTACACATTATGTAACTTTTGGACCTTAAAAGTCTTTGTCCCGTGCTTGATTGATGACACAGTGACATCTATCATGTGCATTTCTGGAGCCGCTGCTACCCAGCAGCGTCCCGAGGCTGAGACCCCACACTATATAACTTGTATAAGTACAATGTGATGTGACTTTGCAGTAGAGATTCACTTCACGCTAGAAAACACACTGGCTGGTTTAAACATGCAACAACGCTGATTCAGCAAAGAAATGCAAGAAGATAAAAAAAAGACAGAAAGGGACAAAACAAGTCATCATAATATGGTCTTTTGCTGGCTGGAGAGAGGTAATGGGTCTGGTAGGATGCAAGATGGATGCAGAATTAGCCGTCAATAGGGGGCTTGTGATGGGGAAAATGCCAGAAGTTCTGTAGGTTGTCTTTAAGGGTACATAAATGGGTCTTCAGGCTTTACCTGCAACATCTCCACCTGACTGTCCCTCTCTGCTGCAGGCAGCTTCCCTGGTTTTATTTTATACAATAATATTCTGATGCAACAAAGAATAAAATGTGTCCATAAAAAGATGAAATTCCAAACACAGTAATAAAACATCACACAGCTCATTGTCATTATAGTTATAATTATTTAGAAAAATAAATCTATATGTGATCATTCTAACGCCTTATAATTGGAGTTAAAATGATGTCATACATGTGATATATGGCATCACAGGTAATGTTTTTAAGTCTGCTCATCATGTGAATGTCAGATAAATGCTTCATTGTAACAATTTTTACTTTGAACTGTAAAAAAAATTGCTGTAAATGTTTTTGTCTTTTGAAGTTTGATGTGATTATTTTAGTTTGCCTGACAATGAATGAAAAGTGTCTTCTTGATTTCTTCTTCTGTGGTGTTAAACATGTTTTTTGCAAAAGAAAAAGAAAGATTTTTGGGAAGTATTAATGGTGAATTTTATTTACTTTACGTTTCATACAAAACCTCAAAGTGCAACAGAGTAAAAAGCAGAATAAAAATAAACAAAATCCAGAAAATTAACAAAGGCTTTTCTAAGAAGGAAGGGCCCCACCGTCTTGAGAACTTTTTACAGAAGTGAAACAGGGAGCCAGTGCAGAGAGTGGAGGATGAGGGGTGATGCGCTCGTGCTTGTGCACCCTCATGAGGACCCTAGCAGCGCTGTGTTCTGAACATGCTGAAGCTTCTGAAGGCTCTGCAGGGACCCCCGATGAGGAGTGTGTTACAGAGGTCCAGCCTAGAGGAGACAAAGGTGTGGATGATCTTCTCTGCAGCAAGGATGGAGAGGGAAAGGCAGATTCTGGAAATGTTGGAGGTGAAAGAAGAAAGTGTGTAAGTTCACACCATTTAGACTGAATTCCAGAAAGCACATACATGTCAGACAATCTAAATAACTTTCTAAAAGTCATTTTCTTTATTAATGTAAGGAGTTATGAACAAAGAAGCTCTCAGACTTGTTCTCGTTTTGCTCTCATGCAAACAGATCAGACATAAATGACTAAATATTTGAGCAAAAGGTAATAATTGAAAATAGTGTAATTTCTTTTCAAGGCAGACTAAATGGACCAGCACCCTCACAACCAAGTGGGAACTAAGTTAGAAAGGCAAAGGAACAAAATTACAGGTTATGGCAAGATGTTTGATAATGTAAATTATTTTAATACCAGCCATTTCCTCTGGTGTGTTTCTGAAGAAATTCACCCAGACTGATTATTGTTGACACCATCCTTGGCTCTAAATGGATTTCCAGCCTCTTGTGTTTAATCATGAGCAGATGACCCACTTAAAGCCTACAGTACCCTCAGCCAAGGAAATCCATGTTTCCTTTCCTGTTGGGGTGGGGGCCTTTCCGCAGCAGCAGACCTACCACAGACACGCTGCATGGCATGAATGTGGAAGTATGATGACTTAACAGATTTAATTACGGTAAACACCCTTCTCAAACTGAGTCCTTTAAAGATTACATCAGTGTGTATCCTTTACTTTATTTAATTCTTTAAAAATAAGTCTATTTCACTGCTTTTTGGGTTTTGTTAGTCGCTTTTTTTCCATCTATAATGTGTAAACTTCACAGTTAAAAAAAAAAAAGACAAACTTGGTGAGCTCTTTGCTCCACTGTGGAACTAAAAGGTCTATTTTCAAAGAAATGGATGTTTGGTGCCACTAATTCCACCTTGTACTTTGCCTCTCTTTGATCTCTACTAGCATGAAGTAAAAACCTCTCATACAAAGCTGGATCTTAGTTTTCTTAGTGTGTGCTGCCCTGATTATTTACTGAAACAATGCAATCAGAAAGTACCAATATATGTCAGGTTTCCACACAGTTGGGGCTTGTTGTGCAATTTGATTAGTAATATCAAATTAGTAGTTTTAGGTGGGAAAAATACACAAACATGCCTGTGAAAGGCAAACTTTGCCAGGATGAAAGCTTGAGTCACAGTGTTGTTAGACTGGTGTGTTGCCAGCAGGAGAGTAAAAGTGACTTTTAAAGGATGAAAACTTTGAATATAAGCAGACCCGATTGGTTCTGTGCTGAATATGATGGTACAAGCTGTAGCACGCACAAAAAGGGGAAGAGGGGCTGTGTCCCCCTTAAGCTTCCCCTATAAGGACACCCCTGGTCAGAGCACCTCAGCAGGCCAAGCAAGACAGGATAAATAGACAGATTAAAAAGGTTTGTCTCCTGTGTATTACAAAATGTAGTCCATAGCTACCACCTGCAGTGGTTCTGGGTTTTAATCCCAGACTGGTAAAAAACACAAACACTAACAAAGAAAGTGAAACACTAAAACCACATGCAATAAAGCCATTAAAATATACTCCAATCTAAAATTATACCCGACCACCAGGCAGGTGGAGCAACTCTGTACAACAGGAGACCACTAAAAGGGAACAGATAAAAGCAGTTAAAATACAAAAATCACTAAAAACAAATGTGCAATAAAACAGACCTCCCCAAGAGCAGCCAGGGTGAGTGGCTCTTGTTTAATGGTCTTATCAAGGACCCAAAATAAATGCCATTACAATGACAAATAAAACGTTATACATTACCACACTTTGTCACTTCCACCCTGCTTGCTCTCAGGTCCACACTTCCAGGTAAGCAAGACTGTCTTTTATAGTGTCACTGGTCCTGATCACCAATTGGCTGCAGCTGTGACCAGGCTCAGCAGCGAGGCAGAGCAGCTCAGCCCAGGTGCCTACACAAGCAACCGATTCGCCAGGGTTGTTAAGCATTAAGATCAATGTTTTAATTCTATCTGTGTTTATGAACATAACCTGTATCTATTTATGGGGCAAATTACCATATTTGCACACCATTGGCTGGTTGGTCATGATTGTCCATCAAATCAATAGTGATGCTCACGTGTGTCCTTCAACCGTGAGTTCTTTGATGGCTAAAAGGACAATGCTGGAGCCACATGTGTTATTGTAGGTGGGACATGTGCCAGTTGCTGTGGTGGTACTGGTGCTGGTAGTAAAGGGCCATCAAGGGTTATCTTGGGGCGAGGAGGAAAACTTTGGAGTTTTGGCATTGGAAAAATTTGTCATAGAATAACAGGGAAACAATGACTAATCAATAAGAGAGACTTCAAATACTAAAAAAAAGAGAAGAAAAGATGAAAATATCTGTCCTTGTTTGAGCAGGTAATGGCCAAGTAATAGTAATAATCAATGCTTGGTAATGAAGATACCACAGCCTTTCGCATGTGTCTAAATGTTGTCATCTGATATTATGAAGTATGAAGCCAAACAAGTTACAGCACCACATGGGGACTTTTCATCATGAACACAAAGAAAAGTTTGTAGAGTACTTTAGGAATAAAACACACAACTATCATATATAAAGCGGACTTGTTTGATGAAAGCAGCATCTGTTTCACTGAAAACTCGATTCACCTGAAGAAGTTTGCAGAGATTCCTGGTTTAAAACATTTCACACTAAAGGAGAAGAATGAATGATAATACTGACACACTTTAATAGTAAACTACAAGACAGCCACTACATCACTGACGCATTTCTTAGTGTGTTTCATTGGTTCATGTGACGGGAGGGGGGGGCTTGACATTGTTGTCGTCAATGAAAGGGGGCCCTGCAGAAAAAATTTGGGAACCACTGATTCGATCTGATCTGATTTGCTCCTTATAAAAGTGATGTTACAATACTCTGCTTATACATTAGCCTATTGTTTGAAGGCAGAACATGTATGTTTTTGAATAGAAATTAATATGAAAAATAAGGAAGTATATATATTCATATATATAATATATATTCACTCACAGACACCCCCTCTACCTGTCAGTTCAGGCTTTAAACTTCTCTTCCTAAACCTCAAAGCTAGTTCTGCATTAGCAACCCTTAGGTATTCTGTGAGAACAGAGAACTTTTTCACATCAGCTGAGCAATATTTTTTTTACATGCTGTTTATGAACACATGTTGGTTACAATTTTGAAGTGGGTGTGGTTAAGTAGCAGATGGCGACATGGACAACTTTGCACTGGACAAAAAGTGTTAAATAACTGGGTCAAGGCAAAATTTTCCTTGTTGGTGCACCTAAAGAAACAAGAACAAAGTTCCCTGTTCTTGTGGACAATGTGATAAACTGAATTACATTATTTATGTTTCCATAGTAATATATCCTATTATCGATCGATATCAATATTATCCCAGTCCTGCCTACAAGAAGTTCTGACTGTAACCAAACCACCACCATCAAGCTTTAATTATTATGGCCCAGCAGTTCTTCTGAATTGTCTTAGCAGGGATAAGCCCCACTGTCACCACTTCAATTTAAATGATTAATGTACAATCTGCATTTAATCTACATTTTTAATCCTGCAAATTCCACTTTAAATGTGATCAGATGGTTTTGGTTTTTTTTTGTTTTTTTTGTTTTTTTTTTACTGCATTTTAATGAAAATTATTTGACTAAAAACTTGATCAACGCTTCATGGTTTATTGCAGTAGTACTGAAATTCAGCAATAAATCAAACACTGAGGAAACATTTCCTTCAAAGTTTTCATCTGTGTGAACCTGCGTTGTTTTTCTGCATCCAGACCCATTAAATATGAATCCATAATGATTTATAGTAGCTTGTGTTGTCTCTATAACAGATGTGAGAGGCCAGGGGTAATCTGAGAAAGGGAAAAAATAACAGCTGATAAGAGTGGGTGGAGGAGCATGTGGAGTGTGTTCTGCATGCAGTGTGTGTTTGTGTGTGTGTGTGTGTGTGTGTGTGTGTGTGTGTGTGTGTGTGTGTGTGTGTGTGTGTGTGTGTGAGAGAGAGACAGTTAGTGTTGCAGACAAGCAATTGTCCAGCCCCCAAAGGAATGGAATGTGCTTCCGTCTATTGCTCTGCACATGCCATCAACTTACACTCATACAAGCACACAGCAGGCTGCTTACTGTACTGCCATGAAGCAAAGGAACTTCACCCAGTCTTACAAACACAACTCCCAAAAACCTGGAATGTTGTGTAACTGTAAATGCACTTATTAGCAAATCTCATTTTCCCATATTTATTCCCAATATAACATAAACAACATATCTGATGTGGAAACTGAGATACTTTTTCTTTTCAAGGTACAGAATGATCTTCCAGCTCAGAATAGAAATAAATATGTATAACAGAAGATAGATGGATGGATATCATTTCCCAGTTATCATGGCTTTTACTGTCAGTGATCTCATACGAAAATGTTAGGATTAAATTTGGGCGTTTTGTTTTTCACCACAAGTATAGTTTAGAATCTGACAAATTATTTGTGTTCTTAAGAGGAAAAGTAAAAGTTCACACACACTGCTGCACAGATGTAAATTTGTGCAGCAGTGTGTGTGAACTTTTCATTCTAATGTAACATCCAACATCTCACTAGATGACATCAGGACAAACTTTAGGATCCTAATTAAAGCCACAATTTGGTCATGTTGTTAAAAAAAAAACAAAATCAAAGAAAAAAACTGAAAGAATTAAAAATTAAACATATCGTTATGCAAACACTCTTTTGACACACTTTCCTATTTTATTGCCTTTTTCCACGACTTATTTTTGGGTTTCCATCCACTGACACAGGCAAGGCAGAGATAGGTCCCAAGTCAAGTTGCAAGGCGAGGAGAAGGCAGAGCCTTCTGTGATGGAGACAGATTCCAGCGTTTAGAGCAAAACACTGCATCACTCAAGAAACAGACGAACAGAAGGTCAAGTGTTCTGATGCAAACTGAAAGAGCTACTGAATATAACGGGGTGAAATACTGAAAATAACGCAAGCCTGTCAAAACAGTTTTCACACACTTTAGGGATGAAGAGGGGAATTTGGAGGGTGGGGGGGGCATTTATCTGGATCTCCACCCCACCACAGCTCCAACATGGTGATACATACTGGGGGGGGGGCATAAATAAGTTCAGATGCATGTCCTGAGATAAGCAGGAGTCATCCCTGTGTCAACCACCTAGTCGGGCTCTAATCTCTCTGGGACCATTTGGTTTTTCTTTTTTTTTTTTTAAACCACAGTCCTAAAGCATGTCTCTTTTCACAAAATATAATTTGGCACATTTGAATTTATTGTTACTTTTTTCAGTTTGTAGTTATTTGAGTGACAATTGTAAATTTGGTCTTTTCTTTAACAGGAGGAAGCTCATCCATTTGAGTACGACTGAAGTTATTTTCATCTGTCAGAACGGTGATCTCAAATGCAACCTCAGCTTAAAACCAACATACAACACATTACACTGTCTTTATTTATAACCTAAGCCTAAACAGAAGCAGTATCCATATGCTGCTAGCTTCCTTGCTGTTTCATTAGAAATGAAGACAGAAATCAGCAACTGTCAGACTAATGAAATACATTTGATTGATTGATCATAAGTTGGTCTGACTGTGTAAACACTAATGACAATTAAGCCATTTGTTTGCATGAAAGTATAAGATGCAGCAAAAATTACGCTGATGCCAATCATTTGAAGAAAAATGCATCTAATATTGCATGTAGTGACTGACTACCAATGAAAAAAAGGCATCACAACACACTGATTACACAGCTACACACAGCAACACTCTCAGGACACTGGAGCATCTGCAGATTCTTGAAGTATTAATTTTTCTAGCCTTCTAGCCTCATACTGAAATATTTCCTGTTATTTGTTCAATTTGCTCTTTTTTTAAGAACATTTAGAAAATCAGATGCAGGTAGAAAGTATAGAGTAGACATCATGTCAAGCTGCATCTACCTGGATCTCCACAACACCAAGGCTCCTAGATAGTGATTGCATTTAGCAGTAGAACTTAGTGATGGCTAAGGGTCACGAAGTGAGTATCAGCCTTATGAAAAGTCCAATAATAAAAGTAGAGACAGTGTTTTATTTGTGATTCCAATCCTAAATGTTACAAATGTTTACAAAATCAGCCTTTTTGGATCCAAAAACACAACAGCTGCTATATTCTCATAAAGTACAAGGCAGGTAGCTGATAGAATGGTCATATCTTAAATCTGGCTGTAAATGATCCCAACAACAGCAAATAAAGCAATAATTGACCTAATAAAATATTGTATAGCATTTTTAAGAGAACTGGAAGCTGAAAGGACAGTTGCACATCAGTATACTGTATGCAACAGTTTGCAGGAACATGAACGAGACTCACTTCAGCAATGATGAAAATTTCCGCAATGTTTTTACAACCCCAGCTCCAAATATCATGGGATGGGGTGTAAAATGTAAATAAATGCAAAAGAATGCAATTATTTACAAATCTTAGAGCCTAAAACCTGTTTATGGCCAACGATGCAGAAACAAAACAACATTTTCCCATTTCATTAATAATATCGGCTAATTTTGAATTTGATTGCAGGAACTCATCTCTAAAAAGTCGTAACATTGTGTCGTATCAGATAAGCAGTTTCATGACATTGCACAGACCTCAATGCTTTTACATCAAGAGCATTAGATGCACCATGAAACCCTTGTCTTGACCACTGAAGAGTGCTACGTTAAACTTGATTAGATGTCAGCTTGCTGTATAAGTAGTGTATGTACACACACATATATTTATCTGTATACATGCGTTGGGTTGAAGAAGCTGAAATGTAAAACACATGTCAGGTTACGAAAATACAGCGACATAACTTGTAAAATGCTTCCTCTCATTTCTGAAACTGGCAAGACAGAAGCACGCTCTGATCATCTGGCAAAGCCATCTCTCTCTGTCTCTCTCTCTCTCTCTCACACACACACACACACACACACATGCACACACAGCAGGACATCTGCTCAAACACTCACTCAACATGGCGGTAAGTGGAAGTCAAGAGATGTTTGAGTAATACAACTGTAGAAGGAAAGAAGGATAAAATATCTTTAAGTGCACATCTGAAGGAGGAACGACTACAAAGTAGAATAAAGAGAATGAAGTAGAGAGACAAGCAACAAATGAAGAATGTTCGTTGGGAGGCCAGTAACAGATGTGCATGCTGCATGTGCTGCATGTTGCAGGTTTTATACCATTAAAAAGGAGCAGAGGAGATGCAGAAAAGTCAGTGCTCATCAGTCAGCAAACCGGATCTATCAGCGGTGCCGCCCTGAGATTTCCCCTCTGCTCTGCTGATCTGCTGCCTGACCTCTGCAGCTAGAACAAAACTCCTGAGAACAGAGGGGGAGGAAAGAAAATCCTTCAGTTTTAAATCATTCCGCCTTTTTATTATTTCTACCCTTCACTTGTTGTGAGTCTGCCAAGCATTCCCACCATTCGTTATTGGAGACTGTTTGCAACACACCTACTGATGAGATGCAATGTAAAACCAGTGTGTTTTGATTCCTTTCCTTTTAGCTGAATCATTTCCAGTCATCTTGAAGTCTTGGTTGCATCCAGTTAATATGTCTTCTGCAAGGAGTATATGGGGTGTTTACACTCTGTGAAAATGTAACAAGTGAATATACTAATTTAGCACTTTCAGTGTGATCTATCAAACCTGAAGACGATTTTGCTGAACAACAATGCATCAAACACGCTTCATTCATTCATTCTGGGCTGCACGGTGGGACAGTGGTTAGCACTGTGGCCTCACAGCAAGAAGGTCACTGGTTTGATCCTTGGCTGGGGAGGGGTTTGGTCAGTGGCCTTTCCATGTGTTTGCATATTCTCCCCATGTATGCGTGGGTTCTCTCTGTGTACTCCGGCTTCCTCCCACCATCCAAAGACATGCATGTTAGGTTAATTGGTTACTCTAAATTGCCCCTAGGAATGAGTGTGAGTGGTTGTTTGTCTCTCTGTGTGTGGCCCTGCGATGGACTGGTGAGCTGTCCAGGGTGTACCCTGCCTGTTGCCAAAGCCAGCTGGGATAGGCTCCAGCTTCCCCGTGACCCTGAATTGGATTAAGCGGTTTAGAGAATGAATGAATCCAATTTTTTTGCCATAATGTTGTTAATTATGCATTTAGCATCACAGTCAGCTGAACAGTCAGCGAATGCATGTGTTTGCAATTTCTGTATGCATGCACAATGTCCTGGGATGGACTGGCGAGCTGTCCAGGGTCTACCCTGCCTTTCACCCAAAGACTGCTGGGATAGGCTCCAGCCTTACTGTGACCTTTCATCGGATTAAGCGGTTAGGATATGTAATGAATGAATGAATGTTCAGTGTCTGCAGGAGGCAGCAGCTGCATACAGAGGTAATCATTTAGTTACCACATTTACAACTGTTTGAAGCAGAGTATGTCAGATTTCAAGGTGATTCTTTCCAACACCCGGTCACAAAACCACTACTCCCCAAACCACCACAGGGTGGCAGTAATGAGCAATACTCCTCACACATCCCACCCCCTAAACACAGCAGAACCACTTTCATCATCACCGTCCAAAGACTAGTTTTATTTACAAACTGTGATGACATTCTGTATTTCAGCTCCAAGTGAATCGGCAAGTAACTTTTAAGACAACAGGTTCTTCCTTACGCTGAAAATGATCATCATTTATAATGTTGGTTTGCAAAGTTATACCTAAAAATTACAATATAGCATATGGAATAAACGGTGCTAGTAAGAAGGGGCTAAGCTAGCTGTAGTTGCTCGGTTAATTATAACTTTATAAATATGTTCACTTATATCCAGCTAATGTTAGACTGAATTAGACTAACACAGGCAGTTAGACACCAACACTTCTTTTGATTCTTATGTTTTTCAGGTAACCTGCTAAAAATAGTTTTTCTGATGAGTTTTAGTGTTTACACATTTATTTATTGAATAATTTATTTCTTCTCTAATAACTTTTTGTTCCTAATTACATATTTTAAGCTTGTTTGTATTTCTTGATTAAAATAAACTAATTTAAATGCTTCCCCCATTAATTAAATACCTTCAAACAATGTAAATAACAAAAGTGCAATGTGACTGCAAAAAGTACAAGACAAAAGTTTATGATATTTGAGAACTGAAAAAAATACACAGATCAGCTGTTAAGTATCCTGTTTTTGGCCGGGAAATTACCAAATTGTCCCACATTTTTATTTTCCTGTACTTTTCATACAGAGAGGAAATACACCAAAACCGCTCGCCCCTGCGACAAATAAACACGCAGCAGTAACTATGACCTCCTTTCCCTTACGGAAAGATACCCCCCCCTGTAAGTGGGGTAACAGGATAAAGACATCCTTGATCTTTGATCCATCCAGGTTTCTCATGATCAGCTAATCAGCATGTGTTCGCTTTCCTGGGCTTTGTTCACATACCACCAACTCAAACTGACAATAGTGTTTTGTAGCAATGACGACATGGTCTCAGCAACAGGACTGGCCCTGATAAACTTCACATTTCCACTTCCTTGTGTTCTCCCAGACAACGGATCCTAACATGTGTCAACCTTCTTTGTCCATTCAGTAAATGATTACTGAGGACTTTAAGCATTTTCCTGGCTGTGACCGGATATCTGTTCATATTTAAGCACACATTCTGTAAGATGCTCCTGCTGTATCACAGCTTCTACTGTATGTTTCTACTGTGTTATCTCAGGACCATTCTATTAATATTGAAACTATTGATTTAAGAAAGACCAAGTGGCAACTTCTGGTGGTTAAAAGTGTGTATGTGAAGTGCCAAATATTGCAATTCCCCCCTCATCCACTAGGGGCTCCAAAACAGAGAAGAATCCCATGTTTAAAAGGCCAACTTCACAACAGCATTAAACATGTTTACAGCCTGGTACAAAAAAACATTTTAGCTTTATTAGGTTACGTTTAACTTCATAATAACTGTGGGCAGAGAGATTTTTTATAACACTTTCCATCCATCCATTTTCTGCTGCTTACCCGAGGTCAGGTCAAGGGGGCAGCAGCCTAAGCAGAGAAGACTTCCCTCTCTCCAGCCACATTTGACAGCTCTTTAGGGGGATCGCAAGGCATTCTCAGGGCATCCGAGTTACAATCCCCCCAGTCTGTCCTGCGCCTCCACTGGGGACATCCCTGTAACGCCTCATCAGGGAGATGTCCAGGAGGCATCCTAACCAGATGCTTAAGGATCTGGTTAGGAGCCTCACATCGAGAGGAGCCTCTTCTGGCTCCTCTCGATGTGGAGGAGCAGTGGCGCTACTCTTATGCTGTCTTGAGGACCAAGCTTCTCACCCTAAAACTAATTTCAGCCGCCTATATTTGTGATACAGTTTAGCTTAGATTCCATTAAATTTTAACACTGACCTGGAAGGAATTGCGGACAAAGGAATTTTAAAAGGATCCTTCATAACATGGGGGCAAATGAGCTGCTTATCGGAGATCTGCAGGTGGTATCCAAGTGCTTTTCTAGTTGTAACTAACCAGCTGTTTCGTGGTCTGGAATTTATGCAAAAACACAGTTTAAACAGTAATATCATTTAAAAAATGTTTTACCCACCAGTCACAAAATTATGTCAACAAATTGTGGAATAATTTGAAGAACTCAAAGGTCCATCATCGGCCTCTCATGCTTGATAGCCGCTGGCCAGTCATCACATCTTTCTGGGCTTTTGTGTCTTTATTGGTAGTTTGAAGAACAACCTCTTGTTTGTGGCAGCCAACCACAACACATTTGGCACTGCCAGTTAAAAGTTTGGACACAGTTTCCCATTAAAAATAAATGGGAAATTGTGTCCAAACTTTTGACTGGCAGTGTATTTAAAGGAATCTCATAGAAAAATCTTTGATCCAGTATGTGTTAAAGATCTCCAGTTCATACTGGCCCATACTGCAGAAAATTATTTGCAAAAAAATTTAAGTGCAACCTTGAGGTTCTCACATTGCAAAAATGTCACAAAAACTATGGCATAGGTATTGTTAAATATTGTCATTAAAGACCCAGGAAAAGCAGTTAAGTAGATGCAAAAAGTCTGGAGTTAAAAATCAGAGAAAGTTAGTCCTGCCAAATGTTGAACTTGTCAAATGTCATTTTTCGCTCCAAACTTAAACACCTACCAGCTTTCCAGAGTTTTGCCATCTTAAACAGTTTTAATCTTTGTAGATTTTCCTTGGAGTAAATTCAGAACTGTTATGCTAAAGTCCGATACAAAGGATTCACACGTAGGCTCAGCTCAGAATTCCAAACATGATTTTATTTGGCCTCTCTGGATCCGGATATTGTCCGAGAGGAATATGGAAGACAGGTTGGCAGGCAGACTGGCAGACCAACAGGGAGGCAAGCCGACAGGTCAGGAAGCAAACAGGCTGGCGGGCAGACCGACAGGATTTCTAACAGGGAAAAAACACAACCAGGTTATCGACTTGAAAATGTCACTGAGACGAATTCTCAAGGCCGAGAGTTGTAACACAGGGTGAAACAACAATCTGGTGAAGACTGGTAGGCTGAGCCCTCTTTAAGTAGTCTGCCGCTGATTGTCTGAACAAGGACCAGGTGTAATCCATTGTGATGAGCATAAGGCACACCCACCACTACCACACAGGAGAGGGCACCATAACAAGAACTGGAGATATCTCCTCAGTTTATGGGTGTAAACACATTAACATTTTCCCAAGGGAGCAGACCATTTGACTTAACGACTTAAACTACCAAAAATTTAACAGCATTGAATTCATTCTTTTCAAACAGTTTCTCAACTTGTTTCTCTGAACAATGCTACTTCCTCACCACTTTTGGGTGGAGGATACTGCTGGGTGGGAGAGGAATTATGGCTGGGGGTGGAGGGTGCTTCCCAGGGCATTAAGAAGTGCTGAGTGAAGTTATGATGAAAGGGTCTTGAGTTTCCTGGAGAGCCAGTTTGAAATTATTGACCTTTATAGTCTCTGTGTAGAGTGATTCCTTTCTGACCCTAACATTACTGTGAACAATTGACAGAGAAGCATGAGGGGATAAAGAAAATCCAGCAATCATGGTGAATGTCAGCTGAAAGTACTAAAGGTCCATTGTTAGAGCTCCTACGTAGTTTGGCTTAACAGACAATTTGTATGATACACAACTACAGGCCACATTCACACCGTTTAGTCTTCACTTTGTAACTTCATTAGCACAACCTTACTGTTTCCCCCTTTTTCATCCAGAACTGCCTGGGTTATTGCTGTCATAGAGTCAACAAGGTGTTGGGAAGATTCCTCAAAGATTTTACTCCATATTGACATGAAGCAACACAGTTGCTGCACATCCATGATGGTGTTCCACCACGTCCCAAAGCTGCTCTGTTGGACTGAGATCTGGTGACTGTGGAGGCCGTTGGAGGACAAGTCATCGTCATGGTGGAGATGATGTGTATCTTCCTGCTGGAAGTTTCCATCAAAAGATGCTTTTGTCACGGTTCATGGAGATGTACGGACCCAAACTCAGGACAGAGAGGCAGGAGGCAGACTAGATGCAGGAACAAGGTTTAATCCTTAAACTAAACTTGAACTGAAGACAGGACAGAGATATAACATAACTGCATAAGCAAGCACAATGATCCAGCACTGAGAACACAAACCAAGGGGCATAAATACACAGAGGGAATAACAAGAAACAGGTAAACTGAATCAGAAAAAATCTGAACCAGGTCAGCAAACTAATAGTAAGCAAAATGGGAGACAAGGGAACAAAACTACAAAATAAAACAGAAAGCGCAGAACTAAAGAGACAACACAATCACAAACCATAAAGGGATGGACATGCTCAGCATGGTAAATACTCTGGCAGGAAGTGGTGGTTAAGCCATGCCATGGTGGTTCTTAAGAGCTCAAAGTGTGCCAAGAAAATATCCGCCAACACCATTACACCATCATCAACAACCTAAACTAAGTCATTTGACCATATCTGCAAATCTACAAACAGCCCTGGTTAAAGTCTTAAATGACATCAGGTCGAATACTGATTCTGATCAAGTATAAGTCCTGGTTCTGGTGGATCTCAGTGCTGCATTTGATACTGTGGATCATAGAATCGTGTTGCACAGGCCAAAAAACTGGGTTGGACCTTCCGAGTAAGTCCATAATTGGTTCAGGTTTTATTTGGATGGCCAGAGTTATTTTGTTACAATCAACAACAATGAATCTGAGTGACCTGTGGACTCACCTCTTCTGTTCAACTTGTATCTGCTCCCTATGGGTCAAATAATACAAAACTTTAAAATCAATTAAGTATGCAGGCAATGCACAACTTTATGTGTCTTTGTCACCAGACAACTGCAGTCCAACTGACAGAGCAAATAAGCACCTGGATGAGCGAAATGTTTTTTACAATTAAATGAAGACAAAATTGATAATATTCTGTCTGGTAGTCTTTACGTCTTTGATGCAAAGACTCCTGTCAACTCGACCAGATTAAAGTCCAGACCAAAGACCTGATCAGAGTCCAGAGTAATGGTCTGAATGTGCAGAAGCTCAGCTACTGTCAACAAAAACACCCAGTTCCACTGCTGCAGAGGTATTTTACTGGTTACCTAAAAATATATCAGGATAGACCCACATACTGCATCACAGTGAGTCTTCTTAGACTGCTGAACAACTGGTGGGGCAGCACAACATGCACACTCATCAGCACATAGCAAATAGCTGCATGCTTTCAAGTGTGTTTGCAGACCAGGGCTTGCGTACTCTCCTATTTCTGTAACCACACACTTTGGAAGGTATAGGAGAAAGAGTGGCACATTTCATTATGTGTGTGTCTGTGTGGTGTGTGAGACTGAGATTGTTTATATGAGCCACATTATGTAATGCTGTTTAAAAGAGTTGTAGCATTTAATAATGAGATCCCTCTGAGCTGAGAACAATCTAATCTAATTTAATATAATATATTAATACCATAGCCCTGCGATAGACTGGCGAGCTGTCCAGCATGTACCCTGCCTTTTGCCCAAAGACTGCTGGGATAGGCTCCAGCTTCCCTGCGGCCCTAAATTGGATTAAGTGTTTAGGAAAATGAATGAATGAATAATAATACAATACAATATATTACGATATAATGACTTTTCATTGTTGGAAATTGAGGTTTTCTTTTTATTTGAACAGATCAATTCTTCTTCAAGGTCCCGTTTGCCTTGTTCATTGGCAAAAGCCCTCACCCTAAGATAATGTAGCATGTAGGAACATATCACTCTGAGGGAAACAAATAAGTTGCTAGTTATGTGCTGGATTTCCAACCAACAACTGTTGAATCACCACCCTTCTGTTTTATCATGAATGAAACTGCCAAACATGGTCACCCCATATGTTTGGTTTTAAGCTTATTTGTATAGATATTTATTAATAAAGTGCTACAGACAAACTGTTGCATTTATCAGCCTGCAGAACTACAGATTACACGCCATAAACTGCAACTGAGTGATGAAGTAAAGCAAGTACATCTAGAGGTGAATGATTCAATAACCAAAGGGTTCAAGGAGTTATTTACTTTATTGCCACTCATTTTGAAATAAGTCAAATTGTCTCTTATTTTGCAACTTGTGGACTTGCCATCGTGTAATATGTTTATTTTATTTTTTTCATCTCAAGGATTTAGGAGAAAACCACCTTTTTCTTAAAGATCTCAGAGTTCCATGTTTTCCCATTAGGAGCACTTCACTCAGACTGGTTCGTCCTAGAGATAGTAAAAGTGAAAGAGGAGGCAGAATAGTCAGTTAAACACCAAGTCCATGGGGATGTTCAGCTACAGAAAAAACTGTTTGTTTTTTTTCACATCTTTCCTTTTGGTGCTTTCCTCAAGCATGTCACATGAATGAAATGGTCCAAAGTTAATGTTTTGGGGCTCCCAAAACAGAGGTTTCATGTGAATAAAGCACCCAAATGATAACTAACTCAAGCAAATACACCTCAAATCATCTCTGTGTGAACATGGTCTGTATTTATATATTCGCTCTGAACAGTAAAAGCCTCAGGGATGCTCTATGCCACAGGTGTCAAACTCCAGTCCTCAAGGGCCGGTTTCCTGCAGGTTTTTGTTGTCTCCATCCTCCAATAGACCTGACAGACACTCAAATAGGTTGACGAGAAGCTGCTGGATCCATTTGATTTGAATCAGCTGTGTTGGTGGAGAGAAACAAAAACCTGCAGGATACCGGCCCTCGAGGACTGGAGTTTGACACCCCTGCTCTATGCCTTTGGTGGACCCACTTTGAGGTCCACGAGCCCAAAGTTGGAAACCACTGGAGAAGACAATTGGTTAAAAATTCATACAAATGTAGTTTATATGAACACAGTAATGTTGTAAAAAACATTTGGGCAAAAATCAAAATGGCAGCGACCGAATATCGGTAGAATTACTGAAAAGTAAGCTCGTTGTTTGGACTTAGGAGTGAGTGCGAATGGCTGTTTGCCCTTCATGTTAGCCCTGCGATGGACTGGCGACCTGGACAGGGTGTGCCCCGCCTCTCGCCTAAAGACCGCTGGGATGGGCTCCAGCTCCCCCGTGACCCTTAATCAGACCAAGCAGTATGAAGGATGGATGAATTAATGTTCTTGTTATGACCCGGCTCACTAGGGGACCCAACATAAAATAAAGTTTTTGGGGAATTTATTGTCCCACAAACAAGCAGAGGAAGCCGAAGGAAACAAGCAGGTGGAGAAGCTCATACCAATAATGAACAAAATAACCAAGAGCAGCATACAGCCTACCTGAAAAACACAAAAGCAAATCCAAAGCTCAATCCAATCTCCACAGATAAAATCCACAAAACCACCGTTAATCACAAAAGGTTTGTCAACGCTTTACACAACCAAATATCCAACCGCTGACTAGATGGACAAGCTGTCTCCACACGGTTACCATGGAATGAAGAGTTGGAGCTCATTTTATACTGAGGTGTTGATGCGCGCAGTCATCGTTGGTTTGGAGGGCAGCGAATCAGCAGAGCAGATGAATGAGGTGTAGTGAGAGAGAGCCAATCCCAGCCAGGTGATGGCACAGGATGATTTGCATGGGTGATGGAGGAATGATGAGGTGAAATTGATGACAGCTGTAACAGTTCTAAAGATATTGTGTAGAAAAGGACACATCTGTTAACAAGTACACTTAGTGTACTTAGTGTACTTGGTAACGAAGGCTGAAGCTTATGTTTTAGTTTTGTATTTTTTGCTGTACAGTGAGCAGTTTGACAAGAACACAGCTACACAAGTTTATAGAGCTTTAAAATAATGCATTTATTCCACACTGCTTATGTCTTTTGTTATATTTATTTATATTTTTCATCCTATAGATTGTGATGTATTTGTGGTGTTTTTTTTTATTATTATTGTGACAACCCTAGAACACAGTTATGATCAACTGGACTAATGTTGATCATTTAATGTACTTGTTTTAATTTGATTATAACTGAATTTTCTTGAGATAACTTCAGCTGCTTGGAGGTCTGCGCTCTCCGAGGGTTTTTCTAGTTCCAATTCAAATCCAGTCCAAGAGGCTGAGATGCACTGCACTAGTGCATTAGAAAGATCTTTAAAAAAAATAGAGAAAACTTAAAATAACTATGAGAGATGTGTACTGGAAATTTCATATTGTGTCTTTCTGAAAGTGATATTTCATGTTACATTTATTCATAAATAAATAAATGTTATTCCTCATGCATTAGGTCACTCTTTATGGTAAGTCTGTATGATAAAAAGTTCTCTTTAAGTGCATTTCTTAAAGAGAAAATGGTGTGGTCAGGTCAACCTTAGGTACTTTCTCAAGGGACATTTTGTCTAGCAATTATCTGCTTTTCTTCTCTATTGACGTAAAGCATGTATGGCAACTTGGGATGACAAGCTTCTAGCTAGGAAAACCTGGTCAGATAGAGGGTGTTTATTTCCAAGAAGTGGGGTTCTCTGTCTGCTGAGAGATGCCAGAGTGTGAATGGTCAAGCATGAATGGGAACAACAACTAAGGTTTAGAACCGGTTCTCATCTGTTTTCAGATCAGAACTGCTCCAGACTGCGGCCTGATCAAACTTCTGAACTGCTTCTCCAAGTGCAATTGTAATACTTGTTCATTTTTCATTTTCTATACCATAACAGCTGACTGTTATGGTTTTGGGGTCGTGTTATGGTGATGTAGTATCGTCATGTGTTCACCTGGTTTCGGTTTTATTTTATACTTTTCCTCTTCTGTGTTTTTGGTTTGACTTTTTATTTCCTGTTCAAAGTTCACCTGGTTTAATTTAGTTCATTCCATCCACCTGTGTTTTGTTGTTTCCTGTACATATACCACTTGGTTTCAGTTCTCCTTTGCCAGTTCATTGATGTTTAGTGGTCTTCTATGTAATTATCTTCATTCTTGTGGTCTCCTTATTCGTTCCTGTAGGTCTTGTGTGTATCAAACTTACTTACCTGCATCCTGCCTGCCTCCTAACACTACTCCGCAGCAATGAATATACAAATATGACTGTTAGACTTTTTATAGCACCTCAATATTTTAATCCCTGTGATGGACTAGCGAACTGTCCAGGGTGTACCCTGCCTCTCGCCCAGTGATTGATGCTGGGATAAACTCCAGCTTCCCTGTGACCCCTAATCTGACTGTGCGGTTTGGAAAATGAATGAATGAATGAATGAATGAATGAATATTATAATCCAATGGACAAGATTTTATGAAAATTGCAACTTTTGCCATGTAACCATATTGTTGTGTGGCCTTGTAGCCATATGACTATGTCGCCATGTAACCACGTTACTGTGTAGCTATGTCGCCATGTAACCACGTTACTGTGTAGCTATGTCGCCATGTAACCACGTTACTGTGTAGCTATATCGCCATGTAACCACGTTACTGTGTAGCTATGTCACCATGTAACCACGTTACTGTGTAGCTATGTTGCCATGTAACCACGTTACTGTGTAGCTATGTCGCCATGTAACCACGTTACTGTGTAGCTATGTCGCCATGTAACCACGTTACTGTGTAGCTATGTCGCCATGTAACCACGTTAATATGTAGCTATGTCGCCATGTAACCACGTTACTGTGTAGCTATGCCGCCATGTAACCACGTTAATGTGTAGCTATGTCGCCATGTAACCACGTTACTGTGTAGCTATGTCGCCATGTAACCACGTTACTGTGTAGCTATGTCGCCATGTAACCACGTTAATATGTAGCTATGTCGCCATGTAACCACGTTAATGTGTAGCTATGTCGCCATGTAACCACATTACTGTGTAGCTATGCCGCCATGTAACCACGTTAATGTGTAGCTATGTCGCCATGTAACCACGTTACTGTGTAGCTATGTCACCATGTAACCACGTTACTGTGTAGCTATGTTGCCATGTAACCACGTTACTGTGTAGCTATGTCGCCATGTAACCACGTTACTGTGTAGCTATGTCGCCATGTAACCACGTTACTGTGTAGCTATGTCGCCATGTAACCACGTTAATATGTAGCTATGTCGCCATGTAACCACGTTAATGTGTAGCTATGTCGCCATGTAACCACATTACTGTGTAGCTATGCCGCCATGTAACCACGTTAATGTGTAGCTATGTCGCCATGTAACCACGTTACTGTGTAGCTATGTCACCATGTAACCACGTTACTGTGTAGCTATGTTGCCATGTAACCATGTTACTGTGTAGCTATGCTGCCATGTAACCACGTTACTGTGTAGCTATGTCGCCATGTAACCACGTTACTGTGTAGCTATGTCCCCATGTAACCACGTTACTGTGTAGCTATGTCGCCATGTAACCACGTTACTGTGTAGCTATGTCGCCATGTAACCACGTTAATGTGTAGCTATGTCGCCATGTAACCACGTTACTGTGTAGCTATGTCGCCATGTAACCACGTTAATGTGTAGCTATGTCGCCATGTAACCACGTTACTGTGTAGCTATATCGCCATGTAACCACGTTACTGTGTAGCTATGTCGCCATGTAACCACGTTACTGTGTAGCTATGTCGCCATGTAACCACGTTACTGTGTAGCTATGTCCCCATGTAACCACGTTACTGTGTAGCTATGTCCCCATGTAACCATTTTACCATGTTGTTATTGTTGGAACAATCTTGTAATCATGATATTGTGAGCCTCTGTAGAGGACAGAGGGTCAGAATAATGTTTGTAGAGAGAACTTCTTATCTACTTCAAAGTGTCTCTTTAGTGCAAAGGGGTTTCCACTTGCTGAGGAGCATTTAACACCACTTTTCTAAGCTCTTTTCCCCTGTTTCACTTTCAAATTCATTATAAAACTGTGCACACTGGTGTTTTATTATCAAGGATGATGGTTATATTTTGTCTTTAATCATTTTACAAATGACTGAGTAGATATCCATCTTATCCTCGAACCACACATACCGTACCGTCTTTACCTGAAACAAATTGGTCTTGTGACCTGCTAAGTCATATCCAGGGATGTAAAAATATGGAAAGTGTTTTTATTACACTGTTGTGATGTACTTCTGTATCGAAACATCTAAAAAGCCATCTCATGAGAGTAATAACTTTTAAGTAATTTAAAAGATTTTTTTTTATAAATGTTGGTGTTTCCATTAGTATTTTTTATTGTGATATTTAGGCTTTGTGTAATTATAGGGGGGATGTAAACACTGCATGCCCAGTCCTTAAATTAGCTGGCCTTGGTGAAGAGATTGTCCACTTACAAAAGCACTGAAGATTAAATCAGTGTTCAGTCAAAAAAATAAATTGTTGAGTCAAATAAGTGTAGAATTACATAATAAATGACAGCATTACACAAAGCACTGGGTTTTATTTTAACATTAAACAAGCCCTAGAATATCAGCAGTCTGATTCATGAAAAGTTATTTTATACTTTTATTGTATACTGTACAACCTTCTCTAAAGTAGCTGTTATGCTCCAAAACCAAACAACACACTGGATCCTGACTTGTGGAAAAATGAGCTGCACTGCAAAGAGATGGTAAGGAGAGGTCAGCATTAGAGGAGGAGCGAGAGGTTTCTGTTAGACTGAAGAGAGAATGCACCGCTCAGTCCCAATGTCGGTTGAGAGCAACATGTCAAAACTTGCCATGTCACATATGCAGACTGACTGGTAGACTTTATTATCTCTCTGCCATTCATCTTGATGAAAGTAAGTCAAAGTAACTGTCGGCTCTGCCACTTGTCAGCAATCTCATCCATCACACATGTAGAGACAAGTCAGCGTCGCAGTATTCCAGTAAGGACACGGAAGGACTCGGTATTTCATAGACAAGTCCTTGAAGTAGAATCATGGTATCCATGTGATCATGTGTAGTAGGGATGGACATTTAAAGCTAAAATACAATTCATTCTTTGAATACCTCCACTCCCAGCAGGTGTTGGCTAACTGCATATAGCTAGCATAGTCAGACAGATATGCTGTCACTTTTCCATTTAGTTTCCGTGGAAAGGACATTCACAATGTTTTCAGCAGTGTGCCGCTCTGTCTGGTCTGTTGAACAGCTGTCAGGTTATGACTCTGCAACAAGCTCTGTGTCGATCACTCTGCTGAGAAGCAAATTCTCAAAACAAACATAAAGTGCTGCTGAACTTTCATCATTGAGTTTATTAAGTCCTGTACAGACTCATTTCCTGAAGGGACTTTAAACTCAAACCCATCAAACTTAAATCTTCATCAAAACTGACAGGACTTGCAGGAGTCACTGGCTGATGTAAGTAGGTAGCATGTAGCATATTTTGCAGAGCCGTTAGCTCCCACAGTAATATGCATTCACACGAGTGCTATTTGGTCTGCGTTAAACAAACTGATACATTTCTGGTTCGGATATTCCAGTTCATTTGGAGCAGTGTGAATGCTCAGCTGTCATTCTGCTGACAAAGAAGCAAATTGTTGTCCATTTTTTGGTTCACTTGCAAGTGAAGCCTGGTGCAGTCCGCTTGCAGTGTGAAAGAAAACGGATCATCTATTGAACAAAAGAGAAGAAATTATGCAGAGCAACATGTTGGACCTGGCTACCTCTCTTGCTGCTCATACTGCTTAATCACCAAAATACAACCAGAAACCCCACACCAGCATTTATTATTGCTCCATTGTTTCCTTGCATTAAACAAGATGTATTCAGCCCTGACGGATAGATTTCCCTTTCCTTCCTGGTCAGTGGTAGTTTCGTGGAATATCAACCCTTACAGACAGCAGTGATGTCCTTGAGGTGGTTTGATCTGCTTGAGTCATGTGCGATGTGAAAATTTTTAGTAACTCCCCATCCAAATATACCAAGTCATCTGGAATATCCTGGTGAACATGTGCCTTAAGACAGCTTCTGATAGACTGCAGGGGTTCACCACGTTTAACAAAGCTTTAAGGGTCTATAAAAATATCTTAAAACATCCATCCATTTTCCGAACCGTTTAGTCCAATTCAGAGTGTGGGAAACTAAAGCCTATCCCGGCAATTATTGGGCGAGAGGCAGGGTCCACCCTGGACAGGTTGCTAGTCCATCACAGGGGCGACACAGTGAGATGAATAACCATTCACACTCATTCACACAGCCTTTTTGACTCGTCTGTTTTGCTCGGAAAGCCGGCTTCGTTCGGTGCACCAAATGAATTCCAATTCAGACCAAAGAAACGTTGTCTGCCAACAAATACAGGTCTCGCCCCATTTCAAGTGGACCAAATACAGGAAGCGGACTACAAAAAAAAGTCACTTCCTGCATTTGGCTTAGAAGTGACTTTGTATATGTGAGTATGTATTTACATAGCAATCACATTAAGAGTCCTCTGCCTCGTCTGTCGTTCATACTGCGATCATTGTTGCAGTATATTTCTGCTGCAGAAATGCATCGCAGCGCAGCTGGTAAAACCAGTCCTTTTTTCAGTGGCGTTTCCACGTTCAGTGGATCCCGAGGGTAACTAGCCATTTTTAGCTTGTACCGTTGAATGAAAAAGCAACATTTATACACCATAACACATAAAACCTGAAATATAAACACACCTTTAACATATTTAGCAATCAATTGCACAGTTCCCACTCTCCATTCTTACCTGCAAACAGTAACAGCAAAGAGTTACAGAGAATATATGTTTTAATGCCACAGCTTGCCACACACATACAATGGCTTCAGCTTATGTGTTCTGATCTAGCGATAATTCCGTCATCACAGCTTGATATATACTCCATGAGAAGCAAGAACTGAGTTCTTGCTCTCGAGGCTGCAAGAACAAGAAAAAACGTCTTGTTGGTCAGGTCCATCCATCTCCAGGAGAAGCAGGTCTGTAGCGAGGAGGGATCACTGCGGGGGCGATGTCTGCTTTATGAGCAATGAACCCGGTTGTTACCGCCACCAAGGAGGTTATGTTTTTACCGGCTCAAGACAATTCAAAAGGTTACAGATAGATTTTTATAAAAATTTCAAGAGCTGTTGGAAATCTAAAAATGAAGAAGTGATTAAATTCTGGTGGTGATCCGGATCACCGTTTGGATCCAGGAATTTTTTAAAAGGATTCTTTAACATTGTGCTTGGCGGAGGTTTCCGCTCTCTGAGTTTCTAGTTTCATATTTAACGAGCAACTTCGTCCGCGGCAGGGCGGGTCGTGCATGCGGCTGGGTCCGAGTGTTTTATTGCCACATGTAAAAATGTTGGTACTTTCTCACCACCTCTATCAGATGTTTTATCAAAACAATCCGTTTTACCTGCAACAGTAAAAACGCGGAAGCAGCAACTCAGCTTCATGCTTTCTCCGTGTTAACCACGCCCACCTCACATGTCCAACCAATCACACGATACTTCTCAGAGCCCCGCAAGAAAAAAGTTCTGCCAGCCCGATGTGTCGACAACTGTCTTCAAACGCGTCCGCGAGAACAAAATGACGTCATTTTCTTCTCGGAGCCTCGAGAACAAAATAAAAAGTTCTGGCTTCTCGTGGAGGATGAAACAAGCTTAGCTGAACACAGCGCAGTGAACACGCCCTCTGTTGGTCGCAGTTTGACACTACATCTTGCTGGATAACTTTACACTTTCGAACAATAAATCAACATCTCTTCATCAGATAAACACACTTTTCACAAGCCTCTGAATATTAGCAGTACTAAGTACAAATAATTAGGAATCAAAACCAAACCTGAAAATAATTATAATTTAGGTACAGGGACCCACTGGTGGCTCTGTCTGCCACAGAATGAATGATTGAATGATGAATGAATCAGATTATATTTGAAAGCTTTATTTTCTAAATGCACTTTGGATATTTCCATTTCTTCATGATATGTGACTAGCAGTGCATTTCTCAGCCTCTCTGTGCAGCCACTGTTTGTCCAGGCCTCCCAGCAGCTCAGTGGAGGCACTGTGATGTTCCAGAAAGCTGCTTGGACACTTTTCACTGCAGTTAGATTATGCATGTTTTAAACGGTGTTTACTGTTCCGATTTCCAGTATTTGGGTGGTTAGAGCCCCCCCCCCCCCCCCCCCCCAACACATATACACACACACACACACACACATACAGAGAGAGAGAGAGAGAGAATTCACACTCCCTCTTCTAGCTTCCTGCCAGAGCAGTGTGTGTGTGTGTGTGTGTGTGTGTGTGTGAGTGTGTGTGTGTGTGTGTGTGTGTGGATGGTTTAGCCCTGACTCTCCAGCTGTTGAGCAGAAAGGAGCGCGCAGCAGAGCGGACACACCAACCCAAACCCCTGCTGCCTTCTCTGGACTTTGGCTGCTTTTACTTTGGACGTGAATGAGAAGTTTGTTGGGAAAACACGGAAACATGCAGGGTCGCGCGTGCTGCTCTTCATCTCTGTGGGCTCCTCTCTTATCTGGCATTTTCCTTTCGCTGCTGCCGTGGTCCGGAGCTGCGAGTGGTGAGTTCAAACTTCTTTCTAACAAACTCTCAGCTTGGTGACTGACAGGAGCTCACCCGCTTTCCTCGCTAACGTCAAGCAAAAGCTAGAACTCTTCATCTCTTCCTCCTCTTCCTCACATAACGGAGTCTGGGAATGTTTTCCTCCGGCACGTTGGCGCACCGACAGCAGGCGCAACAGGTGACTCATCCTGCAGGATGATCCACCCCTCAGATGTGCTGCTGCTGACCACACTGCTGCAAGTGTTTGGACACAACGTGCATGACAAACTTTCGTGTCCTTCGGGTTGTTTATGATCGGATCAAACTTATTTTCACATAACACCTTTTCCAGAGGAGCAAACTCTGCTTCTGTCCCCAAAGTATATTCTGGCCAACGACATGTTTGCTCAGATAAGATAAACAACATACGTTTCTGTTTCCGTAAATAAGAACAGATGTAGTTGGAAACAAATGATTTAATCAGAATACACCCCCCTTCCTCACCCCGTAGCCTCTTGCTGTGCTGAATAGTTTCTTTCCAAGTAACGTTCAGAAGCTCCTACACGACTTTTACCCACAAATAGCAGTTTATTCTTAGACTGGAACAAAAAGCGAACAAACAGGGAGGAAGCTTAAAGATATAGATGGATTTCAGTCAAGAAGACACTTTGATGCGTTGTGTGACGTAGTTCAGATGGACGCCTACGTGCACGATGCTGAAGTTGGTTTCTGATTGGCAACATGCTGAATGGCAGCTCCTCTGGGGAACTTGAGGAGGTCACATCAGGTCCTGCTTAAAAACAACAATAACTAGATCAGTGCTTCTCAGTCCTGGGAACAACTGGCCTGCATGGTTTAGATGTTTCCAACTCCAGCACACCTCATTCAGATTATTTAAACTTCTTGTCAAGTTGTTTGAAAGTCTGTTTATGAACCATTGATTTTAGTCAGATGTGTCGAAGTAGGGAAATATTTAAAACATGCTGGACAGGGGTCCTGAGAGCCAGGATGAAGAACCACTGAACCCAGACTCTAAATCTGGACTGAAATATTCTACACGTCATGTAAAACATAACAAAAAGGAATCACCTTGTGGAATAAATAGTAAGACATTGCTTTGTCAGTCTGTCTGTCTTTTAGCAACTTAACTCAGAAAGTTAATGAACAGATTTTGATTTAATTTGAAGGAAATTCCAGAAATTGAAAAAGGAAGACGTGTTTGGATTTTTGGGGGATAAACTCAGTTTTCTAGCAGAGGCCTGAAACACAAGCAGAGCGCTCACAGGTCTGGTTTGTTTCAGTATGTTCATCCTAACCAAGTCCCAATTTTACCAAGTTTTCTGGACTACATGGTGTAAATGCTTCCCAAATATTTCACTTTCTGTTCAGGACCAGGACTGTCATGGCAGAAAACTCTATGAAGATCCATCATGTTCACAAACAGAGTAAAGATTGTACAAATCAGAAAGTTGCCTCGCCATTTAATGACTCTACACGCTGTGTCATGCTGCAGTAAGCTGCAGGTCTTGATCGGGACCTGATCTGATGTGGATTAGCTCTAATAGTCAGCGTAATTGTCCCTAAGGCAAGTCCAAGTGGAAATGCTCGTTAGCAGTGAAGCTGCTTTCAGGCATTTATCACGGCCTGCCGCAGCTGTCTGGAAGTTACATCATGTCTACAGTAAATGACATTTTATAGCTGCACTTTTTTAAAGTAATATTTTAGTAATTTTGGATGCTGTTTCAGTGAAAAAGTGGAGTTTGGAATTAATCTTCATTATATGAGGATGTTTTCGTGCTTCTGTTCTGCCTCTATGTTGGCATTGCCACCTGTTATATTAATGACTTTTATGAACAGCTGGTTAGACTGACAGCAGTATTAAAAAAAAATGCAAAAATATTCCGTGAAAGCCCCGAGTGACTTCTCCCTCCCTTGTTTCCTCTCTTTACCGCCTGTTCCTGCCTTCCTACCGTAGCAGAGCCTATTTGAAACCTGGAAATCCCACATACCAGAGTGACTGTGCAGTCCTGAGGCATTTTGTGTCACAAATAGCTACGAGAAAACTTCCACCCACATGCTGCGATTCTCTCCACCGAGCTCCAGCTGACACAGACTTTTCCAGTGTGCATCGAGCTACAGGATGCTGCTCATCACTCTCAGATTCACAACAGCTTGACTTTCCAAAAACGTGTTTCAGTTTGCTGATTATTGTGCTTAGCCAAACTGGTGACATTAAGGTGACTACAGAACAGTATTTTCTCCTGAAAGACACATTTTTGGATATTTGATTCATGCAGTTTGAGTCTTCAGAGAGTGGAAAGAAAACACTGTTTGTCTGAAAGCGGTGGTGGGCAAACCTGCAAATCTACTGTGTTCACACACTGACTTTACTGGGCTTCAGAAAGAAGAGAAGAGGAGAGAAGAGAAGAGAAGAGAAGAGAAGAGAAGAGAAGAGAAGAGAAGAGGAGAGAAGAGAAAAAGAAAGGTCACCCCCTTCTTTGACCTCTCGGAGGTGTCGCCCTTTGATTTTTTTCCACCACATAAGTCGACTTCCTTCCCGCTTTGCTGGACTGTTCGGGTCAAAGAGAAGGAGGGATGAAAGTGGAGGGAGAATTACAGAGGAGGCAGATGAAGACAGGGATGAATGAGAGGATTAGAGCCAAGTAAAGAGGGAGAAGTGGACTGAGAGAGGTGGGAGGATAACTTTCAGGAGCAGAGTGGGAGAGCCGAGCCGCCTGCTGTGACAGTTATGTAGCCCTGAGCGGCCTCTTGCCAGTTGTCTCCGCTCATTTCAGTGACGGGACCAGACCAGAGTGACGAAGTGCTCTTATTTCCACTCAGATATTTTCACTTTTTTCATTTTCAGTGCTGTTTGGGACCAGAAAAGTGTCTCTTATGAAATGTGTGACAGGTTATGTAAGATTAGATTTGGACCAAGTGTTTCTCAAACTTTATACAGAAAGATTTAAACCTAGTGAATGTTTTTGATCAGGTTTGTGTTTTATTTATTTATTTAACTTTCTTTTAAACTCGTTAGTCACTTAGGTTCCCTCATTTACAGCAACACAAACATAAACATAGAAAAATTAAAATCAAACAAATATAAAAACAAATCCAACATACTAAAACAAAATCAGACAGCTTTGCATGGATAAAATATAATTAATATTAAAAGTGTGAAATCAAAAACATAATGGTATAAATACTACAAGACGATTAACTAAAACAATTACACAAAGAAATAAATTAAATCCGATGCTAAACATTTAAAATCAATAAAAGATCAGCAATCTCTCCAGTGGCAGAGGCTGCTGAAGAGTGTTCAACGTATCTGGAGCGTTAAAAGAGAAGCCTGAACTCTGCGGAAACAAATGAGACTTTAAAAGTGATTAAGCTACTGGAACGAGAAGGATCCATAGAGCCTCTCTATAGGGATGAAATGTATGGGGCCGTTTTCCAATAAGAGCCTTGAATGAAAAAGGCTAATGGAAAAAGAAACCAATGTTTCTTGCCAGTGTTGGAGTTATATAATCGTATCTCACACAGCCATAAGCAAAAGGCTCATTTGGGAAATCCTAACTGGTGTATAAATTCAAGAAAAAGCTGTAAGGTTGACCAGGTCTTGCTAGGTTTCCTGTTAGCTGCTGTCAGGGTGGACCCCCAGCACTGTGCACTCATCTCCTCAGTGTGTTAGAAAAACAAGCAAGAGGGAAGTTTGTCTCTGTAGATCCAGAAAAATAAACTTGTGTTTGCATTTCTGTTTTCAGTTATTGTTGTTTAAATGACACAGGAGGATAGACTTTAGAGGACAGAGCTGATGGATATTTATATTAAAATAAAAAAAAACATCTTTTTGATGAAATCTCTGCAACTATAACTAACTGAATAACTAAATAAATTATAAATAAATAAATAATAACTAAACAACTGCAAGGTGACATGTTCTGATAAGAAATTGTGGACAAACTCACTTTTTGCAGCCTGAATATTTCAGTATTTAAAATAATCCAGATGAATTAAACACTCGAGATTTTAGAACAAAAGGAGACCCTGATATTCTGCTTTCAAAAACAGTTCCGGTTTTACCTGATAAACCAGGGTCCTTCTGCTTACAATGACTGCAAAACCAATTCCCAAACACAACAGGATGCTGTGTAAAGTGTAAATAGAAACAGAATACACTGATATGCAGATATCATCAACTTATATGTTATTCCCACCAACATAAACAACACACCAGATGTTTATATGAAAAATTTCACCATTTCTTGGAAAACGTCAGCTCATGTTGAATCTGATGCAGCAACATGTCTGTAAAAAGCTGAAGCAGGAGGGAAAAATGGATGGGAATGTAACTGGTACACATCAGGAACAACTGGAGAAGCATTTGAGCATTAATTAGTTTAGTCAGCAGCAGGTCAAGGTCTTGACTGGGTATGAAAGGAGCATTTCAGCGAGGAAGAGTCTCTCAGATGTAAAGATTAGCAGAGGTTCATTGTTGGATTATTTCAGAAAAATGTCTCGCAACATAAAATTGTGGACTTTGAAGATCCCACCATAATATTATAAGAAGATTCAGATAATCAGGGGGAATCTCTGTGCGCTTGGATCAGGGCAGAAAGTCAAAACTTTAATCCTCGTGAATTTGGGATTCTCAGGCTGCATTAAAACCAGTCATGATTCTCTGCTAGAAATCTCTGCATGGACACAGGAAGCCTAAAGGTCTGTCTGCGATGGACTGGCAACCTGTCCAGCGTGTACCCTGTCTCTCGCCCAATGACTGCTGGGATAGGCTCCAGCTCCCCCATGACCCTTAAATGGGCTAAGCGGTTAGGAAAATGAACGCGTGAGTAAGGCTTTGTCATGTAGAGAAGAAGCCACTTGTAAACAGGATCCAAAACCCTTCCATCTTCTCAGCATCAAAGCTTTTTAAAAATGGTCTGAGGCAAAGTGTAAATTCTCTGTGGACAGCATGGACGGCGTGTCCTGCAGACTAAAGAGGAGAGGGAGCATCCAGCTTGTTATCAGCCTGCATCTCTGATGGGATGGGGTTGCATTAGTGCCGATGGCGTGGGCAGCTTCCACATCTGGGAAGCTCCATCAATGCTGAAACATCTGCTCCCATCCAGACAACGTCTCTTTCAGGGAAGACCTTGCAGGTTCCACCATGCTGGACCACATCCTGCATCATCACAGCAGCATGGTGGAACAGGAGAACTGGTCTGCTGCAGTCCAACACAGATGTAACATTTTCTATTTTATATGTACTACCAGTCAAAAGTTAGGACAAACTTCCCTACTGGTTTTAATGGAAAAGCGTGTCCAAACTTTTGACAGATAATGTAGATTGATGAGGTGCAGTGATGGGATGTTTGAGAAATGGTCTGTTACAGAAAAAATGAGTTGTATTGTATGGTCCATTGGAATGTACAATCCCAGTAGCCATTCCCATTGGATCACTGGAACCAAGTAAACTCTTGGAAGGAGATCATCCTCTTAGCAGTTTTTTTGTATGGACTGAGATCTGGTGACTGTGGAGGCCGTTGGAGGACAGTGAACTCATCGTCATGGTGGAGATGATGTGAGCTTCATGGTGCATCATCCTGCTGGAAGTTTCCATCAGAAGATGCTACACTGTGCTCAGAAAGGGATGGACATGGTCAGCAGCAGGACTCAGGTAGGATGTGCTGGTTAAACCATGTCATGA
The DNA here is from genome assembly GCF_933228915.1 of Telmatherina bonti. Taxonomy (NCBI): domain Eukaryota; kingdom Metazoa; phylum Chordata; class Actinopteri; order Atheriniformes; family Telmatherinidae; genus Telmatherina; species Telmatherina bonti. The sequence continues at coordinate 35,997,998 of NC_136623.1, read as the reverse complement.
TGGTACTAAGGGGACCAAAGTGGGACCAGAAAACCTCCCCCCACCATTCCACCAGCAGCAGCCTGAAGCGTTGATCCTGACGGCAGGATGGATCCATGTTGTCATGATGTTTGCAGCAGATTCTGATCCTACCATGTGAATGTGGAGCTGAACTGGAGACTCATCAGACCAGCAACGTTTCTCCATCTTCTATTGTCCAGTTCTGGTGAGTCTGTGTGAATTGTAGCCTCAGTTTCCTGTTCTTACTGACAGGAGGGAACCCGCTGTGGTCTTCTGCTGCTGGAGACCATCTGCTTCCAGGCTGGACGTGTTCAGAGATGATGTTCTGTATATCTTGATTGAAACCTGCTTGATTGGATTTGTTATTGGGCGTACATAATTTCCAATAGTTTTGCACGCTTATTTATAAAGAAAAAATATTCTTTAGTAATATTTGTCACAAAGATTTTTATGTTATTTCATGGAACCTGATGAGTCCAGTTTCCTTCCTTTCCTTCCAGTTTGGTATTTATCAGGCTTATTCATCAGTTTGGCTGCCAGATGGAAGCTGGTCACTGCAGCATTTTTTCTTTTTGCATCAGGAGAACAAACAGATCTCACATTTCAATTATAGCCCCTTCAGGAGCCATCAAGAGTGCAGTTAATGTCAGTCCATGCTTTCCTCCTCCACTTTCCTCTGACTCATTGAGGTCACTTTTGTTTTCATGCCATATTGAGTTGGAGCCGGAAAAATGCAGCAAGTATAATAAATGACTTTTGCGGCACTGTGGCAGCTGAAACAATGACCTACATAACAGCAATCCTTTATGCACAAGCGTCCGTTAGCTTTGTGATCTTACACGAGCTGCTGAAAATTACGGGCGTAAATCTGCTCGCGCCATCTAACTTCAGCAGGGCTGTTATTTTATTCAGAAATCTGGAAAAGTAAGTCAGTGGGAGCATTTAGGGTGTTTCTTCTGCCACAGTTTTTCCTTCAAGCTTATTGAACAAGAAATTAACATAATTTCTTTTCATAAAAATGAGCTCTGCCATTTTATTTAGTGAGTGGCGTAATATATGATATGTAATATATGCCCAGTTATCACACCGATATGAGATGTGGAATCAAACTTTGGTTATGATGAAAGTTTTTATGAGTAGAAAAGATGGTAGGAGAAGAGAAGAGAGGAATAATCCAGCACAGTAAAAAACAGCAGATAAAGGAAGAGATCAGACACTTTGCTAGAGTTTTAAATCCTGGAGATATTAAGACATATATATCATGGTACTTTTTCTAAATTATCTGGGGTTGTCACAACACTAAAGTTTAAACTCGATACCGATACTAAGGATGGTATTTGTTCATATTTTTGATACTACGCAGAGGAGAATACACACTTTCTTGAATAAACTAAAGTCAGAACACCACAAACACATCCCAACTTACAGGATGAAAAATATAAATAAATGTAAAAACAAACATTAACAGTGTGGAATAAATGCATTATTTTAAAGCTCTTTTAACTTCTGCAGCTATGTTCTTCTTAAACTGCCCACTGAAGAGCAAAAAATGCAAAACTAAAAGAAACTTCAGCCTTTGTTAACAAGTACACCAAGGACTTGTAGGTCTTTTAACAAAAGTGTCCCTTTCTTCACAATGCTTTGAGGACAGATTAAATAAATGGAACAAATCAACATCTTATTAAAAATGTTTTCAATTCATAATTTTGAGGAAGCCTGAAGTCCACATAAGTTGTCAGACAGGAACCTGCATTAAAATGTACCCAGCTACAGTCCTGTTAAGGTCCTGTGTGTCCGGTTATTTCCATTGTTGCTGGCGGGGGGGTTGTTCAGGTCTGGCTGCATTACTGTAAGTATTAAGGGTGGGGAATCAAATCAAATATCTGGATTTTTTGCTTCACAATTTTAAAATCAAATTTTTTTTTTTTTTTTTTTTTTTTTTTTTTTTTCCGAAATAAAACAAAATCCATCATAAAATTTTTGTCATTTTTATTGTTTTCATTGATCTTTTTACTTGTCTTCTTGGGCTTTATAGCAGCAGAATGATGGTCTATGTTTCATGTTGTTTTTTTACTAATCGAAATCAAGAAAAATGACAAACAACAAAAGTGTTTTTAGTCTGCAAAAATCAGTAATATCGAAGAATTGTGAGAATCGCACTTTAAAGCAAATCGGCACCCAAAAATCAAATTGAATTGGAACAAAAGCATATCGTCAAAGCCCTTTTAACTATGGATGCTAGTGTGGCTTTGGCTTTTTATTTAATAATTCCATGTTTCTGATCAGCTCAACTTTTTAAAAAAATGCGTTGAAAAATTTAAGCGCGTTGCTTACTTAGAAAGGTTTCCTTTAAACAGATGATGTGTAGTCCTCTAAGATGACATTTATATGTCTAATCGTTGCTGTTTTAGCTATAAGCACCTTGAGAATGTCTGCCTTCGGCAACCAGTGAATGTATACGTGAGAAATATGGACTGACCTTGTGTTGTCCTGAGTGTTTCACATCTGTGATGTGATCACACACATTTCTGAACCTTTTTTAAAACATTTAGATGTAGACCTGCTAGTAATACATCTGAAACTGCTGCTCTTGGTCATCGTGTTAAGTCCCAAACCAGAGGTTCATCAATACGGAACAATGATATTAATAATATGTTCATTACACTTTGTGGTGTGGTGATGAAGGTTGGACTAGTGGTGACTCAAAATGTGTGTGTGTGTGTGTGTATGTGTGTGTGTGTGTATGTGTGTGTGTGCTCTGCAGGTTTACCCTTCTCCCAGCTGAATCATCTCTGTAAGTTCTGTGACGTGGAGGCTTCAAACTGCAGCGGTGCAGGAACCTGCACGACCAACTGCTCCATCAACTCCATCTGTGCCAATAACACAGAGGTCTGTGTCTCCATCTGGTAGGTACCCGACGGCCAAAACGGCCTTCATCGCTCTCGTCTGACTTAACAGGTTTTACTTATTATTTTACTTTTATTTTGCTTATCATTAACAAGTTTTACTCATTATTTTACTTTTATTTTACTTATCATTAACAGGTTTTACTTATTATTTCACTTTTATTTTACTTATCATTAACAGGTTTTACTTATTATTTTACTTTTATTTTACTTATCATTAACAGGTTTTACTTATTATTTTACTTATTATTTTACTTTTATTTTACTTATCATTAACAGGTTTTACTTATTATTTTACTTATCATTAACAGGTTTTACTTCACTCTTTATCAGGTTCACCTTGCCAGAAGCAGGTTGAACCAACTTTCTTTCCAAACCATTTTAATTCCTGATAATAAAGATTTCACAAGATATTGGAAACATTCCTCCTCATCTGGACTCTGGTCTGGACTCTGGTCTGGTCTCTGGTCTGGTCTCTGATGTAGACTCTTGTCTAGATTCTGGTCTGGTCTCTGGTTTGGTTTCTGATCCAGTCTCTGGTCTGATCTCTAATCTGGTCTCTGATCTGGACTGTGGTCTGATCACTGATATGGACTCTGGTCTGGACTCTGGTATGGACTGTGGTCTGGACTCTCGTCTGATCTGGCCTGGTCTCTGGTCTTGCCTCTGGTCTGGACTCTGATCTGGTCTCTGATCTGGACTCTGGTCTAGTTTCCGGCCTGGTCCCTGGTATGGTCTCTGATCTGGACTAGTTGACATGAGCCTGGATCTAAGAGAACTGCTTAGTTTACATGCTCTGAACGTAACACAGATGCATTCTGGGCCTGAACCATTCTGGGATTCTGTAAACAATCAGCAGTAGTTTAAAATCTTGTGAATGACTGGAAACCAGTATATACTGGAAACCAGTGTAAAGATATTGAAACTGGTGTAATGTATTCAGATCTCTTAGTCCTAGTTAAACCTCTTTCAGCGACATCTGGATAAGCTGTAGATGTTTAATGCTCTTTTTAGGAAGTCCTGTTAAAAGACCATTCCAGTAATCCAGTCTACTGGTTTTACTGGGAAGTCCTGTTATATGACGGTTCCAGTAATCCAGTCTACTGGTTTTACTGGGAAGTCCTGTTATAAGACGGTTCCAGTAATCTAGTCTACTGGTTTTACTGGGAAGTCCTGTTATATGACGGTTCCAGTAATCCAGTCTACTGGTTTTACTGGGAAGTCCTGTTATAAGACGGTTCCAGTAATCTAGTCTACTGGTTTAACTGGGAAGTCCTGTTATAAGACGGTTCCAGTAATCCAGTCTACTGGTTTTATTGGGAAGTCCTGTTATATGATGGTTCCAGTAATTCAGTCTACTGGTATAACTGGGAAGTCCTGTTATAAAATGGTTCCAGTCTACTGGAGATGAATGATGGAGGAGTTTCTACTGGTCTTTCTGGGAGGATAAACTTTCCATTCTGTTGATGTTTCTGATGGTTAAAAGCTTCTCAGTGAAGCTTTGATGTGACTGCTGAAAGTCACATCTGAGTCTATCTGAGTCTCCAAGGTTACAGACCTGGTCGGTGATTTTAAGAGTCTGAGTTTCCAGGTGTTTACCAACGATGACCCTCTTCTCTTGCTACCAAACAGAAGAATCTCAATTTTGTCTTCCTTTAATTGTAGAAACATTTCTCTCATCTAGGTGTTTATTTGCTCCAAACACTGGTACAGTAAGTGTGTAGGACTGCAGTCATCTGGTGACAAAGACACATAAAGCTGTATATTGTCCACATAACTCTGATAATTAATGTTCTAAAGTATTTGACCCAAAAGGAGCACAAACAAGTTGAACAGTAGAGACTCAAATACTGACGCCTGAGGTGCTCCACAAGTCATGTCCACTTCCTCAGATTCATAGCTGCTGATCGTAACTAAACAACTCTGGCCTTCCAGATATGACCTGAATTGATTGAGGAAACTCCAACCCAGTTTCCAACCTCTCAACATGAGACAAGGTGATTGGGATGAATGGGACCACATTATCCCCCTCCCCCTCTTTCCTTTCCGGACTGAAATATATGCTGGTCAACTTCACGAGAAAGCCAGCGGTATCTCCAAGGATCAAACACACCCTGGACACAAACTGTTTACGTTCCTTCTCTCTGGAAGGAGCACAGAGAGCACACACTAACAGACTGCACTGCAGCCTTCATCTACAGGCAGCGTTGGCAACCGTCTCCCCAGAACATCCCCTCTAACAGAAGAGTTATCATGCACCTTAAATTCATCAAGCTCAGTTGAATAGCTTAAATGTATAAGTTTTTATGTTTATTTTTATACATTAACATTAGTTTTTATTGTATTTTGTTGGTTAGATAAAATTTATGGTTCAGCGTGCAAAAATATTGTAATTCTGCTCAACTCTGTCTTGTTTCTCAGGAGAAAAAATGAAAGCAGCTTCACTATTGAAACTCTGTGCCACAACCCATTCACACCACTATACGGTGTTATGCTGGATGACTACAACAGCTCCACCTGTGTGATGAAGCAGAGGAACTCAACAACTGGGATGGCACACTTCTGCTCCTGCTCAAGCGAACTGTGTAATGAAAACCTCATCTTCTCCACTGAGGACAGTGAGTACATTAAATCAACATGCTCTTGTGTACGTTGTTAAGAGAGGTGTAAATTACAAGTGTGATCAAAATATGATATTATATTAATATCATATAGCTTTTTAATATTATATAAATGGACCACAATGCGATTGTGATTCAGAGCAATTTAATATGTGAAAGAAAACGAAGGAAACTCGTTTAACCTGCTGATCTCTGGTCATATTCTCACGGAAAAAAGCCTAAATATTCAAATAAGTTAGGAGTTATTTTGCTCCAAAGTTTCATGGCTGCCCTTTATCGCTGATTCTGTTCATAACTTTTATAGACAGAATTTCAAGGCACAGCTGACGTGTTGAGAGAATCCGGTTTAGTGGCCCAGGATCAGGTCTGTGCTCGTTGCAGATGATGTGGTTCTGTTGGCTTCATTTGATCTCCAGCTCTCGCTCAAACGTGTTGCAAACAAGCGTGAAGCTGAGAAGAAAATCAGCACTTCCAAATCTGAGACCATGTCCTCAGCTGGAAAAGGGTGGAGTGTCCTCTCTGGGTCGGTAATAAGGTTCTGGTCAAACTGGAGGAGTACAGTAACCCCGGACATATATATGAGCGAGGGAAGGATGAAATGTGAGATTGACAGGTGGATCACTGCGGCGTCTGCAGTGATGTAGTTTCTGCATCAGTCTGTTGAGGTGAAGAAGGAGCTGAGCCAGAAGGCGAACCTATTGATGTGCCAGTTGATCTACGTTTCGACTCTCACCGATGGTCACAAGCTGTCCGTAGTGACTGAAAGAATGAGATTGTGAAAACAAGCAGGTGAAAAGAGATTCCTCCGCAGGGTGGCCGGGCTCTCCCTTAGAGATAGGGCGAGGAGCTCGGTCATCCAGGAGGAGATCAGAGTAGAGCCGCTGCTCCTCCTCATCGAAAGGAACAAGTTGAGGTGGCTCGGGCATCTGGTCAGGATGCCTCCTGGACCTCCCTGGTGAGGTGTTCCTGGCATTCCCCTGTGGAAGGATACCCCAGGGAGGATCCAGGAGATGCAGGAGGGATTATATCTCTCAGCTGGCCTCTCCAAACTTTTGACTGGCAGTGCATACTGATATTTACATGTCTTATAAAATCTCACAAGTGTTCCTTTATCATGACTCTGAAAGTATTCAAATAAGCCTTGTGGTTGCAGAGATATACTCATTTCATTATGGGTTTGCAAATTTCCACACCTACAACATATACACAGGCCTGAAAGGTTAAATGACCAGCAATGTTTCGGTTCGATGATCTTAAGAAACTCCCCCACTTTATCTGTGTTGTTTCACCACAAAACACAAAAATATTTATTCCTACTAAAGATTTTTAAAAAATATCCACAGTTAATTTTTTTAAACACACCTACAAGCTTCCTAACACATCTGGATGGTAAATATAGTATATTCAAAGTGGTAGATACCGGAGCAGTAGGTTACCTTTACCGTTTTCAGTGTGCAGTTAAAACATGCAACTCATACATTTCCAGCAGCTTTTCCTATAATTTGTTGATAAACGTGTTTTTTTTCTCTCATCTTTTCTTGGGTAGTATTCCACTTCTCAAGCAAATAAACAAATCATGGTCATAGTCAGTTAAAGAAGCGAAGATAAGCTGTGTTTACACAGCTGTTGTTGCATATCAGGTATCAACTGTAAAATCAACGACTTGCTGGAGCAGAACATCTGCTCTCCTTCCTCATTTTTCACTGTAAATATTTTTTTTTTTTATCCATCATTGTAGATAATCAATCCTCTGTACTGTCTTCTCTGTCTTTCCTTTTTGCTCCACTTCTATGACCTTCATTCAAACCTCTGACATGGAAATCTGTGTGTGTCCCGCCATGTAAAATCTATTCAAATGTTTACACCTAACTGGGAACTTTTTCAGGGTCTTATTTGGGTTCTGCTGTATTATGGAAATACGACAGAATGCACCATTATTATAAACAGGAAGTGGAAATACAGCGATCGAATGATGTGTAAACAACATTTTGGGGAATCCTCGTTGTGGTCATATACGTGCAGCTGGGTTCGGAGTGCCTTTACGGCACTGAGAAGAATAACTAGGTCTCTGTCTCAGCCTCCAAATATGTGTGTTTGTGTGTGTGTGTGTGTGTGTGTGTGTGTGTGTATGTGGAGGGAAGGGGGGGGGGGGGGGGGGGGGTGTAGTCCAACCACACTGGTTTCCTGTCTGTGTTTAACTCAAATCAGAAACATCTCCAACACATGGTGAACAGGCCCAATAGACACAGAACACCTCTGTGGTGAGCTAGTCTCTGTTTTATTCCTTCTAAGTTACAGTGTTATAACAACATATTAGAGTTTTCTTCCTCCCATCCCTCTCACTGAACTATATGTTTGAAGTATTTCACACACATGCTGCAGCTGATGTGCAGCAGGATGGCCAAATGATGAATCACAGCTCAGCATAGACAGTTTTCAAGTCTCCACCCAGCTAAAAACCAATCCAGGGAGCTTCATTTACTGTGCTTTCAGAGTACAGTACCCGGAAATTCTAAGTTTTATCCCTTACATGTTGCAGTCGCATCAATCCAAACTGAAAGTATCAAACATGGAAACGGTAATCATTTATAAGATAAATCGAATCCTCAACTGAGTCTGTTAGGTTGACGTCAAGTGCGGAGAATTCACATGCGGACTCGGCTTGGAGTTTCAACAATAATTTATTTGCTTCCTTCTGATCCTTGATTCCTTCCCAGGTGGATGCGGAAAACAGGTTCAGTCGGCAGGCAGACAAGCGGGGAGGCAAACCCAGCGGATAGAGAGGCGGGCAGGCAGGCAGGCGGGCAGGCAGGCAGGCAGGCAGGCAGACAAGCGGGGAGGCAAACCCAGCGGATAGAGAGGCGGGCAGGCAGGCAGGCAGGCAGGCAGGCAGGCAGGCAGGCAGGCGGGCAGGCAGGCAGGCAGGCGGGCAGGCAGGCAGGCAGGCAGGCAGGCAGGCAGGCAGGCAGGCGGGCAGGCAGGCAGGCAGGCGGGCAGGCAGGCAGGCAGGCAGGCAGGCAGGCAGGCGGGCAGGCAGGCAGGCAAGCGGCAGGACAGCAATCGGGCAAACAGGCAGGATCTCTGACGGGAAAAAACACACAGGTTATCGATCAGGACTACACACAGGGAAGAATCTTTCAGGCCGAGAGTTGTACCGCAGGACTGAAAGATTCTGGCGATGAACAGCAGGCCGGGCGGATCTTAAATAGTGCTGCAGCTGATTGCCAAGATGAAGATCAGGTGTTAGGATGCCAGACACGCCCACCAAGGAACAGGATCACAACAGAGTCTTTATCCACTGAATTGATGTATTGTGATTGAACTTGTTATTTAACAGCCTCAGTATTCAATCATTTACATTTTGGATTCACATCCAAGGTTCTGACCACTTTTAAGGTTTCATAACTACATGACAGCGTCATTAAACATCAAAATACCCGAGCATCTTCTTGCACGAACTCAACAAATCCTTACCAGGTGCTTCACGTATGACCACGTATGTAGTTTGTCAATCTGCGCTATCTGCTGGGGGTGTGTGGCATATTTCACTTCAACCATGGAGACCAAAAGCTGGAATATTACTTTGTTCGACAAGAAGGGGGGCAGAACATATCTTCCCTCGGTATAAATGTTATAGTGTGGTTATTTTGTCAGTTCTGGTTTCCTCTCTTATTTTGTAGTTTTTCTTGTGTTTCCTGTTTAGCCTTGTTCTCTGTTTGTTAGTTCACCTGGGTGCATATAGCTCATCCATTCAACCTGTGTGTTGTGTTTTCTGTGAATTAATTCCTCTGTTTCTGTTTGTACTCACCAGTTCATTGTGTTTGTTGCTTTTCATGGTCAGTTCTGTTCATTAAATAGGATTCTCAGCACCTCTTCTGCTTACCTGCCTCCCATTTCTGCAGTTGGGTCCATGTCTGCTTGGCTTCAACATTGACAATAAAACATGACCAGAGAGGAAGGGCACCAAAAGCGTAGGGATTGCACAGAAAGAAGCTTACACACAGATTCATACGTCTGAATATTTTGGGGTGTACATACTTCCAAGTTATGGTCGTGCGCCATCTTTCAATAGAAAAGCAGTCTATTTTACACGATGTCTCTGAGCTGTGATTCAGCTCTGTCAAGGCTGCATGATGAGATACATGCATATGTTCTGAAACATGGCGATCCGTGGAACCATTAAAACTTAAATGATCAAAATCAGGAGTTCTGTTTGGGATGTGAACAGTAATTGGTGTAAATCACAATATATCTGTGTTTCTATCAGTCTACACCTCTGTGGGTAAGGGTTGTGGTTCCTTCCTCTCTCTGAAGGCACATGCAGCAGGAAGTGCTTGTTTGGTTGCTGGACTGCTGCCATGGCTTGTTCTTCCACAAATGCCTGGCATTGTTCTTCCCCCATGTTACATTCCCGGGATGTGCTTTCAATTGTATTTGTATGTTACATGTGGTTTGTTGCCTCAGGCTCCCCCATGCTGATTGTCAGTGGTAAGAATCTGATGTGTGGCCAACCTAAAGTTTTTACAGAAATAGAAAGAGAATTCAGTGAGTAGCCTGAGAAGAGTTAATCAGCAGGGAAAAGTGTGATGTTTGACAGATAATTTGACAAAATTGTCTTGTTAGAGCTGATAAGAACAGAATACTCAGCCGCGTCCAGTCAAGACATGTTTCCACCAGGCTTCAGCCAAACTAACGGATCACACAAAAGGACATGGGCCAAGCTCCAAAATTTCACTTATCAGTACCACTTACGGTGGAAAATCTAGAAACAAATTTTTAAAAGCCACATGTCTATAGCTGATACTTTGGTATGATAACTGGTCCTAAGTGGTAGCTTTGGCACATGAAGTTCACCACTCCCTACAAGAAATTAGATTCATGGTTCTGGTGCATATTCTCCTCCATGCTCATCGTTTATGAGGTCATGTTTGGTAAAAGTTTTAATGGCTAGTTTGATAGCTTTCATTTTAAATGGTTTGTATCTGTCTAATGAATACAGAGGTGCACAGACTCTTCAAACTGTAGTTTTAAAGGCTTTCTGTCCTGCAGAAATGCTTCTAGCGTGTAGGAGCATGCAGGTGTCTGTCTCCTTTTATGAAAGACTTCAGCTCCTCTACAACCTTCCAGTCTTTTTCTCTCAGACGAAACCACGTCTCTCCACAGGCTGCAAATACCTGTTTGTGTCAAAGCTTCTTCTGGTTTTCTGACAGCTTCCACAGGTCCAAACTGAATCTAATCAAGGCAGTTTTGCTGTTTGTATTTCTTAAAAAACTTTTTTTTCCCACTGTGCAACATTTGTCTCAGGGCAATGTTCTTCCGCTGAGGGTGGAAAAATAGCCGTAGCAATGTTTGGTCTTTCCTGTGTACAATAAAGACCACATCTATTCACATACTCTTTCCTCCTTCATGCAAGTCTTGCACCTTTCAGTCTCTGAACAAGCCTCATTCCATCAAGGATGCATGCAGAGTGATCGATAACATCTTCAGCTACTGTTCCTGATCTCTCCGACAGGAGTCGCCTTGTTGGTCTTTCCTAGTGGATCCATCTGGATTTGACAGGGACCAAGGCAGAACCGCTTAGTTAAGTTTACTCAGAAGGGCTTTGAAGCTTGCAGCCTTACATTTTCAGGTTGACTCAGCTTGTTTTTTTTTTAACCATCCTAACACACTGGATCAAAGTGTTAGGCAAAGTTAGAAACAGACAAACAACATTTTAGTTAACCAAGTCTGCCAACATTGTCTTAAAAATGACTCATTCTCAGCCCTGATGCTTCACATCTATTTTACAAAGAGCAAAACAATTATATATCTTGTGAGACTGCTGCAGGAAGTCATTGCCCACCGACAAATTAGTCACCACATAAATAAAACCAAGCAAATGTTCTGTTTTCGCTTCAGTTTTTATCATGTTAGATAAATTTTGGAGTACAGTGATAGTGTACTCCAACATCACAAAGACTGTTTGAGGATTTTTAGGATTTTCATCATATCAGATAACAGTAGATGATCTAGTCAGTATCTATGTATTTTCTGTAGCTAATAGATTTATATAAATTATTTTTGGTTCGGCTCACATGCATCCTCCAGGATCCTGCTAAAAGTCTAGAACTGGTGAAGTTTTCTATGACCTGGATGAAAACAACACTGCTCCTCCTCAGTCCAAGCTTCACTGGCCAATGGACGCTCCTCTCCAGGCCTTAGCAGGGATGCAGACAGGTATGAGCCCCTGTTGTTGAACACACGCCCTTCAGTCCCCCCGTTTTGAAGAGTAGGACCACCTTCCCTGTTGTTGAACAAGACAGTTCAACAGCATCCAGAACATTGAGGAACTTCTGGTGGGTCTCATCTACCCCCTGCCCAATGCTCTGCTCCCCAGGAGCATTTTAACCACCTCTTTGCTCCAGATATGGGAAAGCCCGTCCACAGACTGCTTCCTCATTGGATCTGAACACCTGATGACCAAATTAACTGTATTTAGTTCTTCACATATTTTAGATCCTCAAGAAGATCTAGGTTTTGAAAAGTTTTGTGCACTTAAACTAAATAAAACAAACAAGTAATGTACTTACCGTATTTTCACGACCATAAGGCGCACATAAAAGTCTTAGATTTTCTTCAAAATGTGCGGCGCGCCCTATAGTGCAGTGTGCCCTTTGTGTGCATGTTGTTGTTGTTGTTGATGGTGTAATCGGACGTAGCAGAGAACACCATGAGAACGTTAAAGGGTGAAGTGTGGGCGTTGATCACATATAAAAGAACAGGTATGTGCGTTATGCAGAACACCTTTTTCTAACAACCCTGAAAATGGCAAAAAGACACGCTTATGAAGCACAGTTTAAACTGAAGGCCATCAACTACGCCAAGCAACGTGGAAATCGAGCAGCCGAGAGAGAATTTAAGATTAATGAATCGATGGTTCGCAAGTGGAGGAAGATGGAAAACGATCTCCGACAGGTAAAGAAGACGCAGCTGAGTTTCCGTGGACATAAGGCGAGGTGGCCCGAGTTGGAGGAAAGACGCTTGGGAAACAACGTGTCTGCTGGCAATGTTGTCCACGCTTTCGCTAAAGCCGGCATCATTTCCGAGGAGCCGCACGGCACGGAAAGTGACTCTGACAGTGAAGAAAGTGAAGCTCGCATGTTTGCTGGAGATTTAGCGCAGCTGTTCAATTCAGAAACAGAGGATGAGGACTTTGATGGGTTTGACTGATGACGATTACCGGTAAAAAAAAATGTGAGTACCAAACTCAGTTTTGGTCCTGGTCTATTGTTAAATACGCACACTTGTGTGCTTGTTTTATCCGTGTGTTTTACCATCCCCACGCCCATTGATGGTTGATTGATGATTACAAAATGTTAGTACTTTGTAATCAATACTTAAATAAAGCACAACCAAACTCGGTTTTGCTCCCGCTCTATTTTTAAAAAGGCATACTTGTATGTAAGGGGGAAGTGTGGGCGTGGATTGTACCGGTATATAAAACCCGCGCCCTATGGTCAGGTGCGCCTTATGTATGTGTTAAATACAGAAAGGGCGCACATAACTGAGACTGCTCCTTTTAGTACGGTGCGCCTTATGGTCGTGAAAATACGGTAGGTTAAGTCTTTCCTAAGAAGTTATATCTGTGATTTTTGGAGACTGTGTGTGCAGAGTGTGCTTATCGTATGTGCGCAACTTCTGGGCAGACCGGAGGACTTTCTTACAGAATCTCTCTGTCAGTGAAAGGGGCAACACACACTCCAGATATTCATGTCTCGTTTCTTTTGGAGACGACAAGAAGTTCTATAAACTACGTATTTATTGTCGCAACCATAATGAGATTCTTTGACAGTTTTGAAACTGGTCAAAGATAATCATCGTCCAGGCCAGGACATCTCATCATCTCTGAACCAGCAGTTGTTTCTGATCAGAAATGACTCATCTCTCCTTTCAGACGCCATCCGTTACATTTGTTTCAAAGCTGGTGAGCTGTGTGCAGCAGGAAGGGAGGGGGTGGTAGTAAACACTGTCTTGTCACAGTAACTAACTTGTTTTAGCGATGTGTTTACAGCTGTGAAGATCAGGGTTACATGTTTGCAGGCACTCTGAAGTGGAAGCAACGAGATGAAGGTAGAACTGATATATTCTTGTGTAGTCAGTGTTTTTTCCACACAGATGATCCCTTCCAAGGCATTTCATGGCTTATTTTTGCGTTGCTTATGATGAACATCATCTTTGTCTTGGCATGAAAAAGGAATTTTTGATGCGAGCGGGCTGTTTTTATTCTGATGATAAATAAGAACTGGGGAAAAATAATTAAATCAATATTGATTCAGCCCACAAAGAGGAAGAGAGGAAGAAGAACTATAAAAATGGATCTTTCGATGTTCCAAGATGGGATTTTTTTGCTCATACTTTTACAGTCAGCTGTGGAATCTGAACTACTCATCACTGAGTACATCAGTCATTCCAGAACACAGCTGACTGCTTTGTAGGAAAATGGCTCCAGCAGACCTTCAGAAGTAGAAGAGGGATAGATAGAGGAGCAGAACAAAGAGAAGGAAGGTAATGTTTTGCTGGAGAAACATAAAGCATCTCTATGAAGCAGCCTGGGATGAAAAGATCGCGTTGTTACCATAACAAGTAAATAGTGAGCATGAAACCGACTTTCACTAAGTGTTCCCAGCCTCGCTGTGGCTGGATTCCTCCACACGATGCCCTGACATGATACCAGCTGGGATAAACGCAGATATTTATAAACTTTTAGTTGGGTTTAATCTACATTTTGAAAGATGAAAAATAACTTTCTCTTTCATGTTGATATACTGAACAAAAAGGTCTGTCATGATGCAGCAGCTGCAAAACATATTACTAGTTATGTTAAAGCTGCATTCACTTATTTATGACTAATTTATGACTAATGGCCGTCTAATGTTACAGCTAAATGTAGCTGGATGAATTGTTTTATCCTTTTTCTGTTTAGGTCTGAACTCTGGTTACCAGCATAGTCATATAAAAATTAAATACAGGTTTAATGTAATATAGTTGGATCAGGAAAGGATTTATAAATGCTAAAAAAAAATCATCATTCATTCATTCTCCTAGAGTAACCTATTAAACTAACATGCATGTCTTTGGACGGTGGGAGGAAGCCGGGGTACCAGGAAAATGTTAAAAAATGAAAAACAACTATCACAAAGTTGTTGCCAAAGAAAAGTACACATAATGCATCACTTTTCACATCCAACACAGTTTGTGTTCATAAAACAGGTTTAGACGTAGCTGGTGCAGATTCCATCCAAACACCAGACCGACATTACAAGCACTATTTATAAAATGTGCATTTAGAGCTAAAAAAAATTACTTGTTTTGTAAAATGTAAAAAACAACAGAGTTCAATTATTTGCAAATTTCATAAATCTATATTTTATTCCCAGTAGAAAAACAAACAATAAATGCAAAAACTGAGAAATATAAGCATTTCATGGGAAACGAGCTCATTTTTATTCCGACTGGCAGCAAAGTGTCTCTAAAACGTTGGAACTTGAGCAGCTAAAGGCTGGAAAAGTAAAAACAATTGGAGGAGTATTTGACTGCTAATCAGGTTAATTGGCAGCAGGTCGTAATATGAGAATTTCAGAGAGGCAGAGTCTCTCATGTAAAATACCAGAGAGGTTCACACTGATCTGAGATCGATAAGATTAGCAAGAAGTAGAAGACTGTGCTGGAATTCGACCTGAAACTTGAGCATGGTATTAATATTGCCACTGGTTGGAGTGAAGGTTCTGAAAATAATCTTTAAGCACTTTGTTTACCGTTTCATCTAACACATGTATAACTGGCCAAACTCCACTTTATTTTTGGGGATTTCTACACATTGCCCTACAAACATCACCCAAACAAAAGGGAATATTTGGATGGTTGACTGGCCGATGTTGTGGTTCCATTTTCAGCCAGCTGACTCTGATGGAACATCATGCTCTTAAACTACCATAAACAACATGGGGACTTTCCGCTGCATGTATTTTAGGAGCCATGGGACTGTAAATATTGTGTGCTTTTTTTAATTCCTTTCTATTTTTGTTCTTTTTGTGATGCAATTCGTATTTCCTGCATGGAGGAATTAACAGTTAACCAAACCATGCTGTGAGCTTCAACAAAGACCTAAAACAGTGAAGTGTCAGCTGCAAATCAAAGTGAAAGAAAAAGAAAATACTCAAAAGAAAAAGACTTCTTCTGCAGGACAACTTCATGAATGAAACAGACACATTCTTCACCATGGTGGTCAGTTTTAGTATTGTTAATAAGAATAAAATGATATAAAAAAAAAAATTTAAAAAAAAGCAGCAGGATTTAGGAATGTTGTCTACATAGTAACATTTGTCTTTTTTTGTTGTGGTTCCTTTTGTGATTATTAGCTTTTGATTGTTTGTGTTTATACATTACATAACATCCATTGATTCATTCATTGACTGATTCATTTAGTAGCATTTAGTCCAATTTGGGGTTATAGTCCATTTCCACCAGCACCCACTGAACCCAGCCCAACACTTCTCCTGATTTGCAGTCATTTCCATCAGACTCTATCAGGCCGAACAGACACATTTTTAGCATCTACTCCGTTGGATGTGATGATAATGGGGTGTGTACAGTTTGCAGGCTGCTATCGGCCAGACGTTTATGTCACTTGATGAATCATGAGTGACTCCTGATGACAATGTTGGGTTGTATAAGTAGCACAAAAGTCAAAATGCAAACAAATAAAAAACATGTCAGTGTTTTACTTTAGGCTGCCCATAGGCTTGTGAAGCATGCAAGCCAAACATGCATTTCTTTTAAACAAAACATTCATAAACATCCAGAATAAAAGGGTCCAAGAATAGATGGTGAGAGATCATGAACAAAAACTCAAGGTGGAACTTCTCCTCATTGTATAAAACGTCCCGGTGCATTAAGTCAACATGGAAACCATTGTGTTGTGAAGAAGACCTGCATGTGCAAATCTTCAGCTGTTGCCTACAAGCAGCTTTTTTCTGAGCTATTCTGTGTATGTACACACACACACACACACACACACACACATATATATATATATATATATATATATATATATATATATATATATATATATATATATATATATATATATGCATATACATTGAGTCTGAATGGGCTGTGTTCCGTGCCTCTATTGCTGAGGCGGCCAGCCGGAGCTGTGGCTGCAAGGTCGTTGGTGCCTGTTGTGGCGGTAATCCCAGGACTCGTTGGTGGACACCAGCAGTGAGGGATGCCGTCAAGCTGAAGAAGGAGTCCTATCGGGCCTTCTTGGCCTGTGGGACTCTGGAGGCAGCTGATGGGTACCGGCGGGCTAAGCGGCATGCGGCTTCGGCCGTTGCCGAGGCAAAAACTCGGGCATGGGAGGAGTTCGGCGAGGCCATGGAGAAAGACTTCCGGACGGCTTCGAGGATATATATATATGTATATATGTATATATATATATATATATATGTATATATATATATATATATATATATATATATGTATATATGTATATATATATATATATATATATATATGTATATATATATATATATATATATATATATATATATATATATATATATATATATATATATATATAATATATATATATATATATATATATATATATAAGTCTTTCTCCATGGCCTCGCCGAACTCCTCCCATGCCCGAGTTTTTGCCTCGGCAACGGCCGAAGCCGCATGCCGCTTAGCCCGCCGGCACCCATCAGCTGCCTCCAGATGCATACATATATATATATATATATATATATATATATATATATATATATATGTATATATATGTATATATATGTATGTATATATATATATATATATATATATATATATATATATATATATATATATATATATATATATATATATATATATATATATATATATATATATATACTTTTACATATACTTTTATATATACTTTTTTTTAGATACTTTTTTTTTACATATATACTTTTTTTTTCAGTGAAGAAAATGCAGGTATATGGAACTGATGGATAATCTGACATGGAAGCAGTCTGTTTAAAGCCTGTTTAAAATGACTGCCATCTATTCACCCATCACCTGTTTCAGCCATGAAATAATTTTGCCTAAAAGGTAAAAAGTTCCTCTTAAACATCCTACCAGCTTCTAACAACTGGTTTGAGGATTAAGAGTATGAGTCAGACATGGCAAGATTCAAAGTCCTAGCATTTATATCCTTTTACAGGCAAACATGCTAATAATGAGAGTGATTACAAGCCTGAGGCAAAAATCCTTCAATTCATATGAGCTACGTGTGAAATGTTCAGGAAACACTGGTATCCTTCTTGGAAAAGGCAACAGTAATCCTACAACCAGTTTGTACAAGCATTGAATGATTGGCTGTGTTTGTACCGCACCTACACACACTTAAACTGCCTTTACATTTACACTCTCAACATGGCCGTGAGACAACAAGGAATTAAACTTGGAACCCTTAAAACCTCCAAGCAATCTTAAAACCCTTAAAAAGCAAACACTCATGTACTGAAATGTGCAATGTGAACAGAAGAGTCTGAGTGCCGGGCAGTGTTGTTGGACGGGGGGGGGGGGGGGGGGGGGGGGGGGGGGGCTTGTGTGTTTAATGCTTCTGATTCATTGCATTAGAGGTTTTGCCAGGAGTAATCTCAGAAAGACATATGGCTCTGTCCTCTTGCAAATCGACTACCACACAAACACAAGCAGAGGATGTTCTTTATCCATCCATTTTAGATTTATTTGATGTGACAGCAGTAGTAAAACTTGCTGATAAGACAACTTAAAACCTTGTGAGTCAAGTCATTAATGAGGCTGGAATACAGATATTCTGGCACTGCGGTTAAAACCAGCCGTGACTTTTAGATAACATGCTACTACACAGGTTAGCTTACCTTCATCCTCCAAATATGTTTATTACTTATGTCACGTGCTATTTTGGGTTCAAATAAATAAAAAGTTAGGGTAATCCAATGTTCTTTAGTTGTTTTTTTTTTTTTTTTACCTAGTCAGTCCCGTTCCACATTCCTATCCTTACCCTCCCTTCACCTCTTCTTCTCACACATCATGTAAGATAAAGTGGTGTAAAATAAGCTTTAAACAAAAACACTTTCGTAAAGCAAAACCTACACTTAAGTGTAATGGTGTTTTCCTGTCCATATACAAAGTTGTCTGCATGTACCATCATTATCATCATCATGACTCATATAATATCTTAACAAATGACCAAGGAAGTTAATCTTTTGACAGACCCCAAGTCTTGTATGAGAAAGTTTAAACACAGGGAAATGATGCAGTGTATTCTGTTTTGTTCTGAATTTCAACACTCGGTGCTGGCATCATACTTCATATCATAGTGGACACAATATTTAGTACATTTAGTACCCTCAGGACAGCAGCTCTGGACACCCCTGGTCTACACTTATCTCACTTGGAAACAGTGTGTTATTAACAAAACCAACTGCCTACACATCATAAGATGTGCAAATGTATGTGATTTGTGAATTTTTATGTATTGACCTCAGAGTTTTATAGTTTGTTTATACTGTGGCGATTAAAGCATGTAGTTTTTTATGATATACCTTAACATGTCATGAATTTCCACCATGTAAACAAACTTAATTAAACTGTTGGTTCATCTTTAGTAATTTAGTCTATCACTTTATTTTAAAGCAAGAAAAACATCCTGATCAGCACTTGTTAAATATTTAATCAGAAGTTTACATTTATGTGAAATTTCAGTTTCAGTATAATTAACTGATTAATTACTTTTCCATCTTATTGGTTGATATTTTTGTTTGAGTCTTCATGGCGCCATGCGGTTGGAAAATCTTCCTGCAAATTAGATGTAGTACGGTACCAGTTCTTCACTGGTCAGTCGTAGGTTCGTCTCCGTCCAGTCAAAATGGCCGTTTTGCTCAGACGGGTAACATTCCCCTGAGAGACCGAATGAGACACTCTTTGAAAAGATGCCCAGCCGGCGCAGCCCAGACCAGAACGGGCCGATGCAAACAGGCTTTCAACTGTTCTCTCCCCGTCGCTGCAGCTCTGAGGGTTGGCTACCATTCTCTCCAGACTGCCAGGGTGGAGTTATTGCTCCAGCTCATGAGGCTTTAAACACTAGCTTTGTTGGTAGCGTCCAGACATATTTACCAGGTTTAGAAGCCTTTCTCTTCTGGGATCACATGTGGAAACACGCAGACTGATATGTTTAAATGTACTTTATGTGTAGTATTGTAGGATTCGTACTACATTGTGAAGTGGGGGAAAATGTTTTCCTAGCGCAGGTTTAGGAATGGCTTCATTGCTATGGACTTGCTGTTGGACTGCTATTGTAAAAGCACTGGAAGAAAACCAGGGTTGCTCTGTGCACAAACATGGCAGCATACTCCCCCGACACCCTCCTTTATTTCTCAACCTTCCCACAACCTTTGTTTTTAATAACCTTTCTGAAATGGTGCGATCTTGGTCCTCATCACTTTAGGGCATGGTTTTAATTTCAGGAATGTTGTGTATTTTTGTGCGTTGTAGCACTCTGATAGTTTCTATAATGACATAAGGGGAAAGAGATGTTCACATGTAGATTTGTACAAAAACAGTAAACGCTAATCAGCATAACATTTTAATATCTTGGAACAACTCAACATTTCCTGCAGCTGCTCCCAGTAAAGCCAAACTTTACAGTGATGCATGTCCTTCACCAAGCTCACCGCACAGCTCAAAGTGAGTCTTAATGTGATGTATTACCTCAGAGTAGTTTAGCTTTTAAATGGGAAGTCCCTGTGTCTTTACTTTGAGTTTAGTTTACTTGAGATCTGTTGATCTCTTACATATGCACAGGTTTTCATGGAAAAAGAAATCTGACTAGGTCCACCTTGCTATAACCAGGTTGGACTCCAGAGCTGCATTAATGCTAGGTGGAAAAATCCCTCAGAGATTTTTCTCACAATTGACATGAAGCATCATTCAGCTGCTGCACATCATGATGAGAATCTCCAGTTCCACCACATCATAAGGAGAATGCAGTGTGCATTCTGTACGTGGCCAAACGAGTAACAAACGACAGCTGAAGCTTATGACTTTTTAAGTTGATCCCACCAAACAGGGATTTCCTCTAAGTTTTTAACAGCCATGTGTTACGATCACTGAATTCAGCTCTAATATTCAGTAAGCTTCAACATCTAGAAAAAAGTCATTTTTTTGGTGCTTCCAGCCAAAACAGTTACATAAACAAAGCATTGTGAGTGTATATAAATTGTTTTGTGTTCTCAACTAAGTCTATTTAACTATTTAAGGGGTCATATAAAGCTCTTTATAGGTTACCAATGTCTCAAAAGGCTGTTGAGTTAACGGACAGATAAACCCATAAATGTTGTTACACATGTTTAAACTTCCTACAGCTTGTCATGATTTTGTTTTCTCTGTCATTTTCCCAGTTGTGGATCCATCCCCTCTGGCGTCTGTGATCCTCATTAGCATGCTGCCCCTGCTGGTGATGGGGATTATAGTTATTGGAATGTTCTATTGGTGCCGAACGCATCGGCGACACCAGCTCAATCAAGAATGGGAGAGTGGTATTAAGAAGTGCAAGCCGATTGCCAGTGGGCTGGACTGCAGTGATGCCTGTGCCATTATAGGGGATGACAATGGGTCAGACAGCAGCTCAACTCATGCCAACAACCTGAACCACAACAACGAGCCACTGCCAATAGACCTCGATCTGCTGGTAGGCATGAATATCATCATATCAGACTTAATCTAAGGAGCTGCTCTGCTTTTAACTCAAATGATCCATCTGGTCCATGTGATGGTGTGCAGGTCGGAAAGGGTCGCTTTGCTCAGGTGTACAAGGCTAAACTAAAGCAGACAACCTCGGATCAGTTTGAAACGGTGGCTGTGAAGATTTTCCCCTATGAGGAGTATGCTTCCTGGAAGAACGAGAAGGACATCTTCTCTAACACAGACCTGAAACACGAGAACATCCTGCACTTCCTGACCGCTGAGGAGAGGAAGGTGGAGAAACAGTACTGGCTCATAACTGCGTTCCACCCCAGAGGAAACCTTCAGGTGAGAGCAGTGTACTGCTTTCCTGTTCTGAGAGGATCTGTTTGGTATATATAACCTCATTACCACCGTACGGTGACAAAGCATACCACTGGAGCGCCAACGGAACCAGTGGGAATAAAGATGTTAAAGGATAATAGTAACTTTCAGCTCATTATACGTCTACACCACAGGAGTACCTGACACGAAACGTGCTCAACTGGGAGGAACTGCAGGTGTTGAGCAGCTCTTTAGCGAGGGGTGTCGCACATCTCCACAGCGACCACCTCCCCTGTGGTCGCCCGAAGGTAAGACTGAAGCCTTTCCTCCACCTTCTCCGGTGAAAAACACCTTCCCAAAACAGAAGCATATCAGAAATATCTCAGGGAGTATTTGCAAGGATGAGCTTGGAGATGATGTTGCAGGAAAAATAAAGTATCTGAAGTCAGATGATTTTTTTTTTCCATTTATTAATTCATTTATTTATTTTGTTGCTAATTGTAATGAAAAACTAAAAGTCACCAAAATATCATCACATAATCTTCAAACTGTATTTTATAACATGCAGTGTCACTGACTAACACAGCTAATACTGACTGATAAAACATTTATTTATCCATATAGTTTCAGCTTCTTTACTGTTTTTATCTCTTTCTTTGCGACTTTGATGGATAAGTTTTACCTGAAATGTTTTTTTAGGTACCCATCGTCCATCGTGATCTGAAGAGCTCCAACATCCTGGTGAAGAACAACCTCACCTGCTGTGTGTGTGACTTTGGTCTTGCTCTCTGTCTGGACAGCAGCCTGTCAGTGGACGATCTTGCTAATAGTGGACAAGTAAGTCCAGATTATGTGTCTCAACATTATTCCATTTTTATCATTTATTCTTTTATTTAGAAAAACGGTCCTGTGTGGCTGATCAAGGCACCGTGAAACTTATTTAAATGAGATTAAATACCATGAAATGTGCACTATGACAATGATGTGTTATCAGCAAAATGCCTGCATACTAAATTTCTACTTAGATTCTACCTAAACTTCTCCTGCCACAGGATTCACAAGTCCTCTCACACTTAAATGTGTGACAGGAGAAGTTTTCCAGGAACATCTTTACTGCTGTATATTGCTTGTAATGATGGAGGTTTATCACGTTCATTCATGCCGTGCGCTTCACTCTGTGGTGCACCTAGCAGCCACGCAGCAGCGTGTGAAGTTGGCATCATGCTGACAACACAACGATGTTGGTTAAAGTTCTACAGTGCTTACTTGATGTGCATAAGCACACACCGATGGGGGTCTGACCTGCTAGTTCTTCCCTAGTCAGCTCAGAAGAGCATCACCTGCAGATCCACTTTCATCCTCAGCACCTTGGTACCACAAACCCACTCAGGTGGGTCAGATCTGATTAGAAAGGCATACGTGAAGAGGTCTTGTGAATTGGGTTTGGACCTGGCTGAGGTATGACCATGTTGTGTAGTTTTGTATGATATGAGAAATCTAGTTATTATGGAATAAATGGAGAGGCAAAGGCTCTGCTGAAACACACAGGTCACACAAGCACTCCAAAATCTAGAGAGATAAAAACTAGAATACACTTATCATCTTTGTTGCACATGTTGCCGCTGTTTGGTTCTTTCCTTCGTAATGAAACTCTTCTGTTCAGTGTGTGATCATTTTATCCACTCACATGTCCAAATTCTTATTCTTGGCTGTTACTCAGTGTTCCACTTACAACTGGAAGCTGGAAATTCCCAGCTGTAGTAATAACCTCGGATGTGTGTGTTGATGTGGTCCGGCGTGTGCTGCAGATACGTATAACATCAGCAGAACAAGCAGGTTTGGAACTTTGTTTTAAAGGGTATTTTGGTGGATTTAGAGTTAAGAATGAGCATTATTGTTATTTCTCACTGTAATTTAGAGTATTTACTTGCACTGAATCCAGTAGTTGACCTGATAGGGGATTTAACTTCTACTCCTTTGAAGATTTTTTTCATCTTTCCTTTTAGTTTTGACAACAATCAATGTTTTTAACAAGTGTTTGAGAGAAGAGTTAACAATATGGAAACATTTCAACTTAAAGCACAAATGAAATCACAAACATTTTTGGTATTATGTACCGAAACAAGACTTTGAGATGATGAATGAGATCCATTCAATTGATTGAAAATGTTTCCCCACCAAACCGTAGAGCAGGCAGGTGAAGGGTTAATGGTTATGGAACGTTCTCCTCTTCATGCATGTTGCAAACTGTGACTTTTGAGCTCCAAGCATCATAACATGTGGTTGAACAGTGAGAGTTGAAAACATTTATATCATTTTGCACATTTAAGACATCAATAAGAAAAACAGGAAGCTTGTCACCACAGTGTGCCGTCGCAGAGCGCCTCCTCTCCTTCAGACTTATCAGTGTTTTTTCTACTTTTTTTAATCTACTTTATATCTACTACTGATTATTATGTGTGTGAACCTTTTCTGCTGCCTGTGTTTTTATGTAGGTGGGTACTGCTCGCTACATGGCCCCGGAGGTGCTGGAGGCCCGGCTGAACCTGAAGAATATTGAGTCTTTTAAACAGACTGACATTTACTCCATGGCCTTGGTTCTGTGGGAAATGACGTCAAGATGTGAAGCTATCGGAGGTCAGCATGTGCACATGTACACACACACGACAAACACACATATTACTGGTTTTGAGCTGCTGCAAATATGATGTCATGTAGGAAACTTGGTAATAATGTCACATGTTTTTACTTCAACATGAGAGGTTTGTTAGTTCTTACATAAAATAAACAGATTTTTCTGTTAATTTTCATCTTTTGAAATGAATTTTTAGGCAAACGCCTTGCAGAATGAACATAATGACTGTGCTGCTTATGTGTACACAGGAGGACTGGTGTGTATCACAATCTGTTTGTCTTGCATCATAGCAGTGGCACATCAGACCCTTTCAGATTTCTCACCAATAAACTTTGTTAAAAACATGCATAAGACAACGTCTTCCCCACAATAAGCTCACAGGATGCATGCTCATGTAGCCATTTCACAACCTGATGGAAAATGCACAAGTCTGCACACCGTCAGCTGCAACGAATCCTGAAATGTATTATCTGTTTATTTCTGATAAATATCCTCTGGGATTCCTGAAGGAATAAAATATTCATTTCACACAACTTGTTTCAGCCAAAGAAGCTGTGAAATATGTGGAAGGATATTTATTTATTACAAGAACATTAAAATCTACCAAAACGCTTCGCTGAATCTGATGCTGAGGACAGCGAAACGTCGTGACGGAACAGCTGGCAGAACAGCTTCGGGACTCGCATTAATCAGAGAACAAAGATCACGATGTGGATCAGGAAAAAGGATGTTTTCATCTGCACATGGGAGATGCATCCGTCTGTGGCAGTGTCACTGCTTTAGCAGGCATTCAGATCGCACAGCAACAGGACAGTAACAGGTATGGGAGAAAGACCCCCAGCCAGCCTGGATGTCTGCTCTCAGATCTGTGTCCTGAACCGGAGCCTTGGCACACCCCTGCAGATGAAGACAGATTGGAATTAGACATGCAGTACAGCTGCACCACTCTGCCTTTCTGCTCCCTGAACCCCAGCTGAAACCTCCACAACGCCTTGTGGATGGGATTGTTTAAGGGGAAAAATAGCCATGCTACTGTGGTTATAGCCTGACACAGTCCTCTTACTGTGCGGAGTAGGACTCTGGCTTCTAAATGAATTTAACATAGAGTGTAAATGAGCCAGAGTGTTTATACTGTGTCAAACAAAATGTACAATAAAGCCTGGCAATATAAATGATTAATCCAAACTGGAGACACTTCCAACATCTTCAGACAATTGTTTCTGCATGATATGCACCTGTGGGCTATTTTTACTATAAGAACTTGTCCAGCCAATAGTGGTTTAAAAGAAAATGAACTTGTGTGTTTCTCGTTCTGCAGTGGATGAGTGTTAGTATGAGAAACTTATGGTCTGTCCTGTCAGACTGCACCTCAGCTTCAGGTCTGCAGCGGGAATCTGAGGAATGTCTGATGTGTGAGGGAGACAATTTGAGCTGATCTCTTGCCCTTCTTTGGGCAGAAAATCAGGGAGAGAGTTGTAGTGTTGTAAAACACTCTCTGTTTTCACTGGCTGTGCTGGTGTGTGTGGAGTGTGTCTGTAAGTCAGAGACAAACACTGATTCTTTAAGACAAGGAATGAAATACTGATATTTTTATCACCCGAGCTGCATAATTTTGATTAGAAGTCTACTTCAAGCTTTCTTCCAGATGTAAGACCTGCTTCCTTAAAAGGTAATCTAGACCCAGAAGATGCTGAAAATCCTTTAGCTGTGATGACAAATCGCTCTTGCAGAAAATAATGACCTGTAGGAGATTTGGAGGTGCCTACTTTCAACCCAGTGATTTCACACTTGGCTGAAAAGTGCAAACTGAACATCAAGGTCTGATGAACAGAACCACATGGTCTACAAATAGCAGAAAGTACTTTCTCCACCAGCAGCTACAGTTAGAGATGCTACAGCTTATGAGAACCATAAACAGAATTAGGAGGCAGAGACAACCACTAAATAGACTTTTCTTTTTATCTCGCAAAAGGACATGAATTTAGTTTTCCATTCCTGCCCTGGTTACTGGCAGATGTCTGGTTGCAAACGAAGATCTGCGAGCTTTGCATGTAGCTATAAAAGGATGTTTTAAATTTAGTTTTTGTTTCTACTCTTTGATGAGTGTTGTTTTGTAGTGATGAAATCTCAAGCTAGATCTACAAAGATAGAACTGTCTCCATGCAGAAATATCTGTTTGTTTCTAAATAATTCTCCACAGAGACCAAAGAGAGGCTTCCGTCCACCTGATTCTCTCTGAGGAGTCACTGTTTCTTAACAGCCTGAGACGTTTAGAGTGAGGCAGTCATGTCCTGACTTGTCTGTGTTTGTGAATGTTTTTTATGCTGTCTGTATCTCAAACTAGACTTGTTTGAGTGTGGTTATATGAATGGGATATATGGACTAGTTTTCATCCTGTTTCTGGGACAACAGTAAGGATTAGAGTTAGCCTTTCAGGTGTTTTGGTTAAGAGGTTTGGGGATTACGTTGTGTTAAGTCAATACAAAGCAGGTGCCCGTGCACGTGCGTGTGTTTTTGGGCTTCCTCTGCTTAAGGATGATAGTTCTGCACCGCAACAACCAGGTCAGAATGGTGGAAATACTATCCTGTGCTGGCATTGTTGTTGTTGACAGTTATAGCAGTGTGTCATTATATTTACATATCCTGAATTAGCCCACAGGGCGTGGCAGGGACTGCATGTTCTCTCTGACCTGAGGGTAAGCTTGTAAATGGAGAGTGGTGAAGAGTTTACAGTAGTAGTTTACAGAAAGACACTGCCAGTGATGGGTGAAGGGTTTTCCCCATTGCCATCTAATGGCCTGCAGGGATCACTCTTGTTCTTGCAAAGGTTTTATTATCAGTTGGACTAAAATCTTTAATTATTTTAAGGTTTCAGTAGCATAACAGCAAACATTACAAGCTAATACTGCTGACTAGAATAAAGCAGTAAATACTAAAAATAGAACATTTTGTTTCTTTTTTGTCAATGAACACAAATAGTCGCCACATTTCTCAGTCAGATCTACCACTCACTCATGTTCTTCACTTTCAGGATGACAACATGTTGACCTCAAGACTAGGTAGTCCACAAACCAGTAAGAGAGGGTGTTTTTGTTACTCCAGTTAAAACTATCTCGTGACGCCTTCAGTCCATTTGAATTTAAATGAGAAAGAGTTGATCAGAGATCTTGAATCATCCAATAGGTCAAAGTTCCCATTTTCCACCTGCTTGTAGTGTAGTTCAAATTGGCTCTTTGGACTTTGGCCGATTTTCTCCCTGTAGTGCCCCTTGAAGAAGGGTAATTCAGCGGCCATCTTGCATCCTGTCTCATTTCTGAGCTCTGTCCAGCCAGTAAAAGTCACTCCGATGTTGACTGTCTTACTTGAGAGGAGATCATTTTTGCACGTGTGTGAGGACGACTGCACATTTGTGCACTTGGCGAGATGTTAAGAAATCTTTTGCTTGTTTTGGACATTTTTCCCCTCCTATTGAGCTGATTGGGCTGACTGGGAGCCAACGGAGCTGTATTAGGGGGAGTTTGCTTAGCTTCAAAGAGACGTGACTATCCAGCTGTCCACCAGATTCTAACATGGACCGACGTGGTTTTTCTTCCATATGAACAGTTGGTGCCATCCTTACCATCCGACCATTAAAACTGTGTTATGCAGCCGTGATTTGGAGTTGCTGCCTGTTAACATTAGACCATACTATATACCACATGAGCACCACATATCCAGACCAGGGGCTTCATTTATAAAACTGTGCGTAGCAACGATGAATACAGGTGACGTACGTTGGAAAACAGGAAATGCAGCGCAAAACAACTTCCCGATTCATAAAGCAGCGCACACACACGTCCCACGTCTCTTTCTCCTTATGAATCAGGATCAACACTAAATTTGGTGCTTGTGAAGGAGCATCTTGTCACGCTGACATGTTTGCTATAAAAGGTCAAAATTCTAAAAGACAATGTTGTAAAATGTAAAACCATTTGATTTAATGGAAGCGTGATGGACATCACCACCACCAGGAAGGTAGAGGAGCGTCAGCAGGGGACAGATGCTGTCGACGCGTCTCATCAGACCACCAGACTTATCCAGAAAGTATCAGATATTAAATGTAGGGAGAAAGTGCATCGCCGTTTACAGGAGGATGTTCGCCAGGGAGGATGGGGGGGCTGCTGCCCACCCCCACAGATTAGAAGCTGGAAGGAATAACGAATGAGTCTACAGATACACTGGGATGATGCTGCAGGCGGTTTATTCCTTTGCTTCACATTGTAAAATAAACATATAGACACAAATGAGACTCAAGTCTGACTCCAGTTTATTTACTGTTAAAATACTGGAGTTCCTGTGTGTCCCCAGTGGGTTTGTAGCGCAGCAGCTGTGGTGGAAGAGGGGAGTCCAGTGATTCCACCTTGTGCCCTCCAACAATGTCCATATAAAGGACACAATAATTACCATCAAGGAGATGGAGCAGCAGATGAGGAGAAATAAAGACCATCCTGACATGCGTGAGATCGGGGACAGCAGCACCTGTCTCTGGTGAACATAACATGCGCTCATTTAGTGCCATGTTATGTAGCATATGCCTCCACTATCTTGCACATATTTGCAGGTGTGCAACAGGTTTCATCCTGTGCATCAAGGCACCTCCGCCTGCACGTCATGAGCCCGGTGGCCGCTACACCACTGTGGCGTGAGCAACCCCCACCTGTCAGTCAGTTTCCTTTGGAAGGCGCCGGGTTCAACGCCAGAGTCTCCATGTCCACCAGTAGAGACAGATGCTGTGCACAGTTATGCATTGGGGTGCATTTTATATCCAACGATCACTTCATGTTCTGTATCTGCAGGTGGGGGAAACAGCCTGATCAGCCTAATAATCAGCGATTATGATGGGCGACCATGTTGTTTTAATTGCAGTTATTGGCAGCTACTGTACAACTTATTAACTGACTTTCATGACATGTAGAACTACTTCATTTCAGAACATATTATAGTGGTTAATGTTCTTATTAATAACACTTGTTTATGTGGGCCAGTAAGGGAATGATGGCGGCTTTTTGCAGTAATGCAGTAAATGCATGTACCCAGGTTCAAGTTATTTTTCAACCAGTTTTTAGATGAAAAGTTTCAGACCTGGATCCTAAAGCTGTCAAATGTACCTGATTTCAAGCAAAAAGAGGTAATCCATCCCTTCTTTGACTTATAAAATCCATCATAAAAACCTGACTGTACTGACATTTAACTTTACAGTTTAACTAATGTGCAGCCTACAAACCTGCCACAGGAATTCAGCCCACAACTTTCTCCAGACATGGGCAGATGTTTTGTTTGGATGAAGAGAGATTTTGTTTCAGTGAATTTATGCAGGTTCATTTACTGTAATGTGTTTTCATGTTATACCTCTCAAAGCTCTGCTGAACTGCAAACATGATGCTGTGTTTGTCTGAAGATAGTAGATCCCAGACAGTGTTGGCGGCCAGAGGGGTTCCTGCTAACCTCCAGGCCACAAAGGTTTCAGACAGATAATCTGAAAAGGAAACTGTTGTAAACCACTTTCCGCCCCTTGGATTGAATATGCCAGAATTTTAACTGCTGGCCCCAGACAGCAAAGGGAAAGTGAGACTGAGACTGGTTGCAGTCTCTTGTGAAATCTCTTCTCAAACCACGGATGAAATTCTTCTCATAGCTTTGAAATGTCCAGAGAAGGAAAGCAGACCGTAGAGATAGTTTTTACAGCTCACAGTAACATTAGGACGAGAATAGGAGACAAATGGTACTGGAGAATTAAATGAGACATTTTTTTACTCTGTCCTAATGTTTAAAAAGCGTCCCACCACTTTTCTCTTAGGTCAGCCCACTCTCTTGCTGCGCTGTTTCAGCTGCATGCACTCCAGGAAAATGCGTGGTATTTATACCAGGCCCACAGCAGGAGATGTAAATAGCAGAGATCTGAGGACAATGCCAGCTCTGGCATAAATAACCTCCAGGGGAATGGGCTGGACCTCGTTTTAAAATGCTCAAAACGAAGGAAGTTCCACATGTCAAAACAGGAAGTGCAGACCTGGAAAAGCTGACTGCTGAGTCAGCTTTTCCACACAGAGTCCAAATTTCAGGTCTTTGACTTCCTGACTGAAGCCAATCTCCCGACTTTCTGGGTTTTAGCAGAGACAATGAGGAAGTCCAACATTTATGTGGGAACTATATTTTATGGTACAATGCTGCTGACTCTGGTAGCATAAAGAAAAAATGCCTGTGTTGTAGTAAAATGGAAGTTTATATTAACCTCCAGACATGCCTGACTCATCTGTAAGATGTTTGTACTTTCACTATTTACCATGTCATTGATGATGACCAAAGATTATTACTGAAGGTTACTACAAGGTCACATGGCACTAAAGTCATCCAATCACCTAAAATGAATACTATCTAACTAAGTTATTAAGCCAGCTTCATGATCTTGAGTCATCAGAAGATTGTTTGATGTTTACAGCTTGGAGAAATAACGAGACCTTGATTTATGTTGGGAATATACATAATATTTTGGAAAAAAAAGACAACATAGTATGATACAGAGACAAATTTTGAGCGTCGGAAATTAGTTTTGATTTTGGACTGCACTGGCAATGCCCTATCATGACTGTTAATAATGACTTGTGCATTTCTGAGACAAAATACAACGTAATTAAACCAAGTAGCAACCTTCGGTGGTTAAACGTGAAGCCTGGATATGAGAGCCAAAAATTGCAATTCACTCCTCATCCACTTGGAGTTTCAAAACGGAGTTTACAGCAGAAATAAACATGTTTACAGCCTGGTACAAAAATACATTTTAGGTTTAATAGGTTAGGTTTACCTTCATGACAACTGTGGGGGAATTAATTTTTTTTATAACTTATCTGTTAGATGTTATTTAATCTTGAAATTTGGCACAATTAAGGGTGTGTTCTTTTGATTGACAGGTACCTGATATCGAGTGGCATGAGAGGAGAGCATAGATCAACTGTGGCTTTTAGCCAAATAACGCTTTAGCTTTAGCCCACCGACCTCGGTTAGCTGGTTATCTTCCATTAGCTTCTGGTTAGCTCAATTAGCTCCTTAGCTATACAGGCAGGTCAGAGTTTAAGTGTCAATCATCCACTCCCACACTCACAGTTCCTCTTTCAGCTCCACCTCTTTTCCCATGTCTGTATTTTCTGGTAGTGATGACATGCATGACGCTGCCAAGATGGCGATGGTAGGAACCATCCAATTAGCTTCTGTTTAGCTTTTCAGGATGCTTACGGGCTTCGTCACTGAGGCTCCCTACATCTGTTATACAGTCTATGAATTAAACATATTTTCTTAAATGGGCATACCTACAAGTTAATGTGATTTTATATTTTTGTATTAGTATGTATAGCATCAGTGCTACAAGTTGTAGTCTTGTATTTTACCCCGGCGCAGGGAAGAAACCTGTGTCTACGACAGGAAGGCATGAAAAAAGATATTCTACACGTAGTTTTTAGCCACAAGTATGGTGGAGGTATAGACCCAACAAGCAGAAACAGGAGCCGGAGATGCAGAAACTGATGTTTTAATTCAGGATAACTGAAGACAAGAACAGCTAGGAGGCTAACAGAACTAGTGAACCCACAAACAGAACTGAAAACTAGGACTATGAATACTGGCAGAAACAGAACAAGACACAGGTGTTATATATCAACTAACTGAGTCCAGGTAAAAACTAATGAACGTGAAAAGCAAAACAGGAAATAAGACCCAACACTACAAAATAAAACAGGAAACTAGAACACGACACCTGAAACATAACACCATTACAGCTTCTGATGGGAAGAATTTTCTGAAACTGTAAGTCTAGATTGTGTCTAAAAGAGGCAAACACCAGTGAGCTGAACTTCCTCGTTTCCTTTAGTCCATGAGCCATTTCTGTAAGTTTCACAGCATCTATGCTGTATTAGGATCAGTCAGCATATGTTTTGGAAAGCTGGTTTTATTTTTCCTGTCCTGACTGGAACATTTTCACAACACGCATGACTTGTTTTCTATCGGTGCTGTGAACTGGGCCTGATAAAGACCTCTGAGATGGCAGAGGTCTTCATATTTTTACCAGTTTAAAAAGGGATTTAGTTAATGTTAATGAACATATCTTATATTGCAGTCACAAAATTTTTCATTCATTCATTCATTCATTCATTCATTCAATGAATGAATGAATGAATGAATTTTCTAAAATACAAAAAAAAAAAAAAAAAACACAGGGTGCATTAATGTGCATGATTTGTCCTCTGAATTTTTTTCTTTAGTTTCTTAATTATTTAATACTTCATATTATTTCCTTTTTATTTGGTTTTTCAATTGAATGCTGAAGCCGTCTCTTTGCTTCCGTGCTGAAGAAAGCCTGCAGCTGTTGCGAGTCTGGTTTCATGTTGCCTGGACTCATTCCCAGAACTTTGTTTTTAATTTTTCATGGTTTTAATTTCAAGTTTTTGGGTTTTTTGTAGAACCCTGTCTAATTTTCAACACAAAAGAGGAAAAAATGAGCAGACAGTGAGTTTGGTGCTGGGCAGTCTGGAAATGGACATGTTATTTGAAGCAATTAGCAACTCTTTTTCCCCTTACGGTGGGACGAAACATTTTATTTCTGTCCTGTCAGCATTATAACTGCCAGTTTATGAGTTAAAAAAAAAAAAAAAAGATCTGTACTTTTGTGGTAACATAGCTTTTTTTCTTTCTTTTTTTTTTTTTAATAATCACACAAATTCAACGGGTCACCTATTATATATGTTACATGTTTTTTTGCTTTTTATATTTTACTTATTAATTCATTCAACTTTTTTTAAAACCTTAAAAACTTTATTTATTTACAGATTTTGATCAACAGTTAACTTGGTTTGATGGCTTTTCCCAACTTACAGTCTGTGTTTGTTCTGTGGGCTGTGTTTGTTTCTCAGAGGTGAAAGACTATGAACCAGCGTTTGGGTCGAAAGTGCGAGAGCACCCCTGTGTGGAGAGCATGAAGGACAACGTGCTGAGAGACAGAGGGAGACCTGAAATCCCTGACAGCTGGCTCAGGCATCAGGTCTGTCGTAAAAAATATGTTTGCTTATTTTATTCCTCATTTCCAGGTTTTTGGCTGTGGAGTGTCACAGTGGGTGGGATTGGGTGGGGGGTTGGAGCGGCACGCGATATATATAGAGAGACGAGGATACAAATAACTGCGTCTTATGCCCCCGTAATGTAATGGTAGGGGAAAAACTGCAAAATAGTATATTTTACTTGTATGTCTTATCATCTCAGGCAACAAACAGAGTGCAGAGCCCAATAAAACACCTCAATATACATTTACTGTCCACTTTCTCAGCTCCAGCTGAGACTAAGACTTCCTGAGTAGGGTTAGACACAAACATTACTTCAGAAAATCAGCTAAACTGTGACGCACTGAAAATGTCACAAACTACTTTTTCTCTTTGTATTAAATATTCTTTTAATGTAATCATTCTCACCAGTCCCTAGATCATTCCACCTGGTTAGTACTGAGTTAGACCCCCGTTTTCCTTCAAACTTCATTAATTCTTGGTGTGATGATTGAACAAAGTGGAAATGTTCCTCAGAGATGTTGCTCCATGTTGACATGAAGCATCCCACAGCATGAGTTTGTGTGATTTTTGCACTTAAGCACCTTTAAACACCAACTAATTCTGCATCTGCTTTGCCTCCTGTCTCTACTCTGAGATCTCTGCAGCTGCAAGCAGCAAGAAAACGTCAGTCTGATGTTGACCCTTGTCTTATCTGTTAGTCTGTCACTTTCTTTCTTTGTTTCCTCACTTTGTCCGATAAAGTCGTCTTGCATTTCTGTGCTGAATCAGACACAGTGTGCGTCTGAAACAGGTTGTGTGTTGTTCAGCAGTTGCTGGCATGTGATGTGTTTCTGAAAAGCAAAATGCAGCTGTATCTGCTTGAACTCCAGCTCTAGGCAGTTGTGATGTGGGTTTTCTCAGCTTTGAGACACTGCAGGGTGATGACAGCTCCAGAAATGTACATAATGTCAGTGTGTCATCACAAGTCAGAAGTGCAGAAGTTTAACATCAGAGTTATGTGGTTACTTTAAGTGCTTGAGCCACACTGAACAGCTTTTTAAATATTATTTTAAAAACATTAGCAGAATAATAGGATACAATAAAATGACCTCAAACAATCCACAAGTGTTTGGCATTTATAGGCTGATTTTAACAAAAGTATCTGTTGTATAAATAAGGAAATTATCAGTAAATTGTTAAACAGCCTACAGTTGTTTTCCTGAACTGAAACTGAATTCTCGATTATACAAGTTGTGACATCTGAAACAAATCTTTCTTCTGCTTCTGCAGGGCATTGCAGTGATATGTGCCACTATCAAGGAATGCTGGGACCACGATCCTGAGGCCCGGCTTACCGCCCACTGCGTCGCCGAACGGATCGCCGAGTTGGAGGACGAGCCGGACAAACTGTCGAGCCGTAGCTCCTCAGCGGAGAAGATCCTGGAGGAGCTGAAAATCCCAATCACAGTGGAGATCCCAGAGCAGGAGGTGAAAATAAGCGAGATACAGAACATCATCGCTGTGGACTGCTCTGTGAGCGACCAGAAATGAGAGGAAGCTCTCCGTCGTTGTGGACTTGCTCAGATGCCTCCCTGCAGGCATGATTGTTCTTATCTGATGGGATTAAGTATGGCGATGTTGAGGAGCTGAGCTCTTGCCAGATTTGAGCCAAATACAAGTGTCAGTAACGTGTTGAATCTTATTGCCGCCCAGTAAAAGTAAACTCTAGGTCATGCCACTTTCGACATGTAACTAAAGGTCATGATTGACCTAAAAGCAGCAATCCAAAATGAACTGGAAACTTCCAAAGATGTGCAGAATCTGTTGGTTTTTTTACTCTAAACCAAACGGTCTTTGTTTGAGAAATAAATAAGGCAATATGTATCAAACCAAAGATGATGGATGTGCACTTTAATATGACATACTTATGTGTTACAGATGCTTTATCATTTTCATTTTTCTGTATTCTAACCTGCCTGAAAGTGTCTTTGTGCCTTATTGCCAACAATGCA
The DNA here is from genome assembly GCF_933228915.1 of Telmatherina bonti. Taxonomy (NCBI): domain Eukaryota; kingdom Metazoa; phylum Chordata; class Actinopteri; order Atheriniformes; family Telmatherinidae; genus Telmatherina; species Telmatherina bonti. Next base: position 35,962,685 of record NC_136623.1, on the reverse strand, counting down.
GCAGACTCCATCCTCACTAGCAGGTTGTTATAGGATTCATATGTGTGTGTGTGTGTGTGTGTGTGTGTGTGTCTGTATGAGATGATGGATGATTATGTTTGTAATTTCCTACATTTTAACCTTTTTTGACAGATAAGCATGATGTACGTAGAGACGGTTGGTTCACATTTAAACTAAATCAGCCGTAAAGGGAAAGTAATCCTGTTAAAGTGCTTGTTGTTGGACGCAGAGATTAAAAAGACTTCAAAAGCATGAATATCTTTGAAGAGTGTTTGTTTTGTTTGTATCAAAAAGCAGTTTGCCAAATATGTTTTACCGTGCCTACAATACAGTATGTGTCATATGTAAGATATTGTAAATCTTTTATGAATTAAACATATTTCTGTATACCAATGCTGTTCTCAGTTATTTTTTATTCCTGTATAATATTCTGGACAGTGTTACATAAGATACAACCTTAAAACTTCCAGAATTAGACGTTTAGTGTCACTTCCTATAAGAAAGTTGGAAGAGGATTGGTCTAGAGACTGAAACACAGGTAACAAAAAGGTTTCTACTTCATTTACATCCAACGTCAACGAATAAATACATTTAAGTCATGTAGAAAATACACTGCCAGTCGAAGAGCTTTGGCAGTCAGTAACTATGTTACTATTTTCTATTAATCAGACCTTGGAGAGGCTTAAACCACCATTCTGTAAACTCAGGTCATGCTTCCCTGTAGACCTTCCCCTCCTTTGGGCACATGGCGTTCACATCAGCCTGTTGGATTCGAATCCCAGTCCTTTTCCTTGGAAAGTCTGCTTCGTTTGGGGAAATGTGAATGCACCAAACAAATTCTGATTCAGATCAAAGAAGCAGACTTGGTCTGCCTACAAACTCAGGCGTTGGTCCGTTTCAAGTGACCAAACACAGGAAGTGGACTACAAAGTTACAAATAAAGACATTTCCTGCATTTGGCATTGAATTGAATTGTAGGTAAACATGGGGCCTTATAGACAAACGCTACCACAACAAACACACATGAATCTTTAGAAGTGGTTTGTGGAGCGATGGCGATGTAAAAGCACTAACAGATGTATAGTCAGAGGAAAATATATCACAGCTGCAGAAATTCTGAACAAGTTTTCATCTTCACACCGGTCTTGTCCTCTCTCTTGCTAGACAGCGTCCTCTTTGGTGAGAATGGGGATATAATATTCTAATGGTTTGCCTTGTTTGACCAAAGTGCAACACGATCTCGGTTTCCCGCATGGAAACCTCCCCCCCGCCACAACTGAGCCAAGTCCCCAATCGGTCTGAGTCTAGCAGACCATCCTGATGTGGATACACCTAAAATTTTCCTGATCTGCCACAGTGTAACCAATGACCTAATTATCTCATTTTCACCTGGAATCTATTAAATAAATACTCTTTCTTTCAATGCCACCAGGTGGGCTCAGTACAAAGTCCAGAATGAAGCTCCAGTAATGATTGACATATTGTGTTTGTTGCACACAGCCGCACGACGACACAGGCAGCATCGTCCTACATGACAGTGTACACACGTTACACACTGCTATTATATTTGTTGTTTTGGAGTCAGAACGTTGACGTTGTTACTCTGTTGACTGGCATGCGGGACCCTGTTGGTTGGAGGTTGGTCCTGCTTTCCATAATCTGTCATTTCCATAACGGCTCTGCTTGTGTTTCCATTTCTACAGGTGCTTTCTTTTCACCTGAAAGTGATTCAGGTTAAGCATTCATAACTGTGTAAAAATGAAAATCAGGTTAGATCTAGAAGTAAAAGATCATTTTTTTAAGGTTACTCATTTGAACCAGTCACAATTGCACTCTGGAAAACAAAAGATTTCTGCAGCAAACTGCTTTGTTTAAAATCAATTTTAAGTTGTTTCAACTTGTTTCTGAGCTTAGCTGTCCTGTGTTTTAGAGCATTTTTGGGGTTTTGGTGTTTAAAAAAAAAACCTCAAAACAGGGAAAGGGTCAGCGGTCAATGGCAACGGGAAGTATGTCCCATGAGTGACAACACAGATTTCCAAAGTTGACTTTCAGAGCTCTGAATTTTAGTTTACTTCTCAGGTTTTTCTTTTAGACTACGAACCAAAGGCAGGGTGGACAACAGCAGGCATCACAGCATCTGACCTTCACAGCATCTGAATTCTCAGTTCTTTGGCTTCTTCTTTCTAGAATGTTGCAAGAGGAGTTTCTTTAGGTTCATAGGCTTCACTTGACATGTCATCTGGTAAACAATAAGCATCTTCTGTTTGGGTGGCTTTGAACTCCACCTTAACCCTCTTCAAACCTCTAGTTTGTTCAAGTATCCATTGTTTCCTCTTGGCAATTCCCTTTCCTGTCTGAGTAGACCACAAGCCTATGTTGACTGCTGAGGGCTGGAGAATCTGGAGGCTTTGTCTTTGGGGTCCCATTTTCTTTTGTGAGTGTAAAAAAAGGATCTTTATATTCTCACTGGACATGTGGTGGTTCTGCTTTACCTTCCCATTGAAATTCATTCTCATTCAAGTTACCATCATCTTATGACACGAAAACAGGTTGTACACATGTTTCTGGGTTTTTGTAAAACCGAATACCTTCCCCCCTCCGGCCAGTAAAAAGCCCACAGGACCTCATTTTTCAAAAATAAATCCATCCACACCTATCAACATTATCAACACCAAGTGCCTGGAAAATAGATCACAGTTTTGAGGACATCCATGCTGTTGAAATTAATTATTTCAGAATTAGTAAGTAAAAATTGAAAAGCATCACGTAACTGTACCCACTGCTGTGTGGCCTGTGGGAAGTTACAGGTTTAGTGCCCCTAGTGGTCAAGCTGAAGACCTTTTTAACAAATCTTATAGTTAGGAGACGAGCGTCTCCTGAGTTGGAGTCTGCGTGTACAGGGCCCCCCTGTTTTGCTCTTATAGTAAGAGGTAGTCTCGTCATCCATTACATATGCAGCCATGGGGACATCACCTACTAGGGTACTGAGCAGTTCCTCACTCCTTTTCATTCATGTATAAATATATGACAGCATTGACATCATTAATATATTTCTGCTTTTTCCGCAGGTCTTCCTGAATAAAAGCTGCTAGACATGTTGATGTTTATGTCCTCTCCAGCCCAACCAGTCCAGGCAGATGGCTGCCCTCCCTGAGCTGGTTCTGCTGGAGGTTTTTCTTCCAGTTAAAAGGCGGTTTTTTCCTTCCCACTGTCGCCTCATGTCTGCTCAGGGTTGGAACGAAGTCAAGACTTGATGCAACCAGTTGGTTCTACTAGCTAAACTATTGATGAATTGGATTGAAATCATGTGTCTGCAAAGTGCCCTGAGACAACATTGTTGTGAAGTGGTGCTATACAAATACAGCTGAATTAAATAAATAACAATTAATGGCCAAGAATTACACAGTACCTTTAATTATTTTCAACCCTTAATTTCACTACGTAAAGCAGTCCCTTGTCTCTCACGACTTTTGTCTTCTTTGAGTAGGAACTAACAGCACAAGAGAATAAACTTCTTCTTCTACGACAGCAGGCAGCTACAAACCTGGACATGTGGTTTGCAAAGCACCAATGTTGAGTGTAATGAGATTTACAGGTTCCTTAATGCTTTCAAAGACTTTCTTTTAGCCTTAATTTAGCACAACTGAATGGCTCATCCAGGACACCAGTTGAACCTGGGTTTGCACTGGATGCACCGAGTTTGTCTTCCCCAAAAATACAAACGACTGGTAGTTTCCTCTTTCAAACTGAAATGAAAGTATTTTTCATTTCATTTCCTTTCATTTCAGCACATGACTAACAAACAAAATGCTTCCCACGAACAGCTGTCATTGACATCTGTTGGTGGATCTGTTTCATGCTGCAAATTCATGAATTGATGTAAAATAAGTTGTTGTTTTATTTTTCTTTTATTATCAACTCAGCCTTGTTGTCTCTTATAATCCTGCATGTGGATTTATTCATAAAGAAGCCTTGAACATACACAGATAAGACTTGTGGAAGAGGTCTTCCAGTTGATAAGTTTTGACATTGCTGGATAAAGATTTGATGCAAAAGAGCTTGGAGTTTGGAATTTGCACTGTTGACTCTGTGAAACGGGTGTGGTGGGGTCAGGACAGACCGTTTTGTTATAAACAGAGGAAGCTCGGTGTTTAATAAAATAACCAGGCTGTCAGAAACACCATTGTCTCGTTCTGAGCAAAACTGCAAAACGAACGCCAAGCAGACAAGACTATGCTGCTTATTTACAAAAAATAAGAGGTTTTTTTGTTTTTACATGGCTGGGACAGAAGTTGATCTGATGTTTTGTAATCAATCAAACACATAAGAAAATAAGGATCGGCCGCTTTAGCTACCCCGATAAAAGGAAGAAAATGAAACATTTCTGAGCACGTGTAGCCTGATTACAGGTTTCATTTTCATTCTGCAAAGTCATTTCATATTGTAACCCACCTAAAAATGGGTTTACTAATAATTTGTATTAATTTTCTAATTTTTTTTTGGTTTATTTTGCATTGTAAGTAATGCTAGTTTTATTTTGAAAAAACGAGTTTTATTTTGGTGAAAACAGGAAGTAGCATGTCACAGTTTTCCTCCTAACTTTATATCGCTAATAACGGACTGAACACTGCTTCCGTTTCTTCCATGTGAGCTGGAAAACGAGGAAATGAGAGGTTGGAGAACCGTTGTGGAAGAACTTTATCTGTCCTGGCTTCTCCAGTAGAAATCCCATTCTTGGTCAGGTCTTTTTTTCTTTGGGTCCTCCGGGAAAAAAGGTGAAGATCCGGTCCGTGTGTTCTACAAGGTCGATGGCGAGCCTCCCAGTCGAACTTTGATCTCCTCCACTCCATTCAGCGGATCGGGTGGTAGGATTTTGTTAGTCCAACTGACTAACACCACAAGAGAGACCTTGGATAAAACCCCTGACTTGACTTATTCCCCTGACTACTGACTTGAACATTGCATTGATAAAAAATAAAAAAGGAACAGATTTGGACAAGCCAATTCAAAAGGAACATTCCTAAAAGAAGGACAATTTATTTTTATTTTATTATTTTATTTTTATTAGTTCATGGGCCCAAGGTATTGTGCACAATTATATGTTGTAAACTATTTTATAATTTTGCAACTAAACTTTGCAGTTACACACTTATACCTGTGTCCAGTGGTTCATTACCTTACTCCCAGCTCCTACGAACCTAGAGTAGTGACGTGTACATACCTTGAAGTGGGTTACAATATGAAGTGTGAATTGTTTGCAGACTGGTCTTATAATGGTAATGTAATGATGAGGTGATTATTTAACCTTATCTTAGAGCAGGTGAGTTGAGCAGAGTAGAGGCAGAAATGAGAGGAAGGCGGTGGAGGAGAAACAGGTTAAAGAGAGTTCTGCAGATTGATCCGGAGAGGATTCTTCACTGAAAGAGTGGAGAAGAAAGAAACAGAACAAGTAAAGCTGTCAGCAAAGCAGCACAACGTCTTCTGCTGCATCTAAATCTGCAAAGTCTGTTTCTGGCCAGAAGTCATCTGAGAAAGAAGCTCCAGTCCACAAATCTAAACTGTCGGGTCTGATTCACTTGCTGAATCAGTGTGTGTGTGTGTGTGTGTGTCCATGACTTCCCATTACAGAAGAAAATAAACTGTTGTCACTGAAATAAGATGGAATTCACAAAAGTAACATAAAAGTTTCATTTCTAATTAGTTTCTAATCAATCCAATCGATGCACACGTTCGTCTGATTTTCCAGTTCTGTTAAGGACAGGAGCTGCCGTTTGGCTCCTCTTGTCCCTTTACCAATGCCTTTTTACATCTCTGACTGTTCTATTCTATTCTATTCTACAGTCATTTTGCATTTTGCAGATTTTTACCCAAAGCAACTTACATATGAGAGTGAGAACAACACAAGCACAAATTCAAACAGTAGAGGACATCATAGGAAGATGTTAGTGGACCACTGCAAGTCCAGCTGGACGCAGTCCAGATGTCCTGCAGGTTTTCCACCTGACTTAGACTCAGACACGGTATTCACATATCTACTACAAGTGTGTTGCAGCAGGGGACTACATAGTACAGTACACTCATTCTATTGGTGAGATCACGTGATCGGAAAGTAGGTCCATGACTGGCAAACCCACCCTCTGCAGGACATTTAGTTTAACTCTTTTGTATATTATGACTCAAGCAATAAAACAATGACTACTAGTTTTGTTGGGATTGATTGTTCTGTAGTTCTAAGTATAGTTCATTTTGAGTGATCAGCTGCACGGTGGAATAGCAGTTACTACTGTGGCCTCACAGCAAGAAGGTCACTGGTTTGATCTTTGGCTAGGAGGAGGCCCAGTCAGTGGCCTTATGGAGCTTGCATGTTCTCCCCGTGTATGCATGGGTTCCCTCTGGGTACTCTGGCTTCGTCCTACTGTCCAAAGACATGCATGTTAGGTTAATTGGTAACTCTAAAGTTGTCCTAGGAGTGTGTGTGAGCATGAATAGTTGTTTGTCTCTCTGTGTGTCCCTGTGATGGACTGGCGAGCTGTCCAGGATGAACCCTGCCTCTTGCCCATGGGACCCCAGCTCCCTGCAACCTTTAATCGGACTAAGCGTTATGAAAAATGAATGAATGAAAGACCAAAGCAATAATATAAAAAAATAAATAGCAGAGAATACATGAAAACAAATGATTCACGTCCAAAAGCTTCTCCGTTTTGATCAATGCAATGAGAAATGCTGCTCTGATATGCAGAAACGACTAAAGCTTGCATGCTCCGTGACTTACAGCTGCTTACAGTCAAACTAACCAAATAATCTGGTTCTGTTATTTTCCAGTTTAAAGATATGCATATCCTGCGCCCATCCATTCGTTAGTCGGACATGGGCTTCCAAGGAATTACTTTCTAGACAGATCTGCTGTGTGGACACACGCACCACAGACGAGGTAGGCAAAGACATCACCGTGGGATAAAGCAGTGCAAACCTCATCTCCAGGTTTGTGGCAGCCTGCTGTCGTAGAAGAAAAAGTTTATTCTCTTGTGCTGTTGGTTCTTACTCAAAGAAGACACAAGACATGAGAGACAAGGTGCTGCTTTAAGTAGTGAAGTTTAGGGTTGAAAATAATTAAAGATATACTGTGTAACTCTTGCCCACTATTTAATTCAGCTGTATTTGTGTAGCACCACTTCACAACAATGTCGTCTCAGGGCACTTTACAAACACATAATTTCAATCCAATTCACCAATAGCCTACTCCTACCCAACCCTGAGCAGACATGAGGCGACAGTGGGAAGGAAAAAAAGGTTTTAATTTAAGAAGGGTCAATTTTTTATCATGACAATTTTCTAGAGATAACAGTCTCTGGCATTATTAGTTAACATTGTGTCCCAGTACTGCTACAGAAACTATTGTTACATTGCGATAGCTACCAACATGTCGCGTTTGACCCATAATGCCATGTAGATCCCATTCATACTGACCACACCTAAACAAACCTTTTCTTTGGTTTTGCAACTTCAGGAGTAAGAACAAAGTTCTTACTTCTTGTGGAGAGTGTACCAAGCTTGACTGTTGTGGAGTTATAGCTAATGAGAAGGAGAATGTTAAGTTCTTTGTGAGAAATTCACCAACGTGACTGAGAAACACCCACTGATCTAGTTATTGCTCATGTTTTCTTAAGATAATGTGGGGAAACCGTGTTATATTTTGTGGTCAGTTAGTGCATTTAGGGACGCCACATTAGTGAATCAAAATGCTCAACTTTCTACATTACTTAGCATTTACTAAACTAGAGCCACGGGATCCACTTGCATTTAAATGGGAGGTTTGCAAGGCTGCTAGTTGTGATTTTAAAGTCGCTACAGCTTAAAAATGTGGAGAAATAAAATCTGTAGTCAGTCTTATTTTGCATTAGATTAGAAATAAGATATTTCTGTCTTTTTTATCAGGAAGTACACAGATGTAGTAGAGAAGGACCACAGACATGGCAATAGCAGTCTGAATATTTTGCCATATTTGAGCAACAACAGATCCCACATCGCACCCTGTCAGCATGTTTCTTCAGGAATTTAAGTGTTAAACACAGCTTATGTGGGTGATAACATTTCTTTGGACTGGCTATATTCCATAAAGAGGATATAAAAATCACCAGTTACTTAATGATGGTTTGATTCAATCAGAACAAACTAAAATTGAAGGAACTTCCTGAAGACCAACCAGTGACTATTTTCTTTTACTGCACCTGCACCATTTACTGCTGCACCTGGGCAGAGCTAGTCTTTCTCTCCTCTACCTGGGCTTGCTGCTGAGCCTTTCACAGCTGCTGCCGGTTGGCGATCAGGACCAGTGGTATTATGAAAGACAGTTCTGCTAACCTGGAGAGGAGAGCTGATCTGGGTCTGGGTCTTTGTTAAGACTGTTGAAGCTCAGTCACTCACCCTGGTTGCTCCTGGGTGGGATTTCCTTTCTTTGTATATATTTTTATTCTGATTTACTGTATAACTTGTTTCAATACTTTTATATTTTAATGTTTTATTGGTTTTCTTTTAGTGCTCTCCTACTGCACTGAGTTGCATCTACCTGCCTGGTGATCGTGTATAATTTTAGACTGGACTGGATTTTAGTGGTTCATATAGGATGTACTTTTGACACTTTTATTGGCTCTTTTTAGGGTTGTTTTGGTGTGTTCTGTACCCGTCTAGGATCACGGTGGCAGCCAGGAACTACATAGTTTGTACTGCACAAGAGACAAATGTTTTAATCCATCTACTAGTCCTGTCTTACTCGGTTTGCTGAAGTGCTCTGCCCAGGGGTGTCCTTACAGGGGAAGATTAGGGGGGCTACAGCCCCTCTGCTCCCGCTTTTGTGTTGCACTTTTACACAATTTATCTTCATCAGCTCACCGCTTAGTTGTGTTAAATAATTTCCTAAAATCTACATCACTGTTTTTAATTGTATGATTCCTCATTTACATGTGCCGCCCACTTCCCAGTCTGTGCTCTGCATCCCCATCTAAAACTATTGAGCTTTGCTGGTCGTTCCTCTGTGATGACTGGGACCTCATTTCACTGTAATCCTTGTGACGGGTTGGTTAGTGGCATGGGCAGGACTGAAAAATTTTTTCCCATAACTGTGTATTTAACATAGGCGTGTACATATCCTGTTAGCAGTTCAAAGTAATGAGATTACAAGGACATAATCCCTAACTCATTTTATTTGTGCTTCATAACATGCTGTAACATTAATCAGCAAACATTTCCAGCAGCTTCACCATGTAGTCCAACAAATGTGTAGATGTGAATTTATACTTAAAAAGTAAGAAAATTGTTTGTTTCTTGGCAACAAACTTTAGGCTACTGGAAATCCTGTATATTAACCTTTTTAAATTTGTTAGAAAAGTGTATCAGTGGAACGAGCAGCAGAAGGGAATAATGTGGCCATGAAAAACACTCGGTGGCATTAATGGTGCCAGAAGTTTACAAATCCACAGCAGAATAATCTGTTTGAAACAACCCACAAGAATTGTCATTCAGAACAAATGTTCTAAATACAACACACTCACTCTGTGTCTTCTTTACTTTCTGACCTTTCTGCTTTGCTAATGCAGGAAATAAAGGCCTTTAAAGTTACTGGATGAACATGGTTACATGTTATGACTTTAGTTGAGCAGCTCAACAGACTTTTGTGGACCAGCTGGGTTTTGAAAAACAGATTACTGGATTTTGACCACGACTGCAGCTGGGAACAAATTTGATACTATCTCCATAACTAATTATCTTTAATAAAACACATGTACATGAACCAGAGTCAATGGATTTTGTTTTTATTCATCATGTATAAAAAGATATATTCACAAATCCAACATGAATCAGAAGAATTTTTATTTAAACACTGTTCAGAAGCTACAGGATAAATCATTGCAGTGTCAGAATGCTTCGGCTGCACATTCTTAAACTGTCCCAATTTTCAGAATTTCTTCTTATCCACAGATACATTCAGAGGCATCAGATGCTCCATTTTCATCTTCTTAAATGCGTAACATTCACAGATTTTAAAGTTTTTCAAATGAGGTGCATTGTCATTTTTTAAAAAATGCAATGATGGGTAATTATGATACGATATCTGTAAATCGGATCCAAAGTTTCACCCAACTTCAACAGAGAACCCCCAATAAATTGTTAAGAATGCTACAGAGTAAAAAGTAAATGATGGTTGTGGTAGGAAAGCATCAGCTTGTCTTTATCACATCTTCATGAAACTGCTCAGATGATTCTCACAAGTCCTTCCCCAGGTTGTGTATCTCATCCAGGACAAAATCCAGGTCCTGCCTGCTGACCAGAGGGCTGATGACGACCATCCTGAAGAAGTTAGACTTGTCTCCATGAGGCTGGTAGCCCACCATCATGCTGCCCGTCTTCATCATGCGCTCTTTGACAATAGGGGCAACCTGCAGGCAGACAGACGATACACTAGGCTCCAGATCTACTAAAGGTTTGTACTAAGACATTTGTAAAATCACTGCACATCCAAAAGAAAAAGTACAAACTGATTTACTGACAGCGCACACTGAGGGTAGAATCTTTTATAAGCAAAATGGTGTACTCTCTAGTGCACACCTGTCGCAGGTTTGTAGGTGGGTCACTTCATAAAATCATTAGTAAAAATAAATGAGGCCTTTATAAGAAAAAAAGAGACTGTGTCATATTCATTCATATTTTTTTTTCTTTTTTAAGGTGACCGTACATACACCCTCTGCCCCCACCTGTTTTATTTACAGACGGTTTATTTTATGCTGATTCTTTTGTTCACCTTCTAATGTCTTTAAACGACTTTTTACTTTATCCTTTGTTCACATTGTTTTACTAACAGCATTAACTTTTTCATAAATTTGCTCCCATACGGCGTTTCGTTGTGTGTCTGTCACATTTCTTTGCTTTAAGTCATGTTTTCTCTCCAAACTCATCATGCTGCAAACTCATTATTTAGATAATGAGTCTGCAGTAAGTTTGGACCTGCCGCCTATTTATGGGGCGGCTGTAGCTTGGAAGGACGAGCAGTCGTCCTTCAACTGGTGAACTGGGGGATCAATTCCAGGCTTCCCGTGACTAAAATGCCAAGGTGGCAAGACACTAAACCCCAAACTGCCCCCCAATGTGCCTATCAGGGTATGTGTGTGTGAATGTGGCATGTAGTTTTAAAGCACTTTGAGTGGTCTGCATGACTAGAAAGGCACTATAAAAGTACAAGACCATTCATGCAATCACTCACAAAACCATGGTTCAGCTCCACACACAAAATTCTAGATTGCATGCGCATATTACTCTTAGGGATCTGAGGTTTGCCCCAAGCGGCAACTTCCTGCAGTTAAAAGTGAAGCCTGTGCAGAACTGCATAAAACTGCAGTTCCCCCTTCATCCACTAGGGGCTGCAAATCCCCATAGACTCCCATGTTAAAAAGACCAACTTCAGAGCAGGAATAAACATGTTTACAGCAGAAATAAACATGTTTACAGCCTGGTTCAGAAATCCATTTTAGGTTTAATAGGTCAGGTTTACCTTCATGACAACTGTGGGGGGAGTGATTTTTTTTCTAACTCACCCATTTAAGTTATTTAATCTTGAAATTCTGCATATTTAGGGGTGTGTCATTTTGATTGACAGGTACCCGATCTCCCGCTTCAAGTCCCGCGGTTTTTAGCTGGTTAACAACGTCTCCGGGGTTAGCTCGGTTAGCTTTAAACTACAGAAAGCTTGGAGTTCACTCGACGTCAATCATCCACCATGACGCTAACAGCCCCCCTCTCAGCTCCACCTCTTTGCCCATATTTGTATTTTTTGGGCGAGACGACACGCATGACGCTGCCAAGATGGCGATGATAGGAACCGCACACCAAGCTTTAACTGATCTCATCAGAAACCTTTGGGTGACGTCAGAGAGGACCGTCCATCTTCTTACATACAGTCTGGGTCTGCCCCCATACCCGCCTTATCCAGTTCAGAGTCGGGTATAACTTCCTTTAATAGTCAAAAACTTACATTATGCAGCTTTTTCCAGAACTCAGGCCCATCTGGAAGATTTCTTAGACTTGGTGGAATGTACCAGAAACAAATGTTTGCATATTCAGGCTGTAGAGGAGATGAAAACAGATCAATAAGATTAATTTAAAGTCATTAAATACATTCTTGTCTGATGTTTTTAAAAAGGCAGGACGAGGATAATGTTACCTCCATCACCAGACGGAAACCTTCCCTTTTTTTGATTTGTTCAGCAAGATACCTGCAAATAAAAGAATATTGACAGTCAGAAAGTTGACAACTCTTCCTCTCACTCCTCCACCCTGAGCTGGAAGAGGGGACAGTGGACAAGAAAAACTCCATTTAAGCCGGAAGGAAAACCTTCATCAGAACCAGTAAGGACAGCCTACTCAGTACTCCAGCTTCCATCTTATCAGTGGGTTTTTAACTGCCTTTCCTCAGACTGACCTGGCCATGGCCAAGGCTCTGTCCACCCTCTGCTCCAGCTCTCTGCTTCCCAAAGCCTTCCACATCAGCCAGAACTTGAAGGCGTCCGGCTTCCTGCTGCACTGGATTGACTTGTCCCCAGTATCATAGCTCATATCGTAGAACTTATCCTGCTGGAAGAGGTAGGAGGCCTGAGCAGAGTGGCAGCGCTGCAGGAGACTCTGAGCAAGCAGAACAACAAAAGTTCAGTTAAAAGTTTTAAAGCATTCAGTATGATCTATCTTTAATAACACACTTGTTGCCTTAAAGGTTCATATGCAACTAGTTTGGCTTTTTATTAGCAAACGTCAAGCATACCTTTCATAAATACGTATTTTACTGAAGTCAAATCACAATCACATCCAAATGAAAGTGTTCTAGTAGCTTAGAATTAGTTATTTTTAGATACAAAGGTGGCGGTTCGAGCAACAAAAGGCTGCTGTGTTGCATCACCAGCTTTGAATATGGTAGCCGAAAGGGGACAAACTTGTTGTATGTTTTTTAGCTTAAATCCCAGTGTGTTGATGGGGGAGGACAAGCAAAGACAACATTTTCCAGTGAAATGAAGGGCCATCCAAGCGGGAAAAAATAGCCAAGAAAAGTAAAATAAATAATAAGGAGAGTTTACATGAGTGTAGCGTATACAAGATGGAGGTTATTTTGGCGTTTTCTTAGAAACAGGGCAGGTAGTCCATCAACTACTTTATCCTCCTGTTTGAGTTGCATCATTTGCTGTTACTTGCTGTTAAAACAGCAGAGATGCTAATCTGTTAGTTAGCCTACAGTGGAAAAGCTCTATTGCAACAGTTTTCACTTGCTGTTACTCTTCATAGACATTATACCAGCAGGCCACCGTGTGCTTCTTTCAGCCATGTTTTCCCAGAGTTTTTCCTCATGTTTCATCATTTATTTCAGGGATTGAAGACCAGAGGGAAGCTAACTTTCCTCCAGGGGGGGAGCCACTAACCTTCTTCTTATATTAGAATAAGCATTTTGTTGCGGTGACGTGGTGAGAGAGCTTTTCTTACTGTCTTGTCTCTGACCAGAAACGCCGAGCACTGCAGACATGCCATCAGCATCTTGTGAGGGTTCCAGGCAACAGAGTTGGCTCTTAGAGAGAAGACACGCAGCAGAGTTTACCATCGCTGGAAACATTTAGCATTATTCTTTTCTTCGGTTACAGTGACTGTCGACCTCCCTGCTGACCTCTGGATTCCCTTTAACAAATGTCTGTGCTTCTTAGACATGAGAGCAGCTCCTCCCCAACACGCCTGCAGACAGAAAAGAGGGAATATTGATGATGCACGCTGATGGTGAGTAACTGAATGAATGGATCATTGAACTCACGTCCACATGGAGCCACATGTTGTGCTTCTCACAGATGTCTGCAATTTCCTCAATGGGATCAAACGCTCCAAGTACTGTGGTTCCTGCTGTGGTGTTCACCATGAAGGGAACTGCACCCTGAGCACAAACACACACATTCTGTCATTTTCCTGGAAAATTCCCACTCGGACGTTGCTATAACACCAAACCAGACGTAACTTCTCACCTCGCTCTTTGCTGACTGTATTTTCTCCTCGAGAACAGAAGGGATCATCTTTCCACTAATTAACAGAAAACAATTCAGTTTTGGGTGAAATAGCAGATAAATGAGCTGTAGTCCTCACACGAGAGGTGCTCATTTCCAACCTGTCCCCTTCAGGGCTTGCGTGGTAGTTTACCTCTCATCACATGGCACCACCATTACGTTCCTTGTGCCGATTCCCAGTAAGGCTGCAGCTTTAGAAATGGAGTAATGACACTGGAAGAGATCAAGCGCAAACCGCTTATCAACCCAATCCATCATTCACTCAAAGTCATCCTGATATCCGTGTTCATTAGGAGTCCAGTCTGAGTGGATTTGTGGACCTTCATCATGATGACATTTATTTCTGGGATGGAGAACTTTGTTCTGCATGTTGAGACAATAAAAGTAAAACCTTCAGGACTGTCATGTTTTAACTAACCGTCCTGAAAAACCTGCATGTCCAGCAGAGAACACTGCAAATGGAAAAAAACTTCAAGTGCATAATAAGTCAGAGAAGTCCTGAGAGCTCCAGAAAAGTCTAAAAAGTTTGGTCCTGTCATTTTACCACAGCTGATGATCAGATATATCTATGATGTTTATATATTTATATTCATCTGAAATGATTTCTGTGTTTATTTAATCAGATCCTAACTGGACTACAACAAACTGGACTCTACATAAAAGTGTCTTGAGGTGTCTGATGTGAGTTGAAGCTATACAAATGAATTTGCGGTGTTTTGCAGTGATGTTTAACCAACACGGCATGCAGTGAACAACTTACGTCCTGTGATGTGAAAATGAGCAGTCGAGGAGCTGCAGAGTGACCGAGCTCTTTGACGCTGGGACAGTGACGGTACCTGGCCAAGTTCACAGCATACATGTTGGACATCGAGCCACCTTAAAGAAAAATATACCACTTTTTACATTACATTACATACTTCCTGCGACAGAACCTCCCACCAGCCTGCAGCAGCTGCAGCATCCCTGCTGAATGTTTGACTGAACTGTGGCTCACACGTCTCCCAGCCAGGAACAGATGAACAACACAGCATGCTTTCTGATACTGAGAGGGAAAAGTACCTGCTACTCTCATGGAAACGAGAATCTTCATTTTGTTGTACCTGGATTGAAGATGCCATCTCCTCCTTCCCATCCAATAATCTCTATCATCTTCTTCACCACGGCGTCCTCCATCAGGGTGAAGACTGGAGCCACTTCATATGTATACCTGATGAAAACCACACAGAAGACACCTTACATCAGCATATGTATATGAACATTTACCTGGACAAGCTAGTGCTACTCACAGACTTGTTTTGATGGCCTCAATGATGAAGCTGGCCACCATGGAGTGGGGCTCCATCCCAGCATAAAGTTGGTTGAAGAACCTAGGATGGCCTAGAAAAAAAAAAGAGGGCTGTATTACAGCTTCATGCCAAACTCCTGACAGAATGCACCCTGATGCACATCCAAGGTTAGGACTGCAACATGCAGAAAAACCCTGTAAAAACAGTCTGTCTGTGATTTTTCTGATTTTAAAAGTGCAGTTTTGTGTTTCAGATTCTGTATGAGTCAACGTCTACATGACGGGCTCCTGTTACACATGAGGAAGAGGAAGAGTTAGAGGAAGATGCTGAAACGAAAAGAAGAAAATGTAAAAAACTAAATGCAGAAAAGGCAAAACACAAACCATCACTGTGACAAAGAGGCAAAATAAACACCTAGAATGAAACTACTGATGTGTAAATTACATCAAGATGCAAAATGAGGAACAACCCCCCCCCCCATGTCTGTCTGTGCTCTTGCAGTTGTAATAACTGTTATTTTCTCTGCTATGAACATTGAAGACTTGTGGTTTTAGCAAAGCTTCATGTCTCAGTGTGTCCTTCTGCCAGAACTCTCCCAATACATCATGACAAACAGACAAAAAGCAGATGAAATCCTGTCAGTCAGGCCTGCTGCGTTAGATACACGCCTCGATTCGACATCCACACGCTGAGCACGCGCATCCTGATCTGCCATGTGAGCAGTGCAGCGATCACGGGCCAGTTGCAGTCAGCTGAGAGTCCAGCTGCACCATGTCGGAGACCACAATGCTGGTAAGCTCCCACAGTCAGGGTAAGCGTAAGTCTGTGGAATATCTAGTCCATAAATGATGAGGCCATGCTTCATTTAAAAAAAACTCTCCTTCCTGGTGTGGAACAGCTTGCTCAGCTTCAGCTGGGCCTTCCCTCAGACCAGCTGAGCTAACTTCTTTCTTCTGACTGATGAGTTTTCATTTCAGTTTTGTGTCATGAAAATCTGCACTCACTGGTCTTCACGCTGTATTTGATGGCATCTCTGCATCGCTGTAGGATCTTAGACTCAGACTCTCCTTCATCTCGCAGTTCAAGATCCAGCAGCTGTTTCAGCTCCTCAGGAAACCGCCACTCACAAACCTGCAGCACGGGGAACAGCCAGTCACTGTCACAGCTACATTTTCTAATGCGCCGCTACACAGGAGAGTAAAATAATTTACTTTTTCCCTGATATCAGATCCCTTTTTCACTGCCTCGTCTAAAATGATTTCCACGGCGTCCTGGATGAAGTTCTCTGCTGAACCGTTGACGAGCAGGCAGCAGTTTTCTTCGTCTCCTGGATGTGTCACAGGAATGTGGTTGAGATTCTCCTCTGAAACAACAATCACAAAAAACTGTTAGTTAAGAAAAACTGTTCACTTTTCCCCCAAAGATCCATGTCACCTCACCCACACAGAGCCGACAGCCTTTAAGAAGTTCCACGTTTAGTTTCTAAATATTTCAGTATAATTTTACCCACTTTGCCTTGTTAGTCTGATGCGAAGCACATCTGTCCTTCACACAAATCTCTTGATCAGAAATTATACTTTCTAAATGTTTTTTATAGAAACATTGAAAGGTTGTGTTCAGAGAAGAAAAAGAAATGAAAATGTAAAACTGCATTTTTCAGAATGGAAAATGAAATTAGTTTCAAACACCTTGAAATAAAAAACTAATATTATTAAAGCTGCAACTGGTGTATGAACAGAAAAAGTCATTTCTATCATATCTGTTGGAAATTATTGTGTACTTTTATAAATCCTGACTGAACTTTGTAATTTGCTCAAAAGTTTTATTTTCTGTTGTAAAGATTTTATAATCCATCAGAGAGAAGCGTGGCTCTCTCATCATCATTCTCTACGTTTCTGGGGAATCAAGTCGATTGTTTCTTATGTAATAATTAGAAGGAAGAATTCATTTTTGATATTTTCTTTTTAAAAACCCACTCCCAGAAGAAACCTGCTGCCCAGAATAT
Organism: Telmatherina bonti; assembly: GCF_933228915.1. Classification (NCBI taxonomy): domain Eukaryota; kingdom Metazoa; phylum Chordata; class Actinopteri; order Atheriniformes; family Telmatherinidae; genus Telmatherina; species Telmatherina bonti. The sequence goes on along the minus strand of NC_136623.1, from coordinate 35,945,316 downwards.
TTCCTGTAACTGACCATCTACTCAAGGAATTTATAGTGTGAACTGAAGATGGAGGAAAAAGTCTCAGAGTGATGAAACTGCAGGAGATAATTCAGAATATTCTGATTCAGAAAGTCAGACTGAAGATGGTTTTCACGCTGCAGACAGCTGCTGGATGAGTCTCTCTGACATTAGTGCCATTTCTTCTCCCGATTGTTTAGACTTGAGATAAAGATTATATTTGTCTCAGGGGAATGAAGCACACTTTTATTTCTGAATCACCTTTAAAATGTTAAATATGTCCTGGTTTAGTTTGGGGAACAGAAGCCTCAGAAAAGACTGAAGGCATAAGAGGTGCTTGCTGTGCCCCCTGCACCACCAGGGTCCCCAAAGTGTGTCTGAGATGTCAAGATTTCTCCGCTTAGTCCGACGAAGGGTCGCGCGGAGCTGGAGTCCATCCCAGCAGGCTTTGGGACAAAGGCAGGGTCCACGCTGGACAGGTCCCCAGTCCATCTCAGGGCCACACAGAGACAAACAACCACACACACTCACACACACTCCTAAGGGCAATCTACATAAACCAGTCAGCCTAACATGTATGTCTTCGGTTGGTGGGAAGAAGCTGGAGAACATGGAGAGAACACACACACACGGGGAGAACCCACACACACGGAGAGAACCCACACACACGGGGAGAACCCACACACACGGGGAGAACCCACACACACGGAGAGAACCCACACGGAGAGAACCCACACACACGGGGAGAACACACAAACACGGGGAGAACCCACACACACGGGGAGAACCCACACACACGGAGAGAACCCACACACACGGGGAGAACCCACACACACGGAGAGAACCCACACACACGGGGAGAACCCACACACACGGAGAGAACCCACACGGAGAGAACCCACACACACGGGGAGAACACACAAACACGGGGAGAACCCACACACACGGGGAGAACCCACACACACGGAGAGAACCCACACACATGGGGAGAACCCACACACACGGGGAGAACACACACACACGGAGAGAACACACACACACGGGGAGAACCCACACACACACGGCGAGAACACACACACAGACGGCGAGAACACACACACACGGAGAGAACACACACACACGGGGAGAACCCACACACACTGGGAGAACCCACACACACGGAGAGAACACACACACACGGAGAGAACCCACACACACGGAGAGAACACACACACACGGAGAGAACACACACACACGGAGAGAACACACACACACACGGAGAGAACACACACACACACGGCGAGAACACACACACACACACGGAGAGAACACACACACACACGGAGAGAACACACACACACACGGAGAGAACACACACACACACGGAGAGAACACACACACACTGGGAGAACCCACACACACACGGGGAGAACCCACACACGCGGGGAGAACACACACGCGGGGAGAACCCACACACACGGAGAGAACACACACACACGGAGAGAACCCACACACACGGGGAGAACCCACACACACGGAGAGAACCCACACACACGGAGAGAACCCACACACACGGGGAGAACCCACACACACGGAGAGAACCCACACACACGGCGAGAACACACACACACACGGCGAGAACACACACACACACGGCGAGAACCCACACACACGGAGAGAACCCACACACACGGAGAGAACCCACACACACGGGGAGAACCCACACACACGGAGAGAACCCACACACACGGAGAGAACCCACACACACGGGCAGAACCCACACACACGGAGAGAACAGACACACACGGGGAGAACCCACACACACGGAGAGAACCCACACACACGGGGAGAACCCACACACACGGGCAGAACCCACACACACGGAGAGAACCCACACACACGGGGAGAACCCACACACACGGAGAGAACCCACACACACGGAGAGAACCCACACACACGGGGAGAACCCACACACACGGAGAGAACCCACACACACGGAGAGAACCCACACACACGGGGAGAACCCACACACACGGGGAGAACACACACACACGGGGAGAACCCACACACACGGAGAGAACCCACACACACGGGGAGAACCCACACACACGGAGAGAACCCACACACACGGAGAGAACACACACACACGGGGAGAACCCACACACACGGAGAGAACCCACACACACGGAGAGAACCCACACACACGGAGAGAACACACACACACGGGGAGAACCCACACACACGGAGAGAACACACACACACGGAGAGAACCCACACACACGGGGAGAACCCACACACACGGGGAGAACACACACACACGGGGAGAACCCACACACACGGAGAGAACCCACACACACGGGGAGAACCCACACACACGGAGAGAACCCACACACACGGGGAGAACCCACACACACGGGGAGAACCCACACACACGGAGAGCACCCACACACACGGGGAGAACCCACACACACGGAGAGAACCCACACACACGGAGAGAACACACACACACACGGCGAGAACACACACACACACGGCGAGAACACACACACACACGGAGAGAACCCACACACACGGGGAGAACCCACACACACGGGCAGAACCCACACACACGGAGAGAACACACACACACGGGGAGAACCCACACACACGGAGAGAACCCACACACACGGAGAGAACACACACACACGGGGAGAACCCACACACACGGAGAGAACCCACACACACGGAGAGAACACACACACACGGGGAGAACCCACACACACACGGCGAGAACACACACACAGACGACGAGAACACACACACACGGGGAGAACCCACACACACGGAGAGAACCCACACACACGGGGAGAACCCACACACACGGAGAGAACACACACACACGGAGAGAACCCACACACACGGAGAGAACACACACACACGGAGAGAACACACACACACGGGGAGAACCCACACACACGGAGAGAACCCACACACACGGAGAGAAATCACACACACGGGGAGAACCCACACACACACGGCGAGAACACACACACAGACGACGAGAACACACACACACGGGGAGAACCCACACACACGGAGAGAACCCACACACACGGGGAGAACCCACACACACGGGCAGAACCCACACACACGGAGAGAACACACACACACGGGGAGAACCCACACACACGGAGAGAACCCACACACACGGAGAGAACACACACACACACGGGGAGAACCCACACACACGGGGAGAACCCACACACACGGAGAGAACCCACACACACGGGGAGAACCCACACACACGGAGAGAACCCACACACACGGAGAGAACACACACACACACGGGGAGAACCCACACACACGGGGAGAACACACACACACGGAGAGAACCCACACACACGGGGAGAACCCACACACACGGGGAGAACCCACACACACGGGCAGAACCCACACACACGGAGAGAACACACACACACGGGGAGAACCCACACACACGGAGAGAACCCACACACACGGAGAGAACACACACACACACGGGGAGAACCCACACACACGGGGAGAACACACACACACGGAGAGAACCCACACACACGGGGAGAACCCACACACACGGGGAGAACCCACACACACGGGGAGAACCCACACACACGGAGAGAACCCACACACACGGGGAGAACACACACACACACGGGGAGAACCCACACACACGGCGAGAACCCACACACACGGAGAGAACACACACACACGGAGAGAACCCACACACACGGGGAGAACACACACACGCGGGGAGAACCCACACACACGGGGAGAACCCACACACACGGGGAGAACCCACACACACGGGGAGAACCCACACACACGGAGAGCACCCACACACACGGGGAGAACCCACACACGCGGGGAGAACCCACACACGCGGAGAGAACCCACACACACGGGGAGAACCCACACACACGGGCAGAACCCACACACACGGAGAGAACACACACACACGGGGAGAACCCACACACACGGAGAGAACCCACACACACGGGGAGAACACACACACACGGGGAGAACCCACACACACGGGGAGAACCCACACACACGGAGAGAACCCACACACATGGGGAGAACCCACACACACGGGGAGAACCCACACACACGGGGAGAACCCACACACATGGGGAGAACCCACACACACGGGGAGAACTCACACACACGGAGAGAACACACACACACGGAGAGAACCCACACACACGGAGAGAACACACACACACACGGAGAGAACACACACACAGACGGCGAGAACACACACACACGGAGAGAACACACACACACTGGGAGAACCCACACACACGGAGAGAACACACACACACACGGAGAGAACACACACACAGACGGCGAGAACACACACACACGGAGAGTACACACACACACTGGGAGAACCCACACACACGGAGAGAACACACACACACAGAGAGAACCCACACACACGGAGAGAACACACACACACGGAGAGAACACACACACACGGGGAGAACCCACACACGCGGGGAGAACACACACGCGGAGAGAACCCACACACACGGGGAGAACCCACACACACGGGGAGAACCCACACACACGGGGAGAACACACACACACGGGGAGAACCCACACACACGGAGAGAACCCACACACACGGGGAGAACCCACACACACGGGGAGAACCCACACACACGGAGAGAACCCACACACACGGGGAGAACACACACACACGGGGAGAACCCACACACACGGGGAGAACCCACACACATGGAGAGAACCCACACACACGGGGAGAACCCACACACACGGAGAGAACCCACACACACGGAGAGAACACACACACACGGGGAGAACACACACACACGGGGAGAACCCACACACACGGGGAGAACCCACACACACGGAGAGAACCCACACACACGGAGAGAACACACACACACGGGGAGAACACACACACACGGGGAGAACCCACACACACGGGGAGAACCCACACACACGGAGAGAACCCACACACACGGGGAGAACCCACACACACGGAGAGAACCCACACACACGGGGAGAACCCACACACACGGAGAGAACCCACACACACGGGGAGAACACACACACACGGGGAGAACCCACACACACGGGGAGAACCCACACACATGGGGAGAACCCACACACACGGGGAGAACACACACACACGGAGAGAACACACACACACGGAGAGAACACACACACACGGGGAGAACCAACACACACACGGCGAGAAAAAACACACACGGGGAGAACACACACACACGGAGAGAACACACACACACGGGGAGAACCAACACACACAGACGGCGAGAACACACACACACGGAGAGAACACACACACACACGGAGAGAACCCACACACACGGGGAGAACACACACACACACGGAGAGAACCCACACACACGGAGAGAACCCACACACACGGGGAGAACACACACACACACGGAGAGAACACACACACACACGGAGAGAACACACACACACACGGAGAGAACACACACACACACGAGGGAACACACACACACGGAGAGAACACACACACACGGAGAGAACCCACACACACGGGGAGAATCCACACACACGGGGAGAACACACACACACACGGAGAGAACACACACACACACGGAGAGAACACACACACACACGAGGGAACACACACACACGGAGAGAACACACACACACGGAGAGAACCCACACACACGGAGAGAACACACACACACGGAGAGAACACACACACACGGAGAGAACACACACACACACGGCGAGAACACACACACACGGAGAGAACCCACACACACGGAGAGAACACACACACACGGAGAGAACACACACACACGGAGAGAACACACACACACACGGGGAGAACACACACACACGGGGAGAACCCACACACACGGAGAGAACACACACACACGGAGAGAACACACACACACGGAGAGAACACACACACACGGAGAGAACACACACACACACGGCGAGAACACACACACACACGGAGAGAACCCACACACACGGAGAGAACACACACACACACGGCGAGAACACACACACACGGAGAGAACACACACACACACGGCGAGAACACACACACACACGGGGAGAACCCACACACACGGGGAGAACCCACACACACGGAGAGAACCCACACACACGGAGAGAACCCACACACACGGAGAGAACACACACACACACGGAGAGAACACACACACACACGGCGAGAACACACACACACACGGAGAGAACACACACACACATGGCGAGAACACACACACACGGAGAGAACCCACACACACGGCGAGAACACACACACACGGGGAGAACCCACACACACGGAGAGAACCCACACACACGGGGAGAACACACACACACGGGGAGAACCCACACACACGGAGAGAACACACACACGGAGAGAACACACACACACGGCGAGAACACACACACACGGGGAGAACACACACACACGGGGAGAACCCACACACACGGAGAGAACACACACACGGAGAGAACACACACACACGGGGAGAACCCACACACACGGAGAGAACACACACACACACGGCGAGAACACACACACACACGGCGAGAACACACACACAAACGGAGAGAACACACACACACGGAGAGAACACACACACACACGGCGAGAACCCACACACACGGAGAGAACACACACACACGGAGAGAACACACACACACACGGAGAGAACACACACACACACGGCGAGAACACACACACACGGGGAGAACCCACACACACGGCGAGAACACACACACACGGAGAGAACACACACACACACGGCGAGAACACACACACACGGGGAGAACCCACACACACGGCGAGAACACACACACACGGAGAGAACACACACACACACGGAGAGAACACACACACACACGGCGAGAACACACACACACACACGGAGAGAACACACACACACACGGAGAGAACACACACACACACGGAGAGAACACACACACACACGGCGAGAACACACACACACGGAGAGAACCCACACACACGGCGAGAACACACACACACACGGCGAGAACACACACACACGGAGAGAACACACACACACACACACACACGGAGAGAACACACACACACGGAGAGAACACACACACACACACACACGGAGAGAACACAGACACACACACACACGGAGAGAACACACACACACACACGGAGAGAACACACACACACACACGGAGAGAACACAGACACACACACACACGGAGAGAACACACACACACACACGGAGAGAACACACACACACACACACGGAGAGAACACACACACACACACACACGGAGAGAACACACACACGGAGAGAACACACACACACACACACGGAGAGAACACACACACACACACACGGAGAGAACACACACACACACACACACGGAGAGAACATGACGGAATAATTGAAATAAAAATGGAAACACACATAACTTCAGTCCAAACTATTGTACTCATGCTTGGAGAGTTGAATCCGCTCCTGCGACTCTGTTCTGTTGCAGTTCTGGTGCAGTTCTGGTGCAGTTCTGTTCCAGTTCAGGCGCAGTTCTGTTGCAGTTCTGTTCCAGTTCAGGCGCAGTTCTGTTGCAGTTCTGGTGCAGTTCTGTTGCAGTTCAGGTGCAGTTCTGTTCCAGTTCAGGCGCAGTTCTGTTGCAGTTCTGTTCCAGTTCAGGCGCAGTTCTGTTGCAGTTCTGGTGCAGTTCTGTTGCAGTTCAGGTGCAGTTCTGTTCCAGTTCTGGTGCAGTTCTGTTCCAGTTCTGTTGCAGTTCTGGTGCAGTTCTGTTCCAGATCAGGTGCAGTTCTGTTGCAGTTCTGTTGCAGTTCTGGTGCAGTTCTGGTGCAGTTCTGGTGCAGTTCTGTTCCAGTTCTGGTGCAGTTCTGTTCCAGTTCTGGTGCAGTACTGTAGCAGTTCTGGTGCAGTTTTGGTGCAGTTCTGTTCCAGTTCAGGCGCAGTTCTGTTGCAGTTCTGTTCCAGTTCAGGCGCAGTTCTGTTGCAGTTCTGGTGCAGTTCTGTTGCAGTTCAGGTGCAGTTCTGTTCCAGTTCTGGTGCAGTTCTGTTCCAGTTCTGTTGCAGTTCTGGTGCAGTTCTGTTCCAGATCAGGTGCAGTTCTGTTGCAGTTCTGTTGCAGTTCTGGTGCAGTTCTGGTGCAGTTCTGTTCCAGTTCTGGTGCAGTTCTGTTCCAGTTCTGGTGCAGTTCTGTTCCAGTTCTGTTGCAGTTCTGGTGCAGTTCTGGTGCAGTTCTGTTGCAGTTCTGTTGCAGTTCTGGTGCAGTTCTGTTCCAGTTCTGGTGCAGTTCTGTTGCAGTTCTGTTGCAGTTCTGGTGCAGTTCTGTTCCAGTTCTGGTGCAGTACTGTAGCAGTTCTGGTGCAGTTTTGGTGCAGTTCTGTTCCAGTTCAGGTGCAGTTCTGTTGCAGTTCTGGTGCAGTTTTGGTGCAGTTCTGTTGCAGTTCTGGTGCAGTTCTGTTCCAGTTCTGTTGCAGTTTTGGTGCAGTTCTGTTCCAGTTCTGTTGCAGTTCTGTTGCAGTTCTGGTGCAGTTCTGGTGCAGTTTTGGTGCAGTTCTGTTGCAGTTCTGGTGCAGTTCTGTTCCAGTTCTGGTGCAGTTCTGGTGCAGTTCTGTTGCAGTTCTGTTCCAGTTCTGGTGCAGTTCTGGTGCAGTTTTGGTGCAGTTCTGTTCCAGTTCTGGTGCAGTTCTGTTCCAGTTCAGGTGCAGTTCTGGTGCAGTTCTGGTGCAGTTCTGTTGCAGTTCTGGTCCAGTTCTGTTGCAGTTCTGTTGCAGTTCTGGTGCAGTTTTGGTGCAGTTCTGTTGCAGTTCTGGTGCAGTTCTGTTGCAGTTCTGGTGCAGTTTTGTTGCAGTTCTGGTGCAGTTCTGTTCCAGTTCTGTTGCAGTTTTGGTGCAGTTCTGTTCCAGTTCTGGTGCAGTTCTGTTGCAGTTCTGTTGCAGTTCTGGTGCAGTTCTGGTGCAGTTCTGGTGCAGTTTTGGTGCAGTTCTGGTGCAGTTCTGTTGCAGTTCTGTTGCAGTTCTGGTGCAGTTCTGTTCCAGTTCTGGTGCAGTTCTGTTGCAGTTCTGTTCCAGTTCTGGTGCAGTTTTGGTGCAGTTTTGGTGCAGTTCTGGTGCAGTTCTGTTGCAGTTCTGTTCCAGTTCTGGTGCAGTTCTGGTGCAGTTCTGTTGCAGTTCTGTTCCAGTTCTGGTGCAGTTCTGTTCCAGTTTTGGTGCAGTTCTGTTGCAGTTCTGTTGCAGTTCTGGTGCAGTTCTGTTGCAGTTCTGGTGCAGTTCTGTTCCAGTTCAGGTGCAGTTCTGTTCCAGTTCATTTGCAGTTCTGGTGCAGTTCTGGTGCAGTTCTGTTGCAGTTCTGGTGCAGTTCTGTTCCAGTTCAGGTGCAGTTCTGGTGCAGTTCTGTTCCAGTTCATGTGCAGTTCTGTTGCAATTTCTGGTGCAGTTCTGTTGCAGTTCTGGTGCAGTTCTGTTCCAGTTCAGGTGCAGTTCTGGTGCAGTTCTGTTCCAGTTCAGGTGCAGTTCTGTTGCAGTTCTGTTGCAGTTCTGGTGCAGTTCTGTTCCAGTTCTGGTGCAGTTCTGTTCCAGTTCATGTGCAGTTCTGTTGCAATTTCTGGTGCAGTTCTGTTGCAGTTCTGGTGCAGTTCTGTTCCAGTTCTGGTGCAGTTCTGGTGCAGTTCTGTTCCAGTTCAGGTGCAGTTCTGTTGCAGTTCTGGTGCAGTTCTGTTCCAGTTCTGTTGCAGTTCTGGTGCAGTTCTTTTTCAGTTCAGGTGCAGTTCTGTTCCAGTTCTGGTGCAGTTCTGTTCCAGTTCTGTTGCAGTTCTGGTGCAGTTCTGTTGCAGTTCTGGTGCAGTTCTGTTCCAGTTCAGGTGCAGTTCTGTTCCAGTTCTGGTGCAGTTCTGTTCCAGTTCTGTTGCAGTTCTGTTGCAGTTCTGTTCCAGTTCTGGTGCAGTTCTGTTGCAGTTCTGTTGCAGTTCTGGTGCAGTTCTGTTCCAGTTCTGGTGCAGTTCTGTTGCAGTTCTGGTGCAGTTCTGTTCCAGTTCAGGTGCAGTTCTGTTGCAGTTCTGGTGCAGTTCTGTTGCAGTTCTGGTGCAGTTCTGTTCCAGTTCAGGTGCAGTTCTGGTGCAGTTCTGTTGCAGTTCTGGTGCAGTTCTGTTCCAGTTCTGGTGCAGTTCTGTTCCAGTTCTGTTGCAGTTCTGGTGCAGTTCTGTTCCAGTTCAGGTGCAGTTCTGTTGCAGTTCTGGTGCAGTTCTGTTGCAGTTCTGGTGCAGTTCTGTTCCAGTTCTGGTGCAGTTCTGTTCCAGTTCTGGTGCAGTACTGTAGCAGTTCTGGTGCAGTTTTGGTGCAGTTCTGTTCCAGTTCAGGTGCAGTTCTATTCCAGTTCTGGTGCAGTTCTGTTCCAGTTCAGGTGCAGTTCTGTTCCAGTTCTGGTGCAGTTCTGTTCCAGTTCTGGTGCAGTACTGTAGCAGTTCTGGTGCAGTTTTGGTGCAGTTCTGTTCCAGTTCAGGTGCATTTCTGGTGCAGTTCTGGTGCAGTTCTGTTGCAGTTCTGGTGCAGTTTTGGTGCAGTTCTGTTGCAGTTCTGGTGCAGTTCAGTTCCAGTTCTGTTGCAGTTCTGTTGCAGTTCTGGTGCAGTTCTGGTGCAGTTCTGTTCCAGTTCAGGTGCAGTTCTGTTCCAGTTCTGGTGCAGTTCTGTTCCAGTTCAGGTGCAGTTCTGTTGCAGTTCTGGTGCAGTTCTGGTGCAGTTTTGGTGCAGTTCTGTTGCAGTTCTGGTGCAGTTCTGTTCCAGTTCTGGTGCAGTTCTGGTGCAGTTCTGTTCCAGTTCTGGTGCAGTTCTTTTCCAGTTCTGGTGCAGTTCTGTTCCAGTTCAGGTGCAGTTCTGTTGCAGTTCTGGTGCAGTACTGTAGCAGTTCTGGTGCAGTTTTGGTGCAGTTCTGTTCCAGTTCAGGTGCAGTTCTGGTGCAGTTCTGTTGCAGTTCTGGTGCAGTTTTGGTGCAGTTCTGTTGCAGTTCTGGTGCAGTTCTGTTCCAGTTCTGTTGCAGTTCTGTTCCAGTTCTGTTGCAGTTCTGTTGCAGTTCTGGTGCAGTACTGTAGCAGTTCTGGTGCAGTTCTGTTCCAGTTCAGGTGCAGTTCTGGTGCAGTTCTGTTGCAGTTCTGGTGCAGTTTTGGTGCAGTTCTGTTGCAGTTCTGGTGCAGTTCTGTTCCAGTTCTGTTGCAGTTCTGTTGCAGTTCTGGTGCAGTTCTGTTCCAGTTCAGGTGCAGTTCTGTTCCAGTTCTGGTGCAGTTCTGTTCCAGTTCAGGTGCAGTTCTGTTGCAGTTCTGGTGCAGTTTTGGTGCAGTTCTGTTGCAGTTCTGGTGCAGTTCTGGTGCAGTTCTGTTGCAGTTCTGTTCCAGTTCTGTTGCAGTTCTATTCCAGTTCTGGTGCAGTTCTGTTCCAGTTCTGGTGCAGTTCTGTTGCAGTTCTGGTGCAGTTTTGGTGCAGTTCTGTTCCAGTTCAGGTGCAGTTCTGGTGCAGTTCTGTTGCAGTTCTGGTGCAGTTTTGGTGCAGTTCTGTTGCAGTTCTGGTGCAGTTCAGTTCCAGTTCTGTTGCAGTTCTGGTGCAGTTCTGTTCCAGTTCAGGTGCAGTTCTGTTCCAGTTCTGGTGCAGTTCTGTTCCAGTTCAGGTGCAGTTCTGGTGCAGTTCTGTTCCAGTTCTGTTGCAGTTCTGTTGCAGTTCTGGTGCAGTTCTGTTCCAGTTCTGTTGCAGTTCTGTTGCAGTTCTGGTGCAGTTCTGGTGCAGTTCTGTTGCAGTTCTGGTGCAGTACTGTAGCAGTTCTGGTGCAGTTTTGGTGCAGTTCTGTTCCAGTTCAGGTGCAGTTCTGTTGCAGTTCTGGTGCAGTTTTGGTGCAGTTCTGTTGCAGTTCTGGTGCAGTTCTGTTCCAGTTCTGTTGCAGTTCTGTTGCAGTTCTGGTGCAGTTCTGTTCCAGTTCAGGTGCAGTTCTGTTCCAGTTCTGGTGCAGTTCTGTTCCAGTTCAGGTGCAGTTCTGTTGCAGTTCTGGTGCAGTTCTGGTGCAGTTTTGGTGCAGTTCTGTTGCAGTTCTGGTGCAGTTCTGTTCCAGTTCTGTTGCAGTTCTGGTGCAGTTCTGTTCCAGTTCTGTTGCAGTTCTGGTGCAGTTCTGTTCCAGTTCTGGTGCAGTTCTGTTCCAGTTCAGGTGCAGTTCTGTTGCAGTTCTGGTGCAGTTCTGGTGCAGTTTTGGTGCAGTTCTGTTGCAGTTCTGGTGCAGTTTTGGTGCAGTTCTGTTGCAGTTCTGGTGCAGTTCTGGTGCAGTTCTGTTCCAGTTCTGGTGCAGTTCTGTTGCAGTTCTGTTCCAGTTCTGTTGCAGTTCTATTCCAGTTCTGGTGCAGTTCTGTTCCAGTTCTGGTGCAGTTCTGTTGCAGTTCTGTTGCAGTTCTGGTGCAGTTCTGTTCCAGTTCAGGTGCAGTTCTGTTGCAGTTCTGGTGCAGTTTTGGTGCAGTTCTGTTCCAGTTCAGGTGCAGTTCTGTTCCAGTTCTGGTGCAGTTCTGTTGCAGTTCTGGTGCAGTACTGTAGCAGTTCTGTTGCAGTTCTGGTGCAGTTCTGTTGCAGTTCTGGTGCAGTTTTGGTGCAGTTCTGTTGCAGTTCTGGTGCAGTTCTGTTCCAGTTCTGTTGCAGTTCTGTTGCAGTTCTGGTGCAGCAGAACCTCCAGAACTGCGGCGGCTCAGTCACATCAGATGCTGGGTTCAGTTTTAGGCTGTTTAGTGGGAAAGATGCACTTTTGCACAGAACTACTGTGTCTCTTTTCCTAATTACAATAACAAACTCATTAAACTGGTTAATTTGTTTTTTCTGCACTTTTGTCTTGCTTTCCATTTCAGTTCAGTTTGCACACGCACGAATCACACTGCGCAGTAAAATGCATTTTATACCCGAGATTTTTCTGAATTTCTTCGTTATCTGGTTAGAAACCACAGCCGAAGTGACACCAGTGTGATGGGAGGAAACTGCAAATAAAGCAAATGTCTGTGTGTGTTATATTTACAGTTTGTGGAAGAAAACATGCAATAAAACTGTCAGCATCGTAGTTTTAAGTTGTTCTGCAGGCAGCGCGTTTTCAAGGCAAGGAAAGTTTATTTTTTGCACCTTTCATGTACAAAACGATTCGAAGTGCTTTACATGAAACATTAAAATCATTACAGGAAAAAAACATAAAAGAAAATACAAATAACAAATTTACAATAAAATCATAAATTATATCTAAATAATTAAAAGCAGAATTAACAAAGTTACTGTGCAGATGTCACGCAGAGATGCATGAGAAAAGAAATGTTTTGAACCTGGATGTAAAGGTTTCTACATCTGGTGAAAGTTTCATCTCCATCAGGTTCTGCTGGTCTGAGAGGGTTGAATTAAAATGCGCGAAGGTGCATCCTTAAAAAATAAATACATTTTCAAAAAATAACCTCCACAGCCTCTGATGAACTGGTATTAATTTATTTATTTATTGCAACTTTAGCAGCTCTTATTTATTCTTTCAGACTAAAACCTGTAGAATAATTGATCTTATCAGGATTTGTGAATCAATTCGAGTTTCTGATCGGGTGTGATGAATGGACCCGACCCGCTCTGTGATGGATAATATGACACGGTTAATATTCATGGTTCTGGATATTATTTACAGTTATTTACTGAAGAGACTATGCTTTGGTGAGCACGTTAAAATTTTCCCTGTATCAGGAATAACCTATTAAATGACTTCAGGTCGTTTAGGAGGCAGTGCGACTGTAAGATGTCCCCCAGTCATACCTGAGGTCTTTTCCCCTCAAACAAAGCTGAACTAACAGAAAGTTCCTACCTCTGAGGTGTTTTCCTGTGTTTGATGCCATTTTCGGTGATGTTTGTGTCTGAGACTGGTGGGTTATGAAGGTTTCTGTATTTATACATCTCACTGCCTCCTGCTGACGCCTTCCACAGCTCAGACACAATTCCAGTAACTTTCCACTCCACTCAGACATGTCACAGCACAGAAAAAATCCCCATAATTATGCTGCAGGAAAACAACAGTTAAACTGCTCCTTTCCTCGTGTGAAAACATTGTTTTAAGTCTTCATTTCTTTTTTATTATCGTTATTATTTCTGTGCTCACACAACGACGTTATACCTGCATTTTATCTTTTTGCACTATTTAATGAAGGCCACTTATAACTCCAAAAGAAACTTTCCAAGGAGAGCATCCAGATTTATTCACATCAGCAGATTTGATAGTTGCCATGGCAACCAGATAAGGAATAATCACAAGTTTAAGGAGTGTCTTTGGAGCTGAAATCAGCTGGTTTGGTCATTTTATACATTAGTTTGGAGTTGTGGGACTCGTGTTTCTGCTGCAGATGGACTTCATGAACCTGATGTAACTTGAGCTGCAGGCGCATGCAGAGGTGTGTGTGTGTGTGTGTGTGTGTTGGGGGGGGGTTAAAGGGGCTGGAGCACCCGCCTCTCGTGCCCTTTGACTCCAGAGTGCAGGCTCTAAATTCAGCCACGCCACGTGAGTCTGCCTCAGTCTGCCTGATGCAACACTGCCACGCCCAGTGGGGGGGCGGTACGTACATGCAGAACGCGCATGTGACGTCACTTCACCTCCCCGCCATTTTGGGGCTACCACACTGATTCCATCAACACTTTCAGGTAAACTGTGTCAAAAACATGTGTGAAACATGCTGATGAGAAACGTTCTTACCACCAGAGGAGCGAGGAGACAGGATGATGCAGAACATCTGCATTGATTAATTCCGTGGTTCTCAAAGTGGGTTTCAGGACCCCCGCGGGGGTCGCAAGATCATTTCAGGTGGTTGCTGGACCATTATAAAAATATAACAACTTTTTTTTACCAATGCGACATTCATTCATTCATTTTCCTAACCGCTTAATCCAATCCAGTACACCCTGGACAGCTTGCCAGTCCATCGCAGGCCACATATTTAACATAATTCTTTCTGCGACAGAAGTGGCATGTAGGCGGTGAGCAGAATCCACCAAAAGTACTTAATCCTCTTTATTTATGACAATATGGATGTTTTTCAAGTCTAAGATTAGAGACTGCAGGATTCCCATTTGATATAAGTCACTATTAATCAATGAGTTATCAGGTGGGGGTGGGGAACACCCCACCCCCACCTGATAACTGAGGTGTTGGAGGTCTTGGCTCAAAGATTTTGAGAACCACTGACTCGGATCACTCCAGTCTTCTAAACAATGAGCAGCAACAAGTCCAGGTTTGGAGGTGTAGCCTGTCCCAGAAACCAGTGCTTCCTGTAGAAGTTCTCCACTCATCACGGCTTTGAAAAGAAAATGTCAATAACCAAAGAGAAGCATTAAAACCTGCCAGTGTACAAACTGTCAGCTGCAACTACACCATTATACAGGAAATTTATGTTTATCAAACATTTGTTGTTATATTTTTATTCTGGAAAAAAAAGATTAATTATTTTATTATTATGGTATTTGGAAACTGTGGTACAGATATTAGGATACAATTAAAAATAGAGGATGTGATAACTGAAAAGGTACATGATTATAAATGTATTGATATGATTATAAACCACAAAATGTGCTGGAAGTCACATATTACGTTTGTTCTGATGAAAATGGCAGAAATATTGCAGCATTGACTAAATGTAAACATTTTTTGGATAAAAAATTACTTTATATTCTGTACTGTCAACTAATTGGACCGTACTTGCAATAATGTATTAAGCTTTGGAGAAACACTTATAAGAGTTCCCAACAACCGTTTAATATACAACGGGGAAAAGCAAGGAGAATTATCTGCAAAGCTGGATATCAGGAACATACAAGTTTATTATGTTGGAAGTCAAAAACTTAAACTCAGATGAAATGCCCACTTCAGGACATGGGACTGTCAAACAGGTCGAGGTCCGTGGGAATCCTGACTGGATTGGACTGGATTGTGTTGAAAACATTGTCAGGGGACTACTTTCACTCTGGCTTGTAAATACTCGTCACAAATTGATCAGGCGAGTAGTTCCTGCATATATAGATGATTAATAACATCATGAATATGCAAAGTGTTAAGTATTCTAGTTTAGCAAGGAGTGCTGAAGTACATTTTTAGAATTTATTTACTTATTTACTTCCTGTGTTATAGTAGTGATATGAAGCTTCATTACATGAAATACTATATATATATGTATATATATGTATATATATATATATATATATATATATATATATATATATATATATATATATATATATATATATATACATGTATGTATATATATATATATATATATATATATATATATATATATATATATATATATATATATATATATATATATATATATGTCATTGTAGAAAGGGCCTTCGAAGATGCCATGACAGCAGAGACCAGAGGATTTTTGTGCTCATACAGGTGATGTGCACGGAGCATTTGCAGCTGAAACACATGGCACCCCTCTGCGTATGCTCAGAGATACACTGGTTACGTTTCTTTAGTTTTCAAGAAGGCTCTTCAGCATAGCATTGTCTGCTATCATTTTAACTGTTTGAAGGTAAAAGTCACTGCTGCAAGGACGTCTTCTTCTGCATCATGTGAAAAGATGCACAACAACAAACCAAAAAGACATGAATACAGGCACATAGACGCTGCAAGGCCTCCCATTTGGCCATTAAGGGCACAGTTTGTGTTTGAGTTCTTCTAATGAGTTGAATGTTTTGATTTATGAAAATGCTGCAACCAATTAACATGACAGATCACCATACAACTGTTAATTTCTGAGTGTGAAAAAGGAAGAACAGATTTCTCTGGAGGAGTTTCAGTCAGTTATGATGGGACAAGAAGGAAACTCTGTTGGCCAGTGTGACGGCTTTTAAACATCCCAGTGTGTATGTCATGTATCGATTGTAGGTACCAGGACTGAATCGTTTGAAAAGAATGTGATTACACCTCAGATATCAGAAAATTAAATATAAATTCTAACAAGGAGGTAAAAGTGATGCATGAACAGCTTCACTTTGTCTTTGGACTAAAAACTACAGATTCTGCTCTTATTTTTATGTTTTACGCCAGAAAACCTCATTTCTTCCTGCTCGCTGTCTGTTTTACACGCAGTGGAAATTTCCTTGATAGCACTCAGAGATACGTGCATGCTCGCTCACACGTGCACTAACCAGCATGCGCATAACGCATGATGGAAAATGTAGCGCTTCATTCACATGAATATCCAACAGAAATCAGAATTTTTAAATTCTCCCAGCAAGGTAGAGCTGGGAACACTGGTGCTGCACTGACAACCTGATGTCCATCTTGGAGACGCAGCTGGACAACCTGAATCTATCTGTCACTTCTAAACTGTATTACAGCTTAAAATAGATCTAATATTTATATAATAAAGATCAGCAGAGGGGCATAGTTCAGTCAATGATCGACAGATTGACCTGCAAGTCATGGTGTTGAAAACTGATGACACGGCAGAAACTGATAATGATGGAAAATCCCCAAGTTTAGAAGTCAAAGTCTCTTTAAGTGGGTAAACAGTCTGATATTTGTTTGAGAAAGGCATGTGTGTGCATTGGGAGATGTGAGGAGGTTTTATGACGTCCGTCTCTGTAACATAAAGGTTATACGCAGAGCTATGCATGCAGAAAATATCTGGATGTAACCTGAAAATCTGAGGTCTGATCCTTCTGAACTCCCAGCTGAGCGTGTGCGTTGAATAAAAGAACATCATTTGTGTTTGTGCACGGATGTGTAGTCATTATTATTCTTGTGAATATTTCTGCATTGTGACGGAAGCTGCCTTTTGGCTCGGAGTCATGAGGAGGACAGAGGTTTTCTACTGTGTTCTGCCTTTTCTATAGATCTATAAATGGTTAAAGGTAGAGAGAACATGCAACAACACAGGTTTTATTCATGTCAACATGTTATCTGCTTGCTGACTCCGTTCTACCATTGATGTTGTAGTAGTATGTGGTAGTAGTGTATGAGTGATGTAATATGTAATAAATTATCTTATTTGTTTGCTTTTTAAATGAAATATTTCTATTGAACTAGAATTAGAAAATAATGTAACGATTTTCATAAAATATTTATTTATTATTACTTTAGTCAATTTCAACTTATTTTACAGGCAGCTGTTTTTTTCCTTCTTTAATGAAAGGGTATGAATAAATATGAGCAGAAGATGGAAAATACAACCAGTGAGTGGAGAAGAGAATGCAAGGAGGAGAGGTTATACCAGGAGTACGAGAAGTCAATTGAGAAAGGAGGCAAATTAAGTGTACACTTCCTCTCAAGGGCAAGTAAAGTCCCCAGACCACGCTGCAGAGAAGGGTGAGTGGGAAAGTAGCTGGTACTGGTTCTGCCTCTGGAAGAGGCAGCAAAGAAGGAGCTGGTTGTGGAGAGGGAGTTCCCTCAGGCTGTGCAGGACAGAGGTTCAGCAGCTGGCATGTTAATATCCTCACAAAGTAGTGTCAAAGTTTTCTCACGAAAGAACAAAAGGCTGGTGGAATAAGATAATACTGGTTCCTGAATGTTATAAGTTCAGGTTATAACGTGCAACTCAGGGCTAGGAATGCAAAAGCCTGAAGTGCCGTCGGCTGCAAGGAGTGCAGGCATGAACACGCTGGTATCAGTCACTGGTAGAGATGGGATTTATGGCTTTTTGAAGTGATCCAGATCTTGAGGAGTTGCTCCTTTATAAGAGCCGTTTAAAAGACTGGATCATTTGTTTTGTTTTTTGGTTTTTTTTAAATATAATTTTTCTTTTAAAGAATGCAGAGTAACTCATATTTATCAAGTACGTAATCATTGGTGTGATTATATGGCAGGATTTGGATTAAATCTGGTACACCAATATATACTCTGTTGCTGAGAATTATTGAGACTGGCTTGTGTTTCCATGGTTACCACAACTCCATATTACCATGCTTTGACAAGAAATGTGGCAAAAACAAAACTGAGCTGGTTACAATTAGCTTTCACACAAAATTAGTGCAATTTATAATCAAGGATTCAAGTCAATATATTTTTTCTTTAAAATGAAATCAAATGAAAGATACTTTAATAATCCCTGAGGGGAAATTAAAAAATACTTTAATAATGAAACCAGAAAAACGTGAAAGCATCAGTTCACCTGTTCAGATGGCAGAGGTTGCAGGAGCTGCATTAATGGTCAGTCTTTTGGTTTCTAACATCTGACACAATTACTGCTGGGTGTTGATTTTTTTTTTTTAATTCGTTCCCTGCCAGTAGACAATTGTAAATTAGTTGCTAGCCAGCGCCAGGCATTTTGATAAGATCCAGCAATCTTTAAAGGCCTGCTGAAAATGTTGTGTTTGAAGTATGATAACACTGCATTTATCAAAAGAAAAATTTATTTATTCAAATAAATAAAAAAAAAACTACTGTTCTATCTTCATTCATTCTAGAATTATCAACTGTTGAATATTGGTCATTTTTGTGGAAAAAAAACATTTTGAAAAACAATCGGAGAAAACTTTTTTTTCAAAAACATTTATTTTCAGGATAAAACTGATTTGCTATTAACACTTTTTTTTAATTACAAATGCTGAAAAGGTATCAGTTTACCAAATATAATAATAATAATAATAATAATAATGATACAATCTTTGAAAATATTTGAAAATGTTTTAGAATATTTGGGGTCACCAACACAAGAAGAAAGTCTCCTAATGCAACAGATTAAAATACAAACTTTACATACATCAATTTCTCTTATTTTATAAATAAATAAATAATGAAACAAACAAATAAATTCCATCTTATTCTCTTTTTTTCAAGCAAGCACTGCAAAAATGTAACAAAAAAAAATTAAAATCTGGAAAAAAAAAATTTAGCAGAATAAACTGCATCTATAACCAAAGTTAAAATTAATTTCCAGTCTTATTAATGTCTGTGAAAATGCAATTAATTTTAAAACATTCAGAAAGAAATAAAAGAACATCCGCTGATAAGGACATGTAAACTACACGTTCTTTAAGTTACTCCCTAGAGTCTCCAATAACACCACAAAAGTCTCTAGATTTGTTGATCATCACTTTTTCTTTAAATGAACAAGCAGGGCAAAGAGACATAAGCTGATTTCCATTACAGTTGGTCGCTAAATAAAAGTAATAGGCTATTTGTACATTTTCAACAAACTACAATTGTAATTTGCAGGTATTTCCACTGAACGATGTTTTAGCCCATAAGCAGTTAGCCACAGTTAGCCGCAGTTAGCTGCAGTTAGCGACAGTTTGCTCAATACTGCACCATCTTTCATCAGAAATGAACTGGTCACATGACCACTGGGGACGCGTGAACGCCAAGCGGCAACCTCTGGCGGTTAAAAATTAAGCCTATTGCCCATATTTGTATTTTCCGGGCAAGACGACGCGTATGACGCTGCCAACATGGCGACTGTAGGAACTACCCACCGAGCTTCAATTCAGGGCTTCAGAAACCTACGGGTGACGTCACGGAGGCTCCGCCCATCTTTTTATATACAGTCTATGGTGAATGCTGTGAAAGGGTTCCTATTACACTTTTGCTATACACCTGTATTTTAAAATGTCTACAAACATTTAGAGATATTTGAAAGATCTTTTTCAAAATATACAGTTGTGCTCATATGCATTCATCCCCTTTCATTAAAGAAAAGGCTGAATTTACAACAATCACTCAAATAACTGGAGACTTAAAAAAGGAACAATCACTACAAATTTGCAAAAATATAATTTTGTAATATAAGACACTGTTTTTTCATTTAATTGGGTTGAAGAAAAAAAAAAAAAAACAAATTGGTCCTGGACAAATTAGAGCCCTTTTCTGTTGAACAGTGGGACAAAATACCTGTCATCAGGTGCAGAAGTCTGACTGAGAGGAACAGAAAACACCTGACTGGAGCAGAAACATTAAAGGATTGTTCAACAAAATATTAGTTTATGAGTGATGTAATATGTAATAAATTATCTTATTTCTTTGCTTTTTAGAAAAAACATTTCGATTGAACCAGATTTAGAAAATAATGTAATGATTTTTACAAAATATTTATTACTTTCAATTTCAGCTTATTTTACAGGCAGCTGTTTATTTCCTTCTTTAATGTGTGTTTCCATTTTTTTTTTCAACTCTAACTGGGATTTAAACAAGGAGCATAAGAAAGAATGTTGGAGGGGGGGGGAATGTCTTCAAGGAAGATGGAAAATACAATAAGTGAGTAGAAAATAGAATGCAAGGAGTAGTGGTTATGTGACGGGGTCAAATGCATGTGTTTTAAATGAAATGGTGTTATTGCATGTGTTTTTAACTTGTTGCCTGCACTAGAAACCCCAGGCCTAACGAGCTCACCCTTGATTGTTAAATGGAACACCTGTGAGTGTCTGGACAGATTATTTAAAAGAGCAACAGGTGTGGCAGGAGAGACAGAGAGGGAAAACAAAAAGAGAAGCAGAAGAGGAGCAGGACAAGGAAGGGGATGGAGCTCCTGGAAAATGGAAGAAGACGACGACGGGACCGCTGAGGGGCCAGTGATGACTGGTCCCACCGCGGCTTGGTGGTGGCCAGGCGGAGCCTGAAGTGCAGCAGCCGGTCTGGACCCTAAGGTGCAGCTTAGTCCTGGGCCTATGGATATTCCTGGCCCAGGACCAAGCGTGAGTATGACTGGCTTAGTTTAGGGTCCAGAGGGAGAGGCTGGCTGCAGGGCCAGGCAGGAGTGTCGCCCTCTTAAGCATGTAGACTGCCATGTATGCTCCCCTCTGCAGGTCCTGGACATGACGTCGCCAAATCGAAGGCTGAAGACAGGATCCGTCGCTGCAGAGAGGAGGGCCACCCCAAGCCGCACAGTGGCCATTTTAAAGGACATTTTAAGGACATCTGAGAAGACTGGGGTTTTATCATTTTAACTTAACCTTTTTATTATCTTAAACCATTTTTGAGATTTTAGTGTGGTTGACTCTGCTCCCCCTGACTTTTAAAAGAACCAAGGTGGCTGGGAGGACCCCCCCATTTTTTTTTTTATTTTATTTATTTATTTTTTTTTAAAAACATGCCCCGGCCACCCCTGTTATTCCAGGAGTACGAGAAGTCAATTGAGAAAGGAGGCAAATTAAGTGTACACTTTAAGTGCAAATAAAGTCCCCAGACCACACAGCTCTTTTTCCCTTTCCAACAGCCACATTGATTGCCTCTTGCAGGCTGCTTTGGTCATATGTTTTTCATGATGGTGTGTGCATGAAGCACAAAATGATTCCCTAAAAATACATAAATTAGCCGCACAGAATTCAAATCATGGGAAAAATCAATGGCTTATTACAGAAGACATTCATTTATGCTAAAGAAAACAATGTCTTACTTCTTGAGGCTCTGGCGTTTGGGAGCCCAGATCGAGATCTCTGCCTTGAGATGACCTGAAATGCCACTGTCATCAAGATGAGGACTAGGTGTCCTTTGTCTTGTCCCATGCCTGGCGGTTCATCTTTCCCTGGCACATCCCTCAGAAGTTACTTCAGTCTGGCGGTGATCGTCTCTTCCATCTCCGTGTCCTCCGCCGTGTGGTTTCTCACCTCCAACTTCTTTCATGTTTTGTGTCCAAGTTTTCCCTCATCCGATCTCTCATCCTCATCATAATTTAATTCTCTGAGTCTGTATCCATAATAATTGAGGGTTTCAGTAGCAGAGTACATTTTCTATGGGGTCGGCATTGTCAAAAGTGCATTAGCGCTGTTTACTGTCTTGCTACATGATACCAGTTATTTGTTTTATTGATTTCCTGTTGTAGTTCACCTGGGTTCCTTTAGTAGATCCATTACACCTCCAGAGCATGATGTGAAAGAAATGTAAGCAGATATTCCCAATACAGAACTGTTACTTGGAAAGTTCAGATATGTATAGATCATGCATGTATCTGCATTAAATGCACAACCTCTCCAACCTATTGATCAAAATGAAGCTAATAATGGTGACCTTTCTACTGTGTCAAGTCACGGCTTTGTAAGCTGCAGACAATAGTTATATATTATGACAGAAATAAACATTTCACATTGTGGCCATGAGTCACATGGCCACAATGTGATTCTGAAAACATTTACACGTGTTGCTGAAGTAAAGATTTATGGGTCGAGTAAACCAATTTAGATAAAACTGATAGGCTTGTGACATGTCTATGGTTTATGTGCCTTATGCTCACAGCAGCCTGCAGACGGACTCAAGCACCCAACAGAGCAATGCAGGAACAGCAGTGACAATAGACCAGTCCTGCAGGTCAAGCAAATAAAAGTTTAGTGGAATAACTTTACCGGAGTTAAAATGACTGAATAACATATTGACAGAAAGATTTACATTGTAGTTTTACTGCACCAACATTAACAGGAGGGTGACAGATGCTGAGCACTCTGTGTGTTAGTGTTGCGGATCAATGCCGCAGGAAGCCAAGAAGTAGGACCCAAATGCAGATCACACTAAATCTCAATAAAAACCAGTTTAATAAATACAAGATAAAAAATTAAAAGTAAAAAAAGGTTAAAATATTAAAATCCCAGTCTTCTAAAATGTCCTTTAAAATGGCCACTGTGCGGCTTGGGGTGGCCCTCCTCTCTGCAGCGACAGATCCAGTCTTCTCAGCCTTCATTCGGCGACGTCACTTCCAGGACCTGCAGAGAGGAGCATACACGGCAGTCTACATGCTTAAGAGGGGAACCCTCCTGCCTGGCCCTGCAGCCAGCCTCTCCCTCTGGACCCTAAACTAAGCCATTTGCACTCACGCTTGGTCCTGGACCAGGAGTATCCATAGGCCCAGGACTGAGTAGCTGCGCCTTAGGGTCCAGACCAGCTGCTGCACTTCAGGCTCTGCCTTGCCACCACCAAGCCGTGGCGGGACCAGTCATCACTGGCCCCTCAGCGGTCCCGTCGTCGTTCCATTTCCAGGAGCTCTGTCTCCTTCCTTATCTTGCTCCTCTCCTGCTTCTCTTCTCCTTCTGTCACACCGGTTGCTCCAATTTAAATAGTCTGCTTCAATCACTCACAGGTGTTCCCACTTAACAATAGGGTTGAGCTCATTAGGCCTCCAGGGGGGTTAGTGGCACAGCAAAGATAAAAACACATGCAATAAAAACTACTTCATTTAAAAACATTGCTATTGACCCCGCCACATTAATATTCCTGAAGGGATATTACAAATCATTGCAGTTCACTGTAAGATAGAAGACCCTCTCGATTTCTTGTGATTCCTCTATAACTCCCGTAAGCCCTCAGTACCCTTCCCCTTTCATACAATCTTCCTGTCGGAGAGGTGAGTGGCATTATCATTTGATCATTTCATTATCCCAACCCATCCTATTGTTTCGTATACTCTTTGAGCAAATGTTTATTCTTACTATAAAAGCAACATGCATATGTAAATGATGACAAGACAATTGTGAAGATAATTCAGGGTTCCCATTCTTCATTTAAAATATTCTTATTAACGTTTTCAATGACAAAAAAGTCATTTTATTTTAAGTATTTTATCAAAGGTCTCTAAACTTTCTCAAACTCTTCTGTCTTCCCTTTGACAATGCAAGTCAGCTTTTCCTGTATAATATTAGACACCATCTCCCTGATCCACACTGTTGTTGGTGGTGGCTCTTTTTTTCTCTACATCAGAGCAACGATTCTTTTTGCCTGTCAGAGAACAAAATCACATAATACTGAAGAGGTAAGGTTCTAGGGGTATATACCCAGTAAACAGAGTTTTGCATGACATGGTACTTGCAATTTACCAGTGTCTGATATAATGTTAGTTATTTCTTTCCAATATTTCTTCAGCAAGGGACAAGCCCACATACAATGAAATAAGGAACCTTAATGTATTGAACATTTAAAACAGGTGTCCAATGTGCTAGGGGACCACTGGTTTAATTTTTCAGGTGTGATATAAGTTCTCACTGTCTTATATTGCAGTAGCCTTAAGCCTGTTACATACTCCACGAGAAACGAGAACTTTTTTCTTGTTCTCGAGGCTCCGAGAAGAAAATGACGTCATTTTGTTCTCGCGGACGTGTTTGAGGACAGTTCTTGACACACCGGGCTGGCAGAACTTTTTTCTTGAAGGGCTGCGAGAAGTATCGTGTGATTGGTCGGACATTGGAGGTGGGCGTCGTTAACACAGAGAAAGCCATCCATCCATCCATCCATCCATCCATCCATCCATCCATCCATCTTCTGCCGCTTATCCGGGGCCAGGTCACGGGGGCAGCAGCCTAAGCAGGGAAGCCCAGACTTCCCTCTCCCCAGCCACATTTGCCAACTCTGCGGGGGGGATCCATAGGGGTTCCCAGGCCAGCCGAGAGATATAATCCCTCCAGCGTGTCCTGGGTCTTCCCCGGGGTCTCCTCCCAGAGGGATGTGCCTGGAACACCTCACCAGGGAGGTCCAGGAGGCATCCTAACCAGATGCCCGAGCCACCTCAACTGGCTCCTCTCGATGCGGAGGAGCAGCGGCTCTACTCTGAGCCCCTCCCGGATGACCGAGCTCCTCACCCTATCTCTAAGGGAGAGCCCGGCCACCCTGTGGAGGAAACCCATTTCAGCCGCCTGTATACGAGATCTCATTCTTTCGGTCACGACCCACAGCTCATGACCATAGGTGAGGGTAGGAACGTAGATCGACTGGTAAATCGAGAGCTTCGCCTTCTGGCTCAGCTCCTTCTTCACCACGACAGACCGGCGCAGAGCCCGCATTACTGCAGACGCCGCACCGATCCTGTGCACACAGAGAAAGCATGAAGCGGAATTGCTGCTTCCGTGTGTTTACTGTTGCCGGCAAAACGGATTGTTTTGATAAAACAGCTTATCGAGGTGGTGAGAAAGTACGAACATTTTTACATGTAGCATTAAAACACTCGGACCCAGCCGTGTGCACGACCCGCCCTGCCGCGGACGAAGCTGCTCGTTAAATATGAAACTAGAAACTCGGAGAGCGGAAACCTCCACAAAGCACAATGTTTAAGAATCCTTTTAAAACATTCCTGGATCCAAATGGTGATCCTGATCACCACCAAAATTTAATCAGTTCTTCATTTTTACATTTGCAACAACTCTTGAAATATTTATAAAAGCCACCCGTAACCTTTTAAGTTATCTTAAGCAAAAAGACGCCGGGGAAAACAACCTCCTCGGCGGAGGTAACAACCGGGTTCATTGCACATAAAGCAGACATCTGACAGTGACCCCTCCCCGCTGCAGACCTGCGTCTCGTGTAGTATGTATGGACTGCCGAACAAGACATTTTTTCTTGTTCTTGCAGCCTCGAGAACAAGAACTCAGTTCTTGCTTCTCGTGGAGTATGTAACAGGCTTTAGTCCTGTATTAATTGATTGTTTATAAATTTTTAAACAAGCTGCGTCCCATTCAACAACAATTGGCTCCCTGAGCCGTCACCTTACTGTGGTGGAGGGGTTTGTGTGTCCCGAAGATCCTAGCAGCTATGTTGTCGGGGCTTTATGCCCCTGGTAGGGTCACCATGGCAAACAGGTGTCTAGGGAAGGGACCAGACCAAGCACGGCTCACAGACCTCTATGATGACTCCAAACATGGGCAAAAATGTTCTCTTGCCCGTACGTGGGTCACCAGGTCCCCCCTTGGGAGCCAGGCCTTGGGGTGGGGCACGAGAGCGAGCATCGCTAGGCCTTTGCCCATGGGGCCCGGTCAGGCTCAGCTCGAAAGGGTTACATGGGCCCCACCTCCCGTGGGCTCACCATCTGCGGGAGGAGCCGTAGGGGTCGGGTGCAATGTGAGCTGGGCGGCAGCAAAAGGTGGGGACCCTGGCGGTTCGATCCCCGGCTGCAGAGGCTGGCTCTTGGGACTTGGAATGTTGCCTCTCTGACTGGGAAGGAGCCTGAGCTTGTGCGCGAGGTTGAGCGGTTCCATCTAGATCAGGGGTCAGCAACCCACAGCTCTAGAGCCGCATGCGGCTCTTTAGCGCTGCTCTAGTGGCTCCCTGGAGCTTTTTCAAAAATGTTTTAAAAAAAATAGAAAAAGATGGGGGAGGGATATATATTTTTGTTTTGATCTGGTTCTGTAGGAGGACAAACATGACACAAACATTCTTAATGTTTTCCAATGCTGTAAAAATGTGTAGAATAAATATTAAATTTTAACATTTCTGTCAAGGAAGATTTGCATCATAGCCTGCGACACACGTAGCCTATCTATGAGCAGGGCGGGATGCCAGGCATTGTAAATAAAACCGGCGGCTGTGTGATGGGCCATGGATCCCAAAGGGAAAAAAGAGAAAATTAACCGAGGAGAACAGAGGATTCAACGTTTCTTGGACCGAATCATTTGCATTCATTGCCAATGCGGAAGGATTGCCTGAATGTTTGCTCTGTATCGAGAAGTTGTCAATTAACAAAAAGAGTAATGTGGAAAGACATTTCCAGGGAAAGTATGCTACATTTGCCAGTTGGGAGCGAGACAAAAAGTGCGATAGCATTACTTCTGGAGAAATTGGAAAGGCGGAAAAAAGATTTAAGAAGTGGATTGCATCTCCAAACTCCGCTACTGCTGCAAGTTTAGTTGCAACCCAGGAGATAATAAAGCGTA
Source organism: Telmatherina bonti (assembly GCF_933228915.1). Classification (NCBI taxonomy): domain Eukaryota; kingdom Metazoa; phylum Chordata; class Actinopteri; order Atheriniformes; family Telmatherinidae; genus Telmatherina; species Telmatherina bonti. The sequence continues at coordinate 35,917,718 of NC_136623.1, read as the reverse complement.
GAAAACCGTTCACAGATGGTGACTACATTTAGGAGTCATTCATCCACATTTTAGAACACCTATTTGCAGACTTCAAAAACAAAACTGAGATAGTACAGAAAATCAAATACATGCCCCTCTCCGCTAAGACAGTGAAGGAAAGGGCCATTAAAATGGCCGGCAACATTACTGATCAGCAAATCAAGGACAGTAATTCAGCACAAGTTACATCTCACATGTTTAGAAGCTGACCAGTGATGTCCGACAACAGAAGTCACATTAAACGGGTAATAACATAATCCTTCATAGACACATATTGAGTAACAAAGTGGATGTTTTAATAAAATTATTTCTGATTTTTGTCAGTATATATCTAGAATGACACTTGGTAATGGTGCTTAGGTACGAGGATAGCTGCGTTGGTTGCGTGTCAAAAAAGAAGAGGATGCTGCTGCGTTTTACCCTTGCACTGACTTGCTTGGCATTTGCACAGAAATCAAACTGTATTAATTTGATTTGATATACTTTACCTTTTTAAAATGCTGCTGGTTTATTTTTTTTTATAAATGCAGGCTGCGTTTTATTGCACTCTGTTTGTTGCCCAGATAAGGGGCGCGTTATGCACATTCCATTTTGTTGGTTTTTTCGAATCCTCAAAATAAAAATGACATCAAAAATCGAATTTCTTTATTGCATTTTTTTTTAATTTCATCAAAGCAACGAAACATAATTCATTAATATTGTAACAAAGTTAAACATGAGGCGGCATCGTACAACAGGGTGTGCGTGGTGTGTCATTCTCTACAGGATGCGCTGCAGGGAAAATAAACATTGCATCATTTATGGCTCATGTATTTGTAGCCAACTTAGTCATTTTGATAGTAGGCTAATATAGCTAATAAAGATACATAAAGCTTGTGTTGCCTTCATGATAAGGCTTATATTAGGCTTATATTATTTGCGGCTCCAGACATATTTGTTTTTTGTTGTTTTGGTCCAATATGGCTCTTTCAACATTTTGGGTTGCTGACCCCTGATCTAGATATAGTTGGACTCACGTTGACGCATGGCTTTGGCTCTGTAACCAGTACATTCGAGAGGGGCTGGACTTTCTTTCACTCTGGAGTTGCTTATGGTGAGAGGCTGCACATTGGGGTTTACCCCGGTGGATGAAAGGGTAGTTTCCCTTCTGGTAGGGGGACGGGTTCTGACTGTTGCCTGTACTTATGCACCGAACAGCAGTTCAGAGTACCCACCCTTTCTGGAGTCCTTTTGGGGGAGTGTGGGAGGGTGCTCCTTCTGGGGACTCCATTGTTCTGCTGGGGGACTTCAATGCTCACGTGGGCAAAGACGCTCAAAATACTGAACGCTTAACGCTGTTCACCAAACTGCCACTTTTGTGTCCAATGCCCAAAACACTCCTGATGCTCCTGCCGCGTTTGCCACTTGTCTGGAGCGAGCGGCAGGAGCTTTTCTTCTGGTCAGTTTGAATGATGGCGGTGCAGTAGAGAGATGGCATGGTTTTATTTAATAAAGCCAGAGAACATTGTCGTATGGCAGTGATAGTCACTGTTAATGTAACAAGAGCTGCACTCAGCAGAGAGATGCCACGCCCCCCCAAAAAAGTGTTGCCAGGCTACGAATCCTGCTACGTTGCCAAATCAGTAAGATTCAGCTTTTTAGTAAGGAATGGTTATCCTAAATATGGCACCGAGTAATGACATTCTTATGCAACAGTATATGGTGAAAATACAAATACAAAATGCCTCTGGAATGTGGGTGTTTCTTTTTCATTATACTGTATATACGGAGCTACCAACGGAGCAGCTTGGTGGAGTTCAGTGCAGCTGAAATTAGCCAAAACTGGCAACTCTGACAGGGTCAGTTAGGGCCGTAATGAGAGCAAAGTTTCTGCAAGCAGCCTGCAGCTCTTGTTTGTGGAGAGAACTGCACTATTGAGGACCTGTTTAGATAGGATTTTTGAAAAAAGCCAGTGGCTGCTTCACGGGCCGCAAGTGAGCCGCATGCGATAAGGAACACTGTAGTAGGACATCTCAGCCCCATGTCTGGGTACACCACAGAAATCATCCAGGAGCTGCGAGCTGATCGCTCTGATTGGTTGACGCCCGTGTCAAGTGGCCAAAGTTCAGATTTTCCATCTCTGGCTTTTGACGCGCGTCGAGCTTAAAAACCTTCTTAAATTTTTGGCGCGTGACGATTGCCGATGCTCAAAACGCGATGCAAGAAAGCTTGGCGCCCCCTTGCCGTGCCTCCACATAGACTTTACATGGAAACCTGCTGCTCTTGATGCACAAAGCGCGTTTGGTCTGAACACACCATAAGGTGAAGAGGGGGGCGGAACTGTGAATTGATCACCACTGGTGGTGAGTTGGCTCAGATGGTGGGGGAGGAAGCCGGTCAGATCTGGCAGGCCCAAACGTGTTGTGAGGATCTGCCGGGAACGTCTGGCAGAGTCCCCCGTCAGAGCAAGCTTCAACGCCGACCTTAAGCAGAGCTTCAACCATGTCCCGAGTGAGGCGGGGGACATTGCCGTCAAGCTGGAGAAGGAGTCCTATCAGGCCTTCTTGGCCTGTAGGACTCTGGAGGCAGCTGATAGGGACCGACAGGCTAAGCGGCATGCGGCTTCGGCTGTTGCCAAGGCAAAAACTCGGGCATTGGAGGAGTTCAGCAAGGCCATGGAGAAAGACTTTGGGGCAATTCTGATCCACCATCCGTCGACTCCGGAGGGGGAAACAGTGCTCCCTCAATACTGTGTACAAATGGATGGGGAGATGGGGAGCTGCTGACCTCAACTCGGGACGTTGTGGGTCGGTGGAGGGAATACTTCGAAGACCTCCTCAATCCTACCAACATGTCTTCCGAAGAGGAAGCAAAGCTGGGGGACTCAGGGGTGGACTCTCCTATCTCTGGGGCTGAAGTCACTGAGGTGGTTAAAAAGCTCCTTGGTGGCAAGGGTGGATGAGATCCGCCCGGAGTTCTTTAAGGCTTTGGATGCTGTGGGGCTGTCCTGGCTGACACGTTTCTGCAGTATTGCGTGGACATCAGGGACCGTACCTCTGGACTGGCAGACTGGGGTGGGGGTCCCCCTTTTAAGAACGGGGACAGAGAGTGTGTTCCAATTACTGGGGAATCACACTCCTTAGCCTCCCCGGGTAAGGTCTATTCAGGGGTCCTGGAGAGGAGGGTCTGTTGAATCTCAGATTGAGGAGGAGCAGTGTGGTTTTCGTCCTGGTCGCAGAACAGTGGACCAGCTCTATAAACCTCTTTAGAGGCAAACTCCCATACCCGTCCTGCTTTTTGTGGATGACGTGGTACTGTTGACTTCATCTGGTCGTGATCTCCAGCTCTCGCTTGAGTGATTTGCAGCTGAGTTTGAAGTGGCTGGGATGGGAATCAGCACCTCCAAATCTGAGACCGGGTCGGAAGTGAGGTCCTGCCTCAGGTGGAGGAGTTTAAATATCTCGGGGTCTTGTTAACGAGTGAAGGAAAGACGGAGCATGAGATCGACAGACGGATCGGTGCGGCGTCTGTAGTAATGCGGACTCTGCGCCGGTTTGTCGTGATGAAGAAGGAGCTGAGCAAGAAGGTGAAGCTCTCAATTTACCAGTCGATCTTCGTTCCTACCCTCACCTATGGTCATGAGCTGTAGGGTTGTGACCGAAAGAATAAGATCTCGTATACAGGTGGCTGAAATGAGTTTCCTCCGCAGGGTGGCCGGGCTCTCCCTTAGAGATAGGGTGAGGAGCTCGGTCACCTGGGAGGAGATCAGAGTAGGGCTCCTTGGCATCGAGAGGGGCCAGTTGAGGTGGCTCGGGCATCTGGTCAGAATGCCTCCTGGACACCTCACCGGTCACGTCCTTCTGGGAGGAGACCTTGGGGAAGACCCAGGACACGGTGGAGGGATTATATCTCTCGGCTGGCCAGGGAACGTCTCGGGATCCCCCCCGCAGAGTTGGCAAATGTGGCTGGGGAGAGGGAAAGTCTGGGCTTCTCAACTTAGGCTGCTGCCCCCGCGACCCGACCCCAGATAAGCAGCAGCAGAAGATGGATGGATGGATGAATGGATGGGTGGCTTACCATTCATCTTTTCATATGTCTTCTTGTACACCAGTTTTCCATGCTTCCAATCTGTCTGTAGTTGATGCTCTGTCACCAGTGACAAAGGCAAAATAAAATACAGAGCTTTGCCTTTTCTTCCTAAGTCTTTTCATTACTAGATCCTCAAGGTGTGAGAGTTGTGGTTGTTGTGTCAGTGATTTTTGTTTAGTAAAGATAAAATGTCTTAGCTGCATGTATTTAAAAAAAAGTGTTTTTAGGAATATCAAATTTTGTTCTAAGCTGTTCAAAAGTCATAAGAGTGTCATTTAAATAGGGTTGCCATTCTTTGCAAAAATTATGCTCTTTCTTATAGGCACTGGAGCGGGCACATTCGTGTGATTTGTGATTTATTTTATTTTGTTTCTGACAGCTTTTGTTAAATAAATTAAACTGAGGCTTCCTCCAAAGATTGCGTTGTGTCGCCATAATCTTTTAATCAGCCCAACGCTGAAGCAGACTGGCTACACTACCAGGATTTTAAAGTGGCCAGTCTTGGCACTCAGCCCTGCATTTTTACGCTTCCTCACATGGAAATGTACATTTTGCAGGCGGGAGTCTCACGGCTTGCTTTAAGGATCTGGAATGATGTCAGGGGAGAGCAACAAACACCTCTGCCATGCAGCATACCAGCAGTTTTTGTGTGGCAATATGGAGCACTGGGAGCAGTGAACTGCGAAGAAGTTCCTAGCTGCTGTGTTTGGAAAATAAGAGATCGGCACCTAGATCCACCTGGACAGTGTAGAGGTTTCATCCCAAGTAGGGTGTAGACCAGGGGTGTGTCAGGGGGTGTGGGTTCTTTGGGACATTTTTCAGGTTCCACCAGAGGGAGCCAGAGGAACCATTTTCTGGAGGGTGTTTTCACCACAGGTGTGCAGACCTGCACACCTGTGGAGAATTGGAGATCATCTACCAGCACTATATCTGGAGCTGATTGCCAGTCCTTCGTCGCTTGAGCGTTGAGCCTCTGTGGTAAAACCTAAGCCCTCCAGCGAATTCCTGTATCCTCTAACCTTTGAGAAACTTTACAAAGTCTTGTTTTATCCCAGAGACACTCCTTTGTGGACTCTCCCAAGCTACCTGTGATTTCCCTCCCAGCAGCCAATCATCTCCAGCAAACACTCCCTACCAATAACCTGGCATTCTCTCCACTGGCTATCCTCCGGATCCGATCAGCTTGTCGCTGCCTATCCACCGAAAGGACCCTCACTGGCACCCACTGCCAACATCCATCCTCTCTGACCTCCTGACACCACCCGAATTCACGGCAACTCCGAAACAAATAGGACACCTTCACTTCCCAGAGAATTATTCCATCATTTCCATTACTCATAAATCTATCTTTGCAGAAAACCCCGCCTTCGGGTCTTTCCGGAACCATCCCCTCAGTTCACCAAATAAACTATTTTCACATTCTCCAGATTGCTTGATCGTGCATGTGGGTCCAACATCTTCACACCATGACAGGGTAGGCAACTCTGGTCCTCAAGTGCCACAGTCCTGCAAATGTTAGGAGTTTCCCTGCTGCAACACACTTGATTCATATCAATATCTAATTAGCAGACTTCTGCAGAGTTTAATGTCAAGCTCTGCACAAGTCTGCTAATTAGGTCTGATGTATGCCAGGTGTGTTGCAGGAGAGAAACTCCTAACATTTGCAGGACTGTGGCACTTCAGGACCGGAGTTGCCTACTCCTGGTGTAGACACAGTAGCCCACAAATTCACTCCTGAGCCCTGTGAAGCTCCAAATATTCCTGTAGAATTTGCACTGCAAACTGCATCCGTACAGTTCCAACTTCTGTTTTAATTTTGATTTTGTTACTGAAAAAAAAAGATTGAAAGAGATTGATTAATGTCTCACCTTTTTTGCATGTATATTGTTAGGCCTTACTCAATTATAAATAACAACAAATTTGATCCAAAAATGAAAACTGTAACAAATAGATACAACTGCAGACCAGACGACACAACTAACACACACAAAGAGTAAAGGAAACCTGCAGCGTTCAGACGTCTGCTTGCAAACGAGAAGTACAAATGACGATTACCACCAGCAGCTGGAAATCGGAAGTAAAGCAAACAAAATACACAAGATGAAAAAAATACCAATGGGAAACAAGATATGACTCAAATGACACAAGACTAAAACTAAACAGACTCAACAACATGAAAAACCTGCAGGCCATAACAGGTAGTCAGTGTGTCCTGAGCTTTACTGTTTGAAGGTTTTGACAGTGATGGTTCCTCCCACTTGTCCCAAACACATTTACATCCTCAACTGTAAGGACAGAGATACAGTGAAACAAAGATTTTCAGTCAACTGTCAATTTTTTTAAAGGGACTAATAATTGTCAGCAGCGTGCAATGGCATGCATGAAGCGTGCATTACACACATATTCTGAATGTAACGTAAAATAATCCCTACTGCACATAATAGATATACCAGCTGTATGGTTTGTATTGCATGTTTGTGCAACTCAGTTTATTTGTGTAAAATGTAGGTTTTAATGAAAAAAATAAGTGAAAAAACGGGGCGAGACCGAAAGCAAACTTATTAGTGTTTGATACAAAGATGTTGCTTGAGTTTTTGACACTTTGAAGTGATTTAGGGGTTGAAACTGAAATTGGTTAGACAGCATTAAATGACCCAACCAGGTGTGTTTTTCCATCCATCCATCCATCTATCCATCCATCCATCCATCCATCCATCCATTTTCTTAACTGATAGGGTTATGGGATGCTGGAGCCTATCCCAGCAATCATCGGGCAAGGGTTAGGTACACCCTGGACAGGTCACCAGTCCATGTCCATGTACATTTCCATGTGAGGAAGCATGGAAATGCAGGACTGAGGTTGTTCCCCACAACACTTTCCACATCTGTGGGGATCTCATAGCAGTTTTGACAAACAGACCAAGTGGGTTGACCAGGAACTGAGCGGGCTGGTGAAGGAGCAGATCCTTGTGTTTGCATGTGGAGCAGATCAAACATGATGCTTGAGAAAGATAAACAACCATTCACGCTCATACCTAGGGAAAATTTAAAGTAACCAATTAACCTAACATGCATGTCTTTAGACGATGGGAGGGAGCCAGTGTACCCATAGAGAACCCACACATACATGGGGAGAACATGCAACCCGCACACAGAAAGGCCCCTGGTCATACCTCCCCAGCTGAGGCCTGATTTTGTCCAATCGAGGGCCACAAATTAATAACTAAGTACTTAAAGTCCTGTGTCTGAATAAAAACATCTACATATTTAAATGCAATTACCTTAAATAAAAAGAGCAAAATATAAATAGGACTTGGCCCCGCAATGGACTGGCGAGCTGTCCAGGGTGTACCCTGCCTTTTGCCCAAAGCGATAGGCTCCAGCTTCCCTGCGACCCTTCATTGGACTAAGCGGTTAGGATAATGAATGAATGAATGAAAAATAGGACTGCAAAATAAAAGCCGAACAAAATATGTAGTACTACAAAATAAAAGTTTCACATTAATATAAAAAGAATTATGAAAGAAAAGTGTTAATAATAATTAACAAATGTATAAATACATGCATAAATTAAAGAATAAATCAGTTCAAAAATTGTCTTGCTGAAGCTCAAGGATTGCTTCCACTCTCTTTAAATCAATCCTCCATCGCTTAATATTACCAGGAGTAAAATGTCTAACAGACACTCCATTCTAGACATTCCATACTAGATTGTGCCGTCTGTTGGCAGCAGATTGTAGTAGCTCTGACTTGCTATCTTGATTTTTTTTTTTAAAGCACAAAGTCTTCTTGCATAGATATTACCTCAAATTAGGTATTTTTTTCTGAGGATTTCATGCCGGTTCGGAGGCTGTGCTGCAAGGAGGATTTTTTTTGTATACTTTTGCTCTTTCAAGGCTTGTTATTATGAGTCTCCATGGCAACGAAAGACTTGTTTACAATCGGGATCAACTGATTAACCGCTCCCAAATCAGGATTATCAGCGAAACAACACATCAAATCCTGATGGAGTTGAAAAGAAAGAGGAGAGGATGCAGAGCAGGAGTCAGAGAGCAGAAAAAGCAATGGAGATTTAAACCATTTCTCCCGACTGTCGTCATGGGTAATGTGAGATCGCTAGCTAACAAAACGGACGAGCTTGAGATGCAAACAAGGTCTCAGAAAGAATACAGAGAGTGCAGTATTATGTGCTTCACCGAGACATGGCTGCATGAACACATCCCTGACTGTAATGTGTCTGTACCGGGCTTTAAAACGGTCCGTGCAGACCGCAGTAGACAACACAGCGGAAAGCTAAAGGGTGGTGGAATTGCAATGCTGGTTAATCAGCGTTGGTGTCATCCTGGACATGTTACTGTCAAGGTGAAGATATGCACAAGGGACATCGAACTGTTAGCTGTGTGCTTCCGTTCATATTATTTACCCAGAGAGTTTACCTGTGTTGTTCTGGTAGTGGTTTACCTGGTACCGCACCATACACGGCCTGTGACGTCTTTGTAGCCAAGCTCCGTCGTTGCTCGGCTACAAACACAGCGTCCAAACTCATTCATAGCGATCTCCGAGGACTTCAACAACATTTCCCTCTCTGCAACTCTTCCATTCCAGCAGTTTGTCAGCTACTCCACCAGAGAAAATAAGATCTTGGACTTACTTTATGCAAATATGAATAATGGATCCAGTTGTTCTGCCCTGCCTCCTTTAGGAAGATCTGACCATAATCTGGTTCTTCTCACCTCCACCTACAAGCCCATCTTTCAGCAGAAACCAGTCATCACAAAGACTATCAAAATCTGGTCTGCTGAAGCTGAAGATGCTCTTAGAAGAGGCTTTGAAGCTACAGACTGGAACGTCCTCTGTGAACCTCATGGAGACGACATCAACGCCATGACTGAGTGTGTGACAGATTACATAAACTTCTGTGTGGACAGCATCGTCCCAACAAGAACAGTGAGGTGCTTCCCCAATAACAAACCCTGGATCACCAGGGACCTGAAAAAGCTGCTGAACATCAAAAAGAAAGCCTTCAGGGATGGAGACAGGGAGTTATTGAGGACAAAAACAACTTAAAACACAAACTAAGAAGTGCAAGGAGGACTACAGGAAGAAGTTAGAAAGTCAGCTCCAGCAGAATAACGTGAGGGATGTGTGGTCTGGAATGAAGAAGATCATCGGCTTCAAGTTAAAGGAGGACCAGCTTGATGGAGGTCTGGACAGAGCTAATGAGCTGAACATATTCTTCAATAGGTTCAGTTCAGTTCAAGACCTGCTCAAAACAACTATGTCCGATTCTCCAGCACCTTTTCAACACCAGTCTGAGACAAAATAGAGTCCCGGTGCTGTGGAAAACCTCCTGCCTTGTTCCAGTGCCTAAAAAAAACACAACCAGCTGAACCAAGTGACTACAGACCAGTTGCCCTGACATCTCACATCATGAAAATCCTGGAGAGACTCCAGCATAACTAAGGGATGCTAACCATCCCTAGCTATAGGACTTATCAAAAAGATAAGTCTTCAGCCTAGTCTTAAAGGTGGGGAGGGTGTCTGCTTCCCTAACACTAACTGGGAGATTATTCCATAAGAGAGGGGTCTGATAACCAAAGGCTCTGCCTCCTGCTCGGCTCTTTGAGACTCTAGGAACCACAAGTAAGCCTGCAGTCTGCGAACGAAGTACTCTGCTTGGTATATAAGGAATTCTTATCTGATTTGGCCTTGGGAGGTTGCTACACCCCCCCCCCTTGATTTGGGTCAGGTCCAGAGGAGGATCCAAATCACAGATGAAACAGCCCAAGGCGTAATCCAGGTATGGTAGAGAAAGGGTCTTTGTTGTTGGATCATAGCTGGTGTCTGTTTCCTATTTAACTATCTATGGTTACCTACAGGGACATGGGCCATAAGCTAATTCCACTAAAGGCTAACATATGCTAATACTATCAGGCTATAGTAGCATGCATTACTTAATATCGGAAGTTCCTAAATCTACTCAGAATTTATAAAGCAAACAATCTAATCTAAAACCAAACCAAAATTAAAATAATTCAAAGAAGAAAGATAGAGAAGGATAGAACACATAGAGGTCAGGAGTGGTATTTAGAAGAGGGTCGGAGAGCATTCTTTTACTGTTTCGATCGTGGGGTCAAACTTTGGTTAGTTAACCCCCCCTGAGGATTCGTACTTGGTAATGTAAAGTCAATCTAAGGCAGTGAATCTAAACTATTGAAGTTCTTTGACTTGTGTGCAACCTGATGCTGTAAGTATTAGTTTCAGGCTAATAGTTACGGCCATGGTTTATCTGATAACACATCTTGGTAACCAGTTGTTGTTATTGCCAAGAGGTCAGGGTCTTCCTTTTTAGACTTCTTATTCAGTTGGGTCAAGAGGCGTTTTAGTTGCTCAATTTCTTCCTGCTGAAAAAAATTTTGACCCTCTTTCTTACGAAGTCGGAAGGAAGGCTCATGAAAACCTTCGGAGGGTTCTCCATCCCTTTGTGCGGTCTCCAAACCAGGAGGTGGACCTGACCAATCTGTACCTGAATGATTATTTCGGTAGCGATTTTGGTAGTCCCCTCTACGGTGACGGGCAGCATTTTGGCGCTGAGGGCTCAAGGGAAACTTGCCTCGACCAGAGGGATTGTGATGTACCCTCGGTGAGTACCTTGGTTCCTGGTCAGACCAACAAGGGCTGAAGTGTTCATGTCTCTGACCAGGTTTCGGGTGCCATGGAGCTGGGCGTAATAGACTTGGGGTTGAAGATGCCATCATATACCTGCTCCAGAGAGCACACTCTCATCTGGACCATTCAGGCAGCACTCTGAGGGTCATGTTCTTTCATTTCTCAAGTACTTTTAATACCATTCAGCCTGCTTTGTTATGTGAGAAGCTCCATAAAGTCCAGGTGGATACCTCCACAACCACCTGGATCTATAACTACCTCACAAACAGACCACAGATTGTGAGACTGAAAGGTTGTGTGTCTGAGATGGAGGTCAGCAGCACTGGTGCACCTCAAGGAACTGTACTCTGGCCATTCCTCTTCACTCTGTACACCTCAGACTTCCAGTACAACTCTGAGTCCTGTCATCTGCAGAAATACTCTGATGACTCTGCAGTTGTGGGGTGTATCAGGGATGGACAAGAAGCAGAGTACAAAGAACTGGTCAGTCAGCTTGTTAAATGGTGCGGTGACAATCATCTCATATTTAATACCAGCAAAACAAAAGAGATGATTGTTGACTTCAGGAGGAACAAGAATCAGCAAGGCACTGTTTCCATCCTGGGAGAGGAGGTGGAGGTGGTGGAGGAATACAAGTATCTTGGAGTTCAGCTGGACAACAAACTGGACTGGAAATGCAACACTGACTACATCTACAAGAAAGGTCAGAGCAGACTGTACTTCTTAAGGAAGCTGAGATGGTTTAACGTCTGCACCAAGATGTTGCATATCTTCTATAAGTCTGTTGTGGAGAGTGCAGTCAGCTTTGCAGCATCTGCTGGGGTAGTAGCATCAGAACCAGAGACTTGAAGAGAATCAACAAACTGATCCAGAAAGCTGCTTCTGTGTTTGGAGTAACTCTGGAGCCGCTGGAGCTGATTGTCCAAAGAAGAATGCTGCACAAGCTGATGAAGATGATGGAGGATTCTCCACACCCTCTCCACAACACAGTGAAGAAACAACAAAGTGTGTTCAGTGAGAGGCTTCTTCAGGTCCGATGTAAGACTGAAAGATACAGAAGATCATTCCTGCCAGCAGCCATCAGCCTCTGGAACAAGACCTCCTCAAATTAATTATTATTATATACTACAATATTGAATTTCCCTTTGGGGATTCATTTCATTTTCATTTCATTTCATTTCATTTCATGTCCTTCCAGGCTCAAAGCCACAGTGTGTGAGAATTACTCTCATCTGGTTTGATAACTTAATGAAAACAACCAAGAAGTGCTCTCTGGTGTCTCGTCATTTAAGCAAGTTGTCCCATCCTGTCGGGTGATGAGGTACAGAACAATAAATTATTTTGTTTTGTTATTGATGCTGATAAATTATAAGTATGTCCTCCATGTATTTCATACCAAGCTACTGCTATTAGCCAATGTCTTTGTGTGAAATCGTGTGACTAAGATGAGGACATTAATTCCTCCTTTACAAATCAGCTGATATAAATGATGAAACAGGAGGAAAAACTCTGGGAAAACATGTATGAAAGCAGCACACGGTGGTCTGTTAGACTGAATGACCTGACAGGTCCACCAGAAAGCTGCAACCTCCCTTCAGTTCTGACGTCCCTCATGAACTCTCTCCATCTGCTAAATACTACACCCACGTAAACTCTCCTTTGCTGCCAGTTATTATTCCTTTTTTCTTTTTCTGGCTCCCTCTCGCAGGGCAAATAGTAAGGCCGCTCCTTAATTTCACTGGAAAACTGCAAGCTGAATTGTCTACAGTTGTCCTTACGGCAACAACACAAGCAGGGAAATTGGACTTACCATGTATAAACTGAAGTCTGGGTGTGTTAGTGTGTCTGTGGTGTCTCCAGCACAACTATCCAATCATTTAATATTGCTTCATTGGACGTTCGTCTACTTTTCTTCTTTGCTTACATGCTGGGGAATGGTCAAAATAATTCACACATACACACATATTTTTGAGTGTGTGCATGTGTGCTGGCCATGAAAGTTGCTGAAGAAAGCAACTGATGAAAAAAATAATGGCCACAACTTTACAGCTGAACACTTGATCCACCAACATGTATAATCCATCAGCGCTGTGGTGATGTATGTGCATAGCAGCCTCAGCGCATATCAGCAAAATATATTTCAGAATTGATATACCTGTAATGATATTCCTGGTGGCATCAGGATGATCAGTCATATTTGGGGGTGGCGCCAGCCACCCTGGCCACAACTGTGAAACGTATGACTGCATCGACACGCATCAGCAGGTTACAGCAGAGAGCAAGGCTGGGCACAGAGCATTTGGGGAACAGGTGCTGAGTGGCAAATAAAGGCACCTTGTGCAGTGCGTGGAGCCCCCAGCTGCTTTATTATAGCAGTGTAATGTTTATTTGAGCAAGACTGCTTGGCTGTCTTTCAGAACTGTGGAAAGCCACCTCAAACTGATTGCTATGCTTCTGCTCTCTTTCTTTGAAACATGTAGAAAGCAACAGTGAGCTTGTTCAGCACAGAAATGAAAGAGGAGTGGTTTTATTCCAAGTATGAACTAACTAGCAAAGGATGTAACATTTATAACAACATTAGTATTGTTGTTAACTAGCTTAAAACAATATGTTTTAACTAGTCATTGTGTAGCTGAAATTACCTGCATTCCTAAACTTACAGAGTTTTCTAAAGTCTTCTGTCAGTGATCCACCACAGCATGTGTGCGCTCATGGTGCGTTTAGAGATGGCTCAGGAAAACAAGTTACCGCATGCTATTAAGGGATTAAACGGTTATAATGGGTGAAAAAACTTCAGGGGACCGAGGACACAAATGTGGGAGGTATGGGGTACATTTCCCACTTGTAGCCCCACCAATGGTTGTGACTATCAGTCTATATTAATTAATTGAGGTGCACCATCTTGATCATGCCATCTGGTTTATTTTCTTTCCGCTCTACAAATTCATACAGTCAAGCTGCTTTGATGATCACGTCAAAAAATAAAATATATATATATATATATATATATATATATATATATATATATATATATATATATATATATATATATATATATATATATATATATATATATATATATATATATATATATATATAATTCCTTTTGTATTGTCTGAACAGTTTATAGACCTGAGTTGACTACTAACCTTTGTTTTAAGGTAAAGTCCACCTCTTACTGGGAAGGCTTCGTCAAATACAGGAAAGAGATAATGAGTTCCTGGAAAGAGCCAGAGGAAGAATGACAGGAATAATGGAGGAGTGACTGTGGTGTTGGATTTCAGTGGTTTTATTTGTGTTTCTGAAGCGGTTTTATATTATACAACTCATGTTTCTGCATCAACCAGCTGTGAGCAGAGGTGTCACCCAGAAAACGAAATACTGCAAATACACCATAACCAAGTTTTATAAATCATTGTGAAATAATTGTTTATATCTTCATTCATCCATTCATTATCCTAACCACCTAATCAGATGAAGGGTCGTGGGGAAGCTGGAGCCTATCCCAGCAGTCTTTGGGCAAAAGGCAGGGTACACCCTGGACAGCTCGCCAGTCCATCGCAGGGACACACAGATACAAACAACCACTCATACTCATTCCTAAGGGGCAATTTAGAATTAACCTAACATGCATGTGTTTGAATGGTGGGAGGAAGCTGGAGTACCCAGAGAGAACCCACACGGAGAACATTCAAACTCCACACAGAAAGGCCACTGGCCAAACCTCACCACAGCCAACGATCAAACCAGCAACCTTCTTGCTGTGAGGCCACAGTGCTAACCACCATGCCACCGTGCAGCCCTGTTTATATCTTTTTCTTATTCATTTTTGCAGATTTTCTTTTGCATTACTGTTAACAGGAATATAATGTCATAATGTTCCACATTTTATATTTTACTTCTGTTTGTCTGCAACACACGTGCTAGTAAAATGCTTTTCTGTACTGATTGTGGCAGGAGAATACATTTAATGCTCGTCTTATCGTGCATGTTTTATCTGGAAAAAAACACAAGACTAGCTCAGTCGTATAGACAAAGAAACCTGGATTTTTGTCAGGATATAAGCAATAGTGTTTCCATTATCTGCAAGATGATACTGCCTCACTACAGAGAGGAAAATACTCAAAAATAGCAGCCATTCCATGAATTCTAACTCTTCTGTGTTAGTTTATCGCTCGTTCTCTTTACACTTTGTCAGGCTGCAGTGTGTGTGTGTGTGTGTGTGTGTGTGTGTGTGTGTGTGTGTGCCCCGGGCAAAAGCAACTTGCACCCTGGTTTAAACACATATGAGGTTATCTCCTTGTCTCATGAGTCTTTGACAGACTGAAAAACATTTTTAGAGGTGATTTTCTCATTGAACAGGACACCTGCATGTCACTGGAGGTTGTCAGGAATGTTGATCTTTGATCAAATATGAAGGCCACAAAATAGGTGTAGGTTGGCATCAGGTGGCTGAAAATGGTACTACATGTTAAAATGTGTCCACAAAATACACTGCCTGTTTAAAAAAAGAGAGAGAAAAAAGTCAGCAGCTGAACTTAACTTAACTTGGCAAATACGTAAGAGCTTGCCATTGGATAATTCCTGCATGGATGAGGACGTTTGAGATGCAACAAGTTATCTAACCCACACTGATGCAGCGAGCAGCTTGTCATCTCTCAAAAAACTATGTAGGAAGACACATTCATTCACTATCTTATCCACTTAGTCCAAATTAAGGAGTCTGGAGTCTATTCCAGTTATCACTGGGGAAGAGGAGGCGTACACCCTGGACAGGTCGCCAGTCCATCACAGGGTCGGAAGACACATCCTGTGGAAAAGATGTTAGTCTGTCTAGGAAGGTTCAGATTATTTGCATCAAATAAAGAAAACTTCTAAGGAGATGCTGAAACCACTAAAACTGGGTTAAGAACTGCCCAATTAAACACTGGAAGGATGGTGGAGAACCGTAATATTCCAGGAAAAATGTGGTCGGAATACATGTTGAATGATGGTGATCTGAGATCACTTGGATCAGGGGGGTCCAGCTGCAATCCTGCAGTTGTTCGTGCTCCAACATACCTGAGTCAAGTTCATCAGTCATTGAGCAAAACATGCCATGCTACTGGATCCATTTATTGGAAGCCAAGATAAATTAAAAACATGCAGGACAACGACCCTCGAGGACCAACTTTGGACATCCCTTAGACTTAGACCAGGGGTGTTCAGCTCCAGTCTTTGAGGGCTGCAACCCTGCAGGTTTTAGATATCTTCCAGATCCCACACACCTCAGTCAAATGACATCTCTCTCCTGAACACCTTGTCAAGTTGTCCCCAATCGTTGACCCATTTGTCTGATTCAGGTGGGTTGCAGCAGGACATCCAAGAACTGCAGGACAGTGGCCTTTAAGACCGGCTTTGGACCCCCGCCCCCCTGACCTTTTGGTGATCAGGTTGTAAAAGAAACAACAGTAGAAATCTTGGCTATGTTTATTAGTGGAAGTAAGAACATTTCCACATGAACAACATGGAAGAAACTCAAGAGATTTGTGTAGCCATAGAAAGCCACTAATCAGTGAAGATAACCAGAGAAAAAGGCTTCAGTTTGCCAGGTAGAATGAAAACTGGACTGTGGAGTCCAGACTGACCCAGTTTCAGAGTGATGGAGCATCGGGGTGAGAAAAGAGGCAGATGAAGGGATGCAGCTGTAAAGACTTGGTTTCTGTATTGTGCTGGTTAATAAACCACTGTGACACATCATGATCTTTGGAGGAAGTCTCTGTTTCAGATTTGAAGGCAAAGAAAAATAAAAATTACAATATGAACCTTCCCACTCCAGTCCCTCTCCTACAGTAAAACTGAACAAAGGGCTGTAATGTTCACCATGTGAAAGCAAAATGAACGCATTTCACTGACACGGCTTTTTACTTACCTGAAGGCAGCAAAACAAAAATGCAAATCTGCCCACTCCAGTTCCTACACATATAAAACCAGATCAAATTTAGGATGGGAATGTGGGTCGTCTCTGGATGTCTCTCTGGACGTCTCCACAACCACCAGCATGCTACAATCATCTTTTTATTGGTTAGAGACACATACACTACTCACAAAAAGTTAGGGATATTTGGCTTTCAGGTGAAATTTATGGAAAATGCAATATGTTCATGCTACAGTGATATAATATCATAAAAGTAAGACATTTAAGTAGAAGGATGCACTACTGATTTCCTCATCTCAAAAAATTCATTCAACACAAAAGGTAACAACAATGGTAGTTACACCACAACAAAAAATTTGAACGTCTCAATATCTGGTCATGTGCCCCTGAGCATCAATTACAGCTTGACAACGACGTCTCATGCTGTTCACAAGGCAACTTATTGCCTGCTGAGGCATGGCATCCCACTCTTCTTGAAGGGCAGCCCTCAGGTCATTGAGGTTCTGGGGTGCAGGGTTTCGAGCCTCTACACGACGGCTCAGCTGATCCCACAGGTTTTCAATGGGATTCAGGTCTGGAGAGAGTGCAGGCCATTCCATTTGAGGTACACCAGTCTCCAACAGCCGTTCCCTGATGATGCGGCCTCGATGAGCAGGAGCATTGTCGTCCATGAAGATGAAATTAGGCCTGTGCTGTTCATGTAGGGGCACAATCACTGGATTAATGATGTTATTCAGGTAGTATGGGCTTGTCACTGTACCATTCACAAAGTGTAGGGCAGTTCTGTACCAAGTGGACACCCCTGCCCACACTGTAACACCGCCACCACCAAAAGCTGGCCTGGTGACAACAGTGGCTGATGCATAGCGCTCTCCCTGACGACTCCAACATCGTTGCCGGCCATCATTTCTGCTCAGTGTGAATCGACTTTCATCAGAGAACAGCACTGAGGCCCACTGGTTCCTCGTCCAGCGTAAATGCTCCCTGGCCCATGCAAGACGATGATGCCTGTGCCTGGTGGTGTGGTCAGGTACCCGTGCAGGTCGTCTAGCACGCAGACCACGCTGATGGAAACGGTTTGGAATGGTCTGACGTGACACTTGGGTGCCTCTCACCTCTCTTAAACGTGCTTGGAGTTGAGTGGCATTCATCATCCGGTTTCTCAGGGCAGTGTTCACAATGTAGCGGTCATCAGCACGGGATGTGGCCAAAGGACGTCCACTTCTAGGCCTTTCTGTGACTCTTCCAGTCTCTCGATATCTCTGTTGCAACCTGCTGATGACACTCTGTGACACTCCAAGCTCAGTGGCCACTTCTGTCTGAGAACGTCCTGTTTGAAGCATCGCAATGGCAAGGGACTGTTGTTCCATTGTTAGGTGTCGTCTTGGTCTCATGATGTCAAAATGTGAACAGCATGATGAGGACAACTGTTTAAACACCAGCTCTAATTGAACCAGGACATTTATTGTTCAATTCAAGGATCACACACCTGCCGTGATTTTTGCCGTTAAGCTCCTTGTTAGAGAACAGCAACTTGTGCAAAATTTATTGAAACATTTAACAGTTGGACATGTGCATTTAAAAGCTTAGAGAAGATCACATTAAGTTCACCTGTACAGGTTTTAATGCATTTTAGGCTTGTTGTGAAATTTCACCCAAAGCTGAATATCCCTAACTTTTTGTGAATAGTGTATTGTTTTGATAATAAAAATAAACATTTGCACAAAAAGAAGAAACAATAGTATGAGTTGGAATAACAAAAAGATTAAATAAATCTTTAAATAAATCCCCCCACCTCTCTTAAGGGATAATGGACTAAAGGGGAGGTGTATGGGCGCCTAAAGAATTTATATGGGGTCCAAGAAAAGAATTAATGGGAAGGAGGGGCTTAAAACTGCAGGGATTTTATAGAAATCATTTAATGTATATCAGCACTTAGATTTTGTGTCATTACAAACCCAATTCAAGCATTGATGGTTACACAGCCATTATGTCTGTGGGGGGAGTCTATGATATGGGGCTGCTGCAGCTGGTCAGGTCTCAGTTCAGGTCCATGTTCAGGTCTAGATTCCAGTCAGCATTATGTGTTTAAAGACTGAGGTCAGCTGGTACCTGAACATACTGAACAAGGAGGTTATTCCATCTTCCCTGATGGCACGGACGTGTTCCAACGTGCCAACTGCATGATTCATGGGCTCAGAGTGGGAAAAACTGGTTCAGGGAACAAGAGAAATAATTTTCACACACAGATTGGCCTCTACAAAGTCTGAACCCCATGGAGGATTTCTGGGATGTGCTGGAGAAGATTACATGAACTAAAGATGGTCCAACTAAACATTAGAGGTCAAACAACAATAATTACCTCATTTGTTTGCTTTAATGTGTCGATATGCAGGTTTCAGCACTGATGACCCGAGTTTATCTCTTAAAGAATCAGTATATGTGTAAAACATCTCAATCTTCAGGTATTGATCACATGCAAGTGAAACGATTAATGCGTGATTACATCTTCACCTGAAAGTATGAATTTATTTTGGCATGTGAGCTGGTAGTGGGAGCACAACCCACCGCAAACTGGTTGCTGTGCTTCTGCAGGAAAGCACACAGTTTGTGCAGAAAGAGCACAGATGTGACAAATGAATGAATCTGGCTCATTAGTTGGGAAGGTCACCCACCACTACTTCATTAATTACTCTAAGAGCCAGCGCTGTTAAAACATGTTAATGGGATTAGTAAAATGGTGATTAGTGGAATGCTCATTTAAGCATGTGATCTGTTTTTCCATGTGGGAGCTCAGAAAAATGAGCCTGCATCTTGTGATGAGTAATGCCATATATTACTGTTCCTACAGAGAAACATGCAGAAGGAGATTTAGAACGTACTTTCAGGAACAGATGGTCATTTAAGGAGTTATAAAGCAGGTTTGAGTTGGTTTGTTGTGATTATTAATATGGGATCTGACTTGCAAATAAATATTAAAGGAAAAAACAGATTTAGTTTCCTCGACCCTCCCATATTCCCCATCATGCAAAGTAGCTTTTTTTTACAGGATATGTAATACAGAGTGGTACAGTCATTTGATGGTGGTTGTGTGTGTGTGTGTGTGTGTGTGTGTGTGTGTGTGTGTGTGTGTGTGTGTGTGTGTGTGTTCCTTCTGTTACAAATGCAAATCCCAACAAAAATGTTTCAGCTTTAAGAATTATGGAGACTTTTTCTTTGTCATTATTGTCCACCAAATCTTCCTCTCAGTATCTCTTTCTCTCACAAAAAGCGTCACACGCACAGACTTACAGAACTGTTATTCTCCATTGTTGTTTAAAGTTAAACAGTAAGTGCTGTAAACATGAACAGACCCACGTTTACATACTTTATGCAAAGCCTACTTAAATATTACATTTTCATAACTAAAAATGCTGTTTTCTGTTTTATTTTTTGGAAAATAGTAAAGTACATGCAGTCACCTTACCCAAGGACAGTAAACCATGTGTAAAGGATATATATATATATATATATATATATATATGTACATATATATATATATAGCATATATATATATATATATATATATATATATATATATATATATATATATATCTCTTAATGTTGCTTCGGTGTGTAACTTTGCCAAGAGCATGTCGGACTCCGTAGTTTTCTCTGGTCCCTTGCCAAATTTAATCAGTGATGACATGTTTAGCCGCATGTCATCCTTCAACCGCTGGTTGTCTAGGTGGTGTCCCGATAACAATGTGGGTTTTATAGATAATTGGAGTGCTTTTTGGGGAAAGCCTGGTCTTATTAGGAGAGATGGCATCCATCCCACGTTGGATGGAGCCGCTCTCTTATCTAGCAATATGGACTCTTTTATTAGTCAGCTAAATTGACAACTCAGGGTTGGGACCAGGAGGCAGAATTGTAGTCCTACACACTTTTCTGCAGCTTCCCACCTGCCGCCGCCCACCCAAAACCCCATTCCGACCTTATACAACTTCTCAGCAGTAAGAATTAAACAACACAAAAACACTTCTGGGGTTAATCGTGAAAACCTCATAAAAATAAAAACAATGGATCTAATAAAATCTGAAAATAAGACAATAAAGTGTGGCCTACTGAATATTAGATCCCTCCCAAATAAGTCTTTATTAGTCAATGACTTGATAGGTGATCACCACATTGATTTATTCTGTCTTACGGAAACCTGGTTGCAGCAAGAGGATTATGTTAGTATTAATGAAGCTACGCCAGCTAACTATTTAAACTTTCACATTCCTAGAACTACAGGCAGAGGAGGAGGTGTTGCAGCTATTTTTAAGTCAGAATTTTTAATTAATCCAAAGCACAAAACTAACTATAAATCCTTTGAATTCCTGACATTAAATTTATCTCATCCAAAATGGAATTTAGAGAAACCGCTCCTTTTAGCATTAGTGTATCGCCCACCTGGACCTTACTCCGAGTTTCTGACCGAATTCTCTGATCTCTTGTCTGAGTTAGTGCTGACTACTGATAAGGTCATTGTACTAGGTGATTTTAATATTCATGTTGACGTTGAAAATGATAGTTTAAACATTTCCTTTAGCTCTATTCTAAACTCAATTGGGTTTTCACAAAATGTCAATGGAGCCACTCACTCTCATGGTCACACTCTTGATCTTGTTCTAACATATGGTATTGAGACTGATAAGCTCAAAGTATTTCCTCAAAACCCTGTCTTGTCCGATCACTTCTTATTAACCTTTGAATTCACTTTATTTGATTACTCACTGACCAAAAATAAATTCTACTATAGTAGATGTTTATCAGACAATAATATTACAAAATTTAAACAATCAATTGAATCAATTTTTTCACATCTACCATGTGTTAGCATGACTGAGAGTCCCCCTTTAAGCCTTACTCCTGCTCAGATTGATCAACATGCTGATACTATAACAGCTTCAATGCGTACAACCTTGGATAATGTTGCTCCCCTAAAGAAGAAGAAATTAGGTAAGATTATGAAGCCCTGGTTTAATTCCCAGCTTCGAGCTCTAAAACAGGCATCAAGGCGTTTGGAAAACAGATGGCGTTCATCAGGACTAGAGGAGTCTCACTTAACCTGGAAAGAAAGTTTAAGCGTATACAAAAAAGCCTTACGTACGGCAAGAACAGCTTATTATTCATCATTGATAGAGGAAAACAAAAACAACCCTCGGTTTCTTTTCAGCACTGTAGCTAGGCTTACTAGGAGCCGGAGCGCTGTGGAGCCATGTATTCCTTTCTCACTTAGCTGTGATGATTTCATGTATTTTTTCAGGAATAAAATTGACACTATTAGAGATCAAATTCACAATACTCTTCCTTCTACCTATAATGTTGAGCCTGTTGTGGTCTCCGAAGCATCCTTAGAATCAGGATCTGACTTGTGTCTAAATAGTTTCTGTCCTGTCCAACCCTCTGACTTAACTAAAATAATAGCTTCATCTAAACCATCCACCTGTATCTTAGACCCTCTCCCAACGAGCCTCTTTAAGGACATTTTCCCTTTAATTAATACATCACTACTAAATCTTATCAATATGTCTTTAGTGACAGGATATGTACCACAATCATTTAAAACTGCTGTAATCAAGCCTTTACTTAAAAAGCAATCTCTGGATCCAGAGGTGATAGCAAATTATAGACCTATATCTAACCTCCCGTTTATGTCCAAAATTCTGGAGAAAATAGTTTCAGCTCAGCTACATGCCCACCTGAGCAGAAATAATTTATGCGAGGAGTTTCAGTCAGGATTTAGAGCTCATCATAGTACTGAGACAGCATTGGTGAAAGTTACTAATGACCTTCTTATGGCCTCAGACAAAGGACTTGTGTCCGTACTTATCTTGCTTGATCTTAGTGCTGCATTTGATACAGTCGATCATAACATTCTGTTACAAAGACTAGAACAGGTGATTGGAATTACAGGTACAGCGTTAAGCTGGTTTAAATCATATTTATCTGATAGACTTCAGTTCGTTCATGTAAATGACAAGTCCTCCTCCCAAACTACAGTAAGTCATGGAGTTCCTCAAGGTTCTTTACTTGGACCAATACTCTTCACGCTATATATGCTCCCTTTAGGCAAAATTATTAGACAGCATGGAATAAACTTTCATTGTTATGCAGATGATACTCAACTATACTTATCCTTTAAACCAGATGAAACAAATCAGCCCAATAGGCTACAAAATTGTCTCATAGACATAAAGACTTGGATGTCTAGAAATTTTCTCCTCTTAAACTCAGATAAGACTGAAGTAATTCTCGTTGGATCTGAAAAACTCAGAGCTAAATTTTCCGGTTTTGTAATGAACCTGGATGGCA
This sequence comes from Telmatherina bonti, assembly GCF_933228915.1. Lineage (NCBI taxonomy): Eukaryota > Metazoa > Chordata > Actinopteri > Atheriniformes > Telmatherinidae > Telmatherina > Telmatherina bonti. Next base: position 35,894,701 of record NC_136623.1, on the reverse strand, counting down.
TTACTTTAGCTTCCAGTGCTACAGTGAGAAACCTTGGAGTAATATTTGACCCTGACCTGTCCTTTGGCCCACATATTAAGCAGGTTACTAAAACAGCCTTCTTTCATTTACGTAATATAGCCAAAATTAGGGACATTCTGTCTCGGAGTGATGCAGAAAAACTGGTTCACGCTTTTGTTACTTCGAGACTAGATTACTGTAACTCTCTATTACTGGGCTGTCCTAAATATGCCCTGAAAAGCCTTCAGCTGATCCAGAATTCTGCAGCCAGAGTCCTGACCAGAACCAGCATGAGAGATATTTCTCCAGTTTTAGCCTCTCTTCATTGGCTGCCTGTTGAATCTAGAATAGAATTTAAAATCCTTCTCCTTACATATAAAGCCCTCCACAACCAGGCACCACTATATATCAAAGACCTCATTGTTCCTTATATACCAAGTAGAGTACTTCGTTCGCAGACTGCAGGCTTACTTGTGGTTCCTAGAGTCTCAAGGAGCCAAGCAGGAGGCAGAGCCTTTGGTTATCAGGCCCCTCTCTTATGGAATAAGCTCCCAGTTAGTGTTAGGGAAGCAGACACCCTCCCCACCTTTAAGACTAGGCTGAAGACTTATCTTTTTGATAAGTCCTATAGCTAGGGATGGTTAGCATCCCTTAGTTATGCTGCTATAGGTTTAGACTGCTGAGGGACATTTCCTGATACACTGAGCTTCTTTCTTTTTCTCTTTATCTCTTTCTTTTACCCCCCCCCCAATAACAGTGTTGCATCATTAACATGTATGTCTCCTGTCTCAGCAGGTCTCCCTGGCCGGGAGTAGCAGTTCCTGTTGTCTGTTGTCTTTCTGTCCTCTTCCCCCCACACAGCAGAGGCAGATGGCTGCCTGTCCTGAGCCGGAGGTTTCCTTCCTGTTAAAAGGGAGTTTTTTCCTTCCCACTGTTGCCAGTGTGCTTGCTCAGGATGGGAGATTGAGTTGGACTCAACTCAATCTGTTGGTTTCCTTATGGCTGTTATGAATTGGCCTTCATTATGTTTTCCCCTCTGTCTGTAAAGCGTCTTGAGATGGCATTGCCGTGATTTGACGCTATATAAATAAAGTTGAATTGAATTGAATTGAATATATACATATGTACATGTATATATATATATATATATATATATATATATATATATATATATATATATATATATATATATATATATATATATATATATATATATATGGTAAATGGGCTTGTACTTATATAGTGCTTTTCTGGTTATGCAGACCACTCAAAGTGATTTACAACACTTGTTACAGTCACCCATTAACACACACACACACACACACACACACACACACACACAACACACTCATACCCTAACACAGTTTATATATATATATATATATATATATATATATATATATATATATATATATATATATATATATATATATATATATATATATATATATATATGAACTCTCTGGGTAAATAATATGGACAGAAGCTCACAGCTAACAGTTCGATGTCCCTTGCGCATATCTTCTCCTTGACAGTAACATGTCCAGGATGACACCAACGCTGGTTAACCAACACTTCCACCACCCTTTAGCTTTCTGCTGTGTTGTCTACTGCGGTCTGCATGGACCGTTTTAAAGCCCGATACAGACACATTACAGTCAGGGATGTGTTCATGCAGCCATGTCTCGTTGAAGCACATAATACTGCACTATCTGTATTCTTTCTGTGACCTTGTTTGCATCTTGAGCTTGTCCATTTTGTTAGCTAGCGATCTCACATTACCCATGACGACGGATGGTAGGATATGGTTTAAATCTCCATTGCTTTCTCCTCTGCCTCACTCCCGCTCTGCATCCTCTTCTCTTTCTTTTCAACTCCATCTGGATTTGGTGTGTTGTTTTGCTGATAATCCTGATTTGGGAGAGTTCAATTAGTTGATCCTGATTGTAAATAAGTCTTTCGTTGGCATAGAGATTCATCACAACAAGTCTTGAGAGAGCCAAAAATATGCAGAAAAATCTTCCTTGCAGCACACCCTCCAAACTGGCATGAAATCCTCAGAAAAAAAAAGACAGAATTTGAGCAAATATCTATGTGAGAAGAGTTTGTACTTTAAAAAATTATCTTTGACCTGGATAAAGCCTTCAGTTTGTGTTGTAAACTTTTTAGTAGGATCTGGATAACTTTGATCCAAGAAAACAGGATTATTCTGATCCCAGTAGGAGTTTGGATTTTGAGGTGGATTTCAGGAAGAAAATGTTCAAACTTTAAATTTGGGAAAACAATGGATTTTTTTTTTTATAATTGTATGCGGGATATTTTTATTTTGCACTTGACTTGTTCACACGTTGCTGTTAATGTAGATAAAGTAGCATAAGCTACCTAAGCTTTTCAGCACATTAATTCATTCATTCATTATCCAAACTGCTTAATCCAATGAAGGGTGGAGCCTATCCCAGCAGTCTTTGGGCAAAAGGCCCATGGGGGCATTCACATTATTGAGATCCTATTCGGCCATTTTTATCATTATTCCACCAAACTTTGCCGCGCTACTCCTCCTGCGCTGTTCAGGTCACTTCAGTCATTCACATCTCAAACCCTGCAGCTCCTTCGGGAGATGTGTGCTACGACTTTTATCATTTCAAATCCTTGAAGTTTTTGAGATTTTTAGCTTTTTGTAAAAAATTAATTCGGCCTTGTGATTGGATGAAAGTCCTTCCAACCAAATGCGGATTGGACCTTGCAAAAATTCAGCACAGTGATTGGTCGGTTTTTGCATAATGAGCTGAAAACTGCTTCAACAGGGTTTCAGATCTCTGCACCAGTTTGCAGTGTCCGGTTCATCTCAGTCCGGGTCTCCATTGTCTATCTCGCAAAATGTTGAAAACGCTACTCCTCCTACACCTTTTGTCTCACTTTAACCATTCAAGTATCAGACTTTCAGCCCATTCAGGAGATATGTGCTAAGACTTTTGGTCTTTGGAACATTTAAAATTTTCAAGTTATTCAAGTTTTTGTCAATTTTTTAAAATCCATTCCTGTGATTGGACAATACAGAAAATGCAGCTCAGCGATTGGTCGATTTTCTGCACCGGTACACAAGTACGTAATGGTATACAAATGGGTATACAAGGGTTCAAATCGTATGTTAAACATTGTGCTGCTGTGTGGTATGTCAGTTTTTTCACCCAGAAAATATATAAAAAGGAAAGGTTGAACTAAACTGCTGTGAAGAAGCCATTGGTCTTTTAGTCAACTGAAAAGCACCATAGACTGAAAAGTGCAGAGTTTCTTTAAATTTCTGGTCTTACTGTGTCATCTAGTGGTGATGAGGTAAATGTTCATTTCAGGTGCCATCAATAGGTACTGCTAAGAGGTACAGAGCTGACTTGATATAAAATACCCTCCTTTGTTAAAAAAAAAAAAATTAATTAAAAAAAAAAAAATTAAATTAAGCCTTAGCTGATACGAACTATGCTGATTCACTTAGTAACAAACAGATGTTGCAAAAAAGGGAAAAGTTGAACTAAACTGCTGTGATAAAGATAAAAGATAGTTATAAATAGTGCAAAAGCACAGATGTCAGAATGAGCTGGAGAGTTTAATATTTGCTTGATTGGCACTTGGGTGGAGGGTGTGTCACTTTGGGTGTGAATGCAAACGTTAGAAATAGTTGCACTCACCAGAGTGCATCGCTTTGCTGTAAGGATGCAGAAGTGGGGTGAGGTCAGGAGTGAACTTTTTGTTGACCACAATTAGATGCTTTCGTATTGTGGCCTACTCTGCATATTGTTTGTTCGTTGCAATTTATTTAAAGTAACGATAAAAATAAACAAACGCAAGAAGGTGAACATACATCTTAGTGCGCGTCATCAATATCTCCCGTGTTTAGCCTGCAGCGGCTGAAGAAGATAATGGCGTTGGACAGTTAGCCACAATAACAGCCACAACCGTTTCATGAAACCACAACAACACCAGAAGACTTGGCAGCACCCTTGCAGTAGTGTTTAATTTTTATTTATTTTTTTTTTTTTTGGCAATCGACCTGTTGGTCGGATTGGACCTTGCAAAGCACCATGGACTGAAAAGCGCAGAGTTTCTTTTCATTTCTGGTCCATGTATAGGAACACTTTTCTTTTTTAGGTGCTATGAATAGGTACTATTAAGAGGTACTGAGCTGACTTGATATTTTTTCAAAGAAAATGGGAGTCAGGACCACAATGTACCAGACACTGAGAACTAGTGAAGACCTTTGAACCAGCTAAAAAGTTTGACTTGACAATAGGTTTCAGATATAACTATAAATTTAAAGTCACAGCAAAAATTTGGGTTTGGTTGTTGAAATCATTGTGAACAACCACTTAACTCTGCTCATGCAGTTTTTCAAATCACCTGTATTCTCAAATTGTACCATCCTCATTTTTACACATCAATAATGATGTTGCAGTTTGCATTGTACTACTCAAGCATATAGTGCCTCTTCTTAGACAATAACTTGTAGTCTGTGCAGCACACAACTGCAGGTAATTGAACAGCACCAATCAAAGGCCTATGCATGAGCATCCTACTATTCAAACACTGACCATTGAGAAGCTCTCTGGTAGATGTTGGATGAGAACCTGAGCCTTGTACACTATACACTTGTGTCACCGTGCACCCTGATAAAGCAGTCCGCAGCTCATTATGCAAAAAAAATAAACCAATTGAATTTCTTTTTTCTCCAATCACAAGAGCGAATTGAAAAATTGACAAAACCCTAAATAACTGAAAAAGTTTAAATGTGAAAAAGCCAAACATATCTCCTGAATGAGGTTAATAATTTAATATTTGAATGGATGAAGTGCCAAAATGACAAAATAGAAGCACTGGGTTGACTTGATGTTACAAGGTTATGCCCACTTTAAAAAATATAATAAAAAATTACAAAAACTCTGAGCCAAAACTAACTATGCTAATTTATATAGTAACAAACAGACGCTGGTGGTTGAAGAACACGACTGGGAGCAATCATATAACTTGACACAATGTGAATGAAAACAGGTTCAATAAAAGTAAAATTCCACCTTGAATTTATGTAAACCTTGTTCATTTTAAGAAGCATAAGCTAGATTTACATTGAGAAACCTTTCTATGTGCACAGGACTGTTGTAAAACTCTGCCAAACCAGTACTAAATGGAAGTTGTCAGTATTTATATGGCTGCCATGTACCGGCCACTGGAAACTGGTGCAGAGCTCTGAACCCTGTTGAAGCAATTTCCAGCTCATTATGCAAAAACTGACCAATAGCTGAGCTGCACTTTTTCAGTGTCCAATTAACCCGAAAGGTTGGTTCAAGATAAAAAAATAAATAAACTTCAGAAATGACAGTTAAATATTACAGTTTTGTTGTTAAAGTGCTTCAAATGAAACAACATTGCTCACGTTGAACAATAAAGTCTTTAACTGATTACACAAGCAGTTCTAAATGGTTTTCTGCAATGATTGATGTAGTTTAACTACTGACTTTAGAATTTTAGTTGTATTTACAAATTATTTAAAATAATCCTTGGCTTCTTGACAGCAGTTCAACTGTTCACATCTTTTTGCAATTCTTCTGATTACACACTGGTTGCAAAGGCAATCCCGTACCAATGGCAAAAAATATTAGCACTCCTGCCAGGTGGTGAAGAACCACTGTAGTGGCATAGTGATAAAATGAATTACCTTTCTTTCAGAAGGTTGTGAGTTCAAAGCCAACTGCTTGATTTTTTTTTTTTTTAATAAATTGTATCGGATCTACTTCTTGTCCTTATGCTGATCTATGTCTAATAAATTTTGTGTGCTACTTTACACATTTAAGCCTTAAGCTCTTTTGCCTATTACACATTGCAGGAATTGTAAATAAATAAATAAATAAATAAAATAATTCCCATTCCAATGATAAAATTGATGATTCTGCCAAAACACAGCAGGGAGCTGTCCTGGTGTAGTGGTTGAAGAAATGGGCTCTTGTTTGTGGGTTCAACTCCTGATGCATTACTCCTATAAATTAAATTGCATAGTTGTGCTTCTCCCAATGGTTATGCAAGTGCATATCAATCATTCAGCAAAGAAGAACATTCACATTTGCTCTTCTTCAAGAAGAGCACTTTTCTAGTTTTAGATATTTTCAAAATATTCACAATTTAGTTGTTAAATAATTTGTTTCTTTTTTGCTGTGACAGAGATGAGAGTCCATAACATTATAAATAGAAGTGGGTGTTTATGATTTTTGTGTTTTGTCTCAAAATGAAAAGACTTAAGTGACCACAAACTGGCTCTGTTGTTATTAACATAGCTGATAACCCACATTGCTTTCAGTCCTGGTCATCTAGATATGGTCATTTTGAAAACTGTGTATCTGAATCAGAGTGATCCAATCCAGCATTGCTTTAAAAAACTGGCATACCAATAGTAAGACAGATTGACAGATACTTGATTTTAAAAAATGGGATTTCTAAATCCAGATAATTTCCCTCCAGATAAAATCTTTTGAACAACTGGCACCATATTGCTTAAGGTTCACTGATGGATAAGATCGATGTGTTTCCCCTTTAGTGAGTTATTGATATACATGTACTGTTTCTGCTGATCATAAAGGGATCAAAAGGTCCAACTTGATTTCCTGTTTTTTTTTTTTTTTTGTTTTCATCTTAAACGTGTACAAATTTGACCAGAATTTTAAAACAGAGAAGAGTGTTGGAAGTTATCTTAAATAATCTGTGCTTGTGATTTATTTAGGTGACAAACTGATATTCTTTATGATTATTTATTATTTTCACTACAGACTGAGAAACACTGCAACTCAGTATAAAACAGCGTGTTTTGAATGTTCACTGTGGTTGATTTGATCCAGAAACCCAAGAGGACATTGGAAGAGAAGACAAGGAAGACAGAGAAAAACAAACAACAGGAGTGTTTTACTGACTGGAGAGAGTTCAGAGCATGATGGCGAATGTTAGGGGGCGCCAAAGTCCGCAAACATGGCAGCAGAATGCACCTGCCAAAACGCACGTGCAGTGTAGATGAATGGTTATTCTAATCATATTACCATCATGAAGTATCCGTGCTTTATTTGCTGCCAACTTAATTCATTCCTTTTCTGTACTGCCTCTTCCTAAGCAGGATGGCGGGAAAGCACGAGCTTATCTGGGCATGTGTAAAGATATGTAAAATTATGACAACTTTACAAATTGTATCCACCTTTTATAGCCTACAAAATTTTAAGGAGAACTACAGGCCAAAGGATCTAAACCCTGGTTCTTCTTATTCATACGTACAAAATCTAAAATTGGAAAACAAACTCTAAAAGGAAACTACTATATACGTTTTTTATTTATTTATTTATTTATCTTTATTATTATTATATTTTTAAAAAGAGTAAACAATAAAGATCTCTAAGGCGCTTGCTGTAAAAAAAAAAAACCCCAGCTCAGATGTGTTCAGCTTCTCATAGTGATGCTTTATATCTGCTGTTTGTTTAATCCTTCTGTAAAAGGAATTATCCTATCTTTCCTTACCTTTAAGACTGAAACTGACGTTCTCCTCTCTTCTCTTAAACGGATAAAAAAAAATAAAAAAAAAAACACTAACGATCTCTTATTTGTCCTCCACACAGTTTCACAAAGATACATTTCTCTCCTCCATAATTTCAAATTCTATTTCCCTGTTTTTTTTCTTTTTACGTATTTGTATGTATCCTTTTTGTTTAATTTACCTTATGCTTTTACATTCTTTGTTATTATACTGTTATATCAAGGTTTCTGTTGCTTTTATAACCCGATAGACAATGTCAATTTTGTACTGTTGCTTAAAAAATCCTTCTGTAAAACTCATTTATTTCATTGGTTTGTGTGACTCCAGCAGAAACATAGACAGCATGTATAGATCGACGCTGCATCGTACCACGCTGCCCATAGGAGCTGACGTATCATCGCGCCGCCATCTTGGATGGGTCTCCATGCGCCTCCAACGCGTTTATTTGTAAGGTGTAGGCCCAACCACAACAATAAATTCACCAATTTATAACTGATTTTTCTCACAGTTGGTTTGTTACAAAGGGCAGAAATATTATTATGATACAGATCACTGTAAAACATTAAAAACAACGTACTTTTATGCTAAAATATTTTATGTGCTATTTAACCAAGACATGAGGTAGCTACAATATAAATAAATGTATAAATGAATTTGATACTAACATGTTTGATTGTTTATTGATGTATTTGGATTTATCTATCTATTTTTATCTGGTTAAAAAATTATTATTCAACTTTGTGTAATGTAATTCCACACAATCTGCTGGTTATTACAAACGTATGCTGAACAAAATACGGGAATAGTTGCTGGCTTTCTCTTGACTACGGTTGACTCTTTCTTTTATTTACATGTATTAATTTATCAATATAAATTAATACATTTTCAGTTGTACAAAGTCTGAAAATAAAGTATTGTATCAAAACTACAATTCAAAAGTTACCCAGAATAACACCCGGAGAGCAAAAAACCTCCATCAAGGCCTTTAAAAAGTTCCTGGATCCAAACGCTGCGATGGACTGGCGAGCTGTCCAGGGTGTACCCTGCCTGTCGCCCAAAGCCAGCAGGGATAGGCTCCAGCTTCCCCGCGACCCTGAATTGGATTAAGCGGTTTAGAAAATGAATGAAATGAATGAATGATCCAAACGGTGATCCGGATCACCACCAAGATTAAACCAGTTCTTCCTTTTTACATTTCCAACAAGTCCTGAAAATTTCATGAAAATCCGTCTGTAACTTTTTAAGTTATCCTGAACACAAACAGATAAAGCCGGTAAAAACATAACCTCCTTGGTGGAGGTAATTATGCTACCATGTAAAACTCTCTTTGTGAAACATCAATATCATATTTTTCCATAAACACCTCATAGGAGTAAAACCTATCATTTGCATTTAGTAGATTATTCACTGTGTTAACATTATTTATAAACCAGTTATGTAGAAAGTGTTTGTTTGTGTGTAATATATACGCGTTGTTCCACAGAAAAGTTTTGTGGGGAAACTATGTTGACTCTGCAGCAAAACTCGAAAGCAGAGCGACGCTGGTTCACTCTCCAGCGCTCAACGAGGGGTCTATATATATATATATATATGTCTATGCTCTGCCCCCTGTCCATCTTCATCCCTTCCTCCTCTTCGTCGCAAACCATCTTCTGCTCCTCCGTGGCCGTGACGGCTTCGCCGGTAACAAAGCTCCTTGTGATTGGTCGTACCGCCCGCCAGTCACGCGCCCTGTCCTGCGATTGGGCTCGTCGCGCAGCGGCCGTACCTGTCCCCCTGTGAGAGGCTGACAGCTCTTCCTGCTCCACGCGAGCTTCCCGCCCCCCTCCATCCACGGAAGGAAGGAGGAACTGCGCGAGCCGCGCGTGTCGCTTCCAGCCTCGTGCAGATCCACGCTGTTATGCATCTCCCAGGAAAGATCTAGCTGCTTTACGGTCGGTGGGAACCAGTTTGGGAAGTCCGGGATCTGAGGAGCTTCTCCGGGAAGGTGGTGCGGCTGGTTTGGGACTGGTTTGGGAAGTGGAGCGTGGCAGAGAGCAGGAAGGCGGAGGGGTTTCTTCCCTGCCTGATATTAGCTCCATTTGCTTCCTCCGACGTGGAATATGGCGGAACATCACGCCGACAGCAGACAGAAATCCTCCCTGAACTCCGGAGCTTCGTACTCCGGGAACGGGCGCAGCAGCGCGGCGGCGGTGGAGAGAGACGGCACCGGCAGTGCAGGAGGAGGAGGAGACGGAGGAGGTCTGTCCAGCGGCCTGTCGCAGCCGGCTGGTTGGCAGTCTCTGCTGTCCTTCACCATCCTGTTCCTGGCCTGGCTGGCCGGCTTCAGCTCCAGACTCTTCGCTGTCATTCGGTTTGAGAGCATCATCCACGAGTTCGATCCCTGGTAAGTGTGTCCCCCACCGCCACCCGTACACCGAGGTATCCCTTAAATCATCTCATCTGAAGGGTTTGATGGTATCTGTAATAAAACACGGAGATCCAGAGCTAAAAACCATGTTCTGGACCGGTGTTGGACTTTAGTGGACTTGTATTGACCTCATCACCTATCAGACCTGAGTCAGCAAACAGTCATTGTTGCTCTGAATACAGTGTAACATAGGAGGAGGAGGAGGAGCAGGAGCAGGAGGAGGAGGAGGTGGTCAGAGTAGATGAGGACAATAGTGACAGCTTCATCTGACGCGGGTTAAACCCGGAAAGAAGAAGCTTTTGCTCCCATTTACACAGTTTTGTCCCGTGTTTACCAGCTGATGTCAGAGTACACTTTCTCCTTTTAGCTGTGTGGACTTTACATCTCATATCTGACTGGGCTCAACACACTTTTTATATAATGGTACTTTGAAAAATTATACTGGTTTCACCATTTAATGGTGTTTTTAATTCATTGATGTACAGAAGAATTACTGACCTGTTCTCTGTCATGAGAACTGTAAAATGTTTGACTGTATAGGTTGTGTTGGCGTTGGTTATTTTGACCAACCGCTTGCTTATTTTTTTGTACCTCCTTGTTCCAGTGTTATCCCTGGAACAGGGAAAGGGAGTATCTCGTACAAACGTTTTGTATGTCGCATCTGTAACAAGTACGAATCAGATCTAAAAGAATGGATTACTTCTGCAGGTCTGAAAACATAAACTAGAAAATACAAGTTTTAAAAGAGATATTTTACATTTGTCCCACATAGTTTTGAAATGATCTTTTATGTTCAGTGTTGACATCCAGATTTATATCACGTTGGGATGGATGCCCGGTCCCGCTACGGTGCGAATCCACTAGACTATTTCTCCTACATTGTTACACTTAGAACCACAGTTGAACAAGCTGAATTCACCATCTATGTCGTCATTTCTAGATCGTATTATGGCTTAAAATAGATGCAGTACTTTATGGAGGTTTTATTAATGCCTGCAGATTATCTGAGATGTGAACTTTAAGAATATCTACAGCGACTCCACTGAGTGAAACAGTTTCAGCTAGAATTTGTGGGGAATATGAGGTAAAATGCTCCTTCATTGTCCCTGCACATGCATGCATACATAGATACTTCCATTTCAAGCGTGAAATGTCACTGCCCATATGTGTCCTTCATGTTGGCATGGTTGCAAGGCAATACGCTACACATCAGTTCATGTCCTCATATCTGTTGTTCAGGATGTTGCTTTACAATCCCCGGTCGAGGTAATATAACAGCTGTCTGAAGGTCGACAGACAAACACAACTTCTCTTCAAAGAACTACGTTGTTGCTTCTTTGTTCCATTGATTGGTTGCATGTTTCTGGTGGCTCTGCTGCTACTTTTGGAAGCATCCACCAGATCTCTGATAACGAGCAGAAATATGGAGGACATAAACACAGAAGGCTGACCGAAGAATCAGTCTGCTGTCAGGACAGTTCCACATCCTTTAGCTGTATCGTATGTTATGTTCATCTATCGCTTGCTGTTTTTTGTCTCATGGTCTTCACTTCTAGCAAAGTGTGCACAAGTGACATCAAGTGTTGTCTAATTTTTCCAGTTTTACCTGTAGTTCATGTTCAAAAACATGTTTTCATCAGGCTCTCCCTTAGAGATAGGGTGAGGAGTCCAGTCATCTGGGAGGAGCTCAGTAGAGCCGCTTCCTGTCTGGGCATCTGGTTTGGATGCCTCCTGGACGCCTCCCTGGGGAGGCTTTCTGGTGGGAGGAGACCCTGTGGGAGACCTAGGACATGCTGGAGGGATTATATCTCTCGGCTAGCCAGGGAGAACTTCAGGATTCCCTCTGAAGAGCTGACAAACGTGGCTGGGGAGAGGGAGGCCTCTTAACACCAAATAATCTCCAGACAACGGATACACTAACTTCTCTCATCATGTTCAACTTCGTCTTTCTGCATCCATTCACGGCGCTTAACGTGGCGTAAACACAGCTGCTCTGCTGCATGCTTAGTGGTGCAGCAGTGAAAATGGTCCCCCTCAAACAGCTTCAAACATCGTTCAGGCTAATTGAACTGATTTTCACTCCATGCTGCATTCCTATCCACTGATGAGTGACCCACTGATCAGAGTTAAACAGGTTGTCTGAGATGTGGTGATTTCATTTAATAGAAGATAAATATTTATAGTAAATGTTTCTGGTTTTTTCTGGTTCTACATTGGGTGCAAAAGGATCGTTATTCTGTTTCCAGGTTTCCCAGTGAGTCTGCAGAACTTTGCTGTGCGACAAAGTCCACCTCATGTTTGCACTCCCCTCAGCTTCATGTCATTTCCCAGCTCTTACTTCCCTTCCTACATAGTGACTGTTGAGCAGGTGTTAAACAGTATCCTCTGCCACAATCAATACTTTATTTAATTTCTGATCTACTAAATTTTTTCCTTCTCGTCAGAAAGTGTCCAAGCCTTTTGTTCCTACTTAAGGGGACCGTTGTCTGGCACAAGCCTACATTACATCACTGAAAGCGTTTAATGATTACTCCGAGCCCAGCGGTGTGGATTATCCGGCCAGCTCGGTGTCTGGCTGGCTGGGAATCCTCAGAATCTGTAGTGTCGCTGTTTGGAAGCCTAACGTGGCACGACATGGAGTGAAATTTATTCGTGCTCTGCTTCATTGTTCTGTCACTCTCCCTTTACTGTCAGCTTGGCAGCATTATGTAAACTAGATATTTGAATAACTGATGAATCATGTGGGTTTTTCTGTGTGTTGCGTTTCTCATGCAGGTCATGAGAAGAGAATGGAGTGTGTTTGCAATGCCTTGTTAAATTCGGTGTGAAGTTATTTAGACAGGCAGGGAAAATGTGTGTGTTAAAGGGAATACCCTAACCCTGATGTGTGTGTGTGTGTGTGTGAGAGTGTGTGTGTGTGTGTGTGTGTGTGTGTGTGTGTGTGTGTGTGTGAGAGTGTGCTTGTTTGTGTGTCCATGAAGATAGTCTCCTTGCAGTACATCTACAGCAGGCTTTTGTTGAGATGTACCGCTACAGAACAAGGCGTCCATCTTTCAGTTTCTGATCCCAGTTTGAAGACGGCTCCCTTGAGCTGCCCTATGACCTCACTGCAAGCTTGCCATTATTTCCCACCTTATTTCCAAACAAACATGGCAGGAGAGCAAGCAACCCCCTTCAGTTCAGTCTATCCATCTCCCTCCCTCCCTCACACCATCCTCTCAGATGTGTCCCTTTGATGTGTCTAGTTAGTGGTCTCTCTCCCTCCGAAGGACCAGATCAAGTCATTAGATTTGCCTGCAGAAAGCTGGTCTGTGCTGGCATCGGGCAGACAGTCTGTAAATAGGAAGGTATGCTTTGAGTTCTGGCTGTTACACAGAGCAGCTTCATTAGTTCCTCTGAATCTGTCCGACACACTAAAAACTGCTTTTTGGTAAGTTGTAAACCCCTCAGATGGTCTGACAATGACCATGTCTCATCCTGCCAGTGGATGCCGATATGTGTGTGGAGATGGCTGAGTGTCGGGTGTTTATATTGCTGAACAAATGGTGAATTACAGGAAGCGATCCATGCATTGTCTCCAGTAATCTTTAATACGTTTTGCAGCAGTCTCCTGCAAGCCCTGTGCCATCTGGGAATCCCAACGGTCCTGCAGTGATTTATCGGAGAGAAGTGCCTGACCAGATGAAAGTATGTCAAAACACACCAGGTGCCTGTCGGTTGCCGAGAGGATGCTTCATATCAGCCACGTTGCAGCAAAAGCAGCTCTAGTGCAGGGAAGGAAAAGTGTTCAGTTTTCTGTAACCTGGCTGTGACGATACAAACCTGATTATTAGGGCTGGGCGGAACGACCAAAATCTCACCCCGATATCGCTCATTTTATATCCCCATAACGATATACATAAGCACATAAAACTGTGTGTGTAATGTTGTGTCAGTCATCAGTTATGTGTCAGATGTTTATGGCAACGGCAGCAGGGATCTCCTTCCATCTGGGGGAACTATGGCCGTATGACGTTCCACAGGTAAATACCTGCTGCAGCGTTTGGTCTGGAGTTTAATAGGAGCTTTCGCCTCCACTTGACGCTGCTTTTGCTGCTTTTATTGAGTCTATTCTTTATTCTGTATTCTTTATCCTGATTCCTGTGCAGGTGATGAAATGAGTTTGTTGTGTCGGAGTCCGTTGTTGGGACTGTGAGCTAGTCTGTTGTCGGTTCCACGTCGGTCTTTTTATCCCCAAACCGCATCCAGACAGAAATTTTCCCTCTTTCATGAACAAACTCATGAGTTTGGGTTGGCTGCTCATTTTTTAGTGAATTATCCTCTGAAACACGTCTGCTACCGTCTTCCTCCATGTTTGTTTACATATTGCAGCTCAAACGATACAGCCTCATATGAAACGATGGACATTTTCTATCGTCCAAACAATATATATTATCATATCGCCCAGCCCTACTGATAATAATGTAATAATTCTCTTGTACTAAATAAAGGATCATTATAGGCAGAAGAGGATCAAAGATGAAGAAAGATTACATCTGCTTGTAAATTAGTGGAAGCAGAGTCTGAGAAAATTCTTGATTATCTTCATCATCCTGCTGGGAGTTCCCATCAGAAGATTCTGCACTGTGCTCATAAAGGGATGAACGTGGTCAACAACGATACTTTGGTGGTTAAACCATGCCAAACTGGTAATGAGAGACCGAAGTGTGCCAAGAAAATACCTCCCACACCACCAGCTGCCTGTCTGTTGGTACAAGTCAGAATGGATCCATAAATGGCGTTAAGTAGTCTGTCGCAGCGTTTTAGTAGCAAAGCCGTTAGGAGCGTTTATAACACGGCGCGTTGACGAAGAAATTTTGCTTCGATGAATTTTTATCCAACTAACTGTTGGAGCCTTACTAATCAGCCAACCCGAGTTCAGAGATGATATTCTGAATATCTTGGGTGGAAGCAGTGCTTGTCTGACTTCCTGTTGTCTTTCCATCACCTCCAACCAGTCTGTCCAGTCTCCTCTGACACCATCAAGACATGCTGCTCGCTGGATGTTTTCTCTTCTTCAGACCATCTCTGTAAACCCTAGAAATAGTTGTGTGGAAATCCCTGTAGATCAGCAGTTTCTGAAACAGACCAACCATGCTACATTCAAAGTCACGTAAATCATCTTTCTTCCTCGTTCTGAAGCTCAGTTCTGACTTCAGCAGGTGATCTGCATCGTGTCTACATGACTAAACCGCACTGAGTTGTTGCCGTGTGATTGGCTGATTAGTTATGGGTGTTAATAAGCAACTGAACAGGTGGACCTGAGAAAGTTGATGATGAATGTAAAATGTAATGCGAAGCATCAGATGACAGATACCTAGAAGCCAACTGCTAATCCAGTTATCCAGTTAGCAGTCGAAATGAACACACACTCCAGAGGTCCTGAGAGTCATAGAACACACTCATGTCAAAGCAGGCAGCAATCTGCAGCGCTCCTGCTGGTGATATTTTAAATTCTAAGTTAGTAATTCATTACGTTTAATTCTCTGGAATTTATCACATTAAAAAAATGTCATAAATTAGGTTCCAGTCATCAGCAGCTGGTATATTCTTCTGGTGAGATTATCCAGTCAAAGCGGCATTTTGCTGCTAAGACTTGTTGCTTGTCGTGTTTTTAGGATGATCCAAGCCGAAGAGTTCAGCTGTGACTGAAGTTCTGTTTGATTGTTTCCTGTCAAAGTGTCTTTGTGAGTCTACAAACCATGTGGATGGTGTGCTTTTGTGGCTCATGACAAGTGAAACCTATTCATGTTAAAGTTAGTTGTTCTTCCACTCATGCATGCAGTGTTTTCCCCCCTTTTTATTAATCTCTGAATGCCTCTTCCCTGGATCTTTTCTGCAGTATTTTTTATGCCAAAGCTGGTGACGTCTGCAGGTTTGATGAAAAATGTATCTAAAATATTGGTTGTTCTTGGGTGGAGGATGATGAAAACAGGATGGGGTTTATTGAGGTGATGACTGTATTTCAGAGTGGGTTTTCTCTGGTTTACTCTGGTTTTGTGCTTTAGAATAACGGCTGTTAGATGTGGGATACTGGTAAAGGTCTGTAGCTTCCTGTGTGTTTTCTTAGCAGAGTAAAAGACACTCTTGAAGGTTTGATATGAGAAGGAGACAAGCTGGGGAGCAGAAATAAAACAGAATAACAAAGCAGGTGCTACATTTAGCTGCATTGGCTTCATTTACATTGCCTGCCTCTTCAGGTGGGCTTCTTACATCTTTTTTTTCAGATTAATCATTTTATTTCTTACTGACAAGGTCAAATAATCACTTTTCTCTGTGTTATATTCGGAGATTGAGTTCCCGGTGATAAAAAGCTGAAGCAGTTTCTGCAGAAACAAGGCCACAGTAATGACTGGTCCTGTTGGTGCCTTCAGCGAAGCGCTCGGCTTGCTGTCCGAGGTCACGACAGTTTGTGCTCCTGGTCAGATGTCTTGTTGGACAGAGTCAGACCTCCTGACATGATTTCTCAGTGGTATGACGGCCAAACTGCTGGATTCTCTCGGCTAATAGAGCACATTTACAGCGTTTTACTGCTGATTTGATTTGCAGATCTAACACTTCTCCTGAGATAAAATACAACTTGTTCTATTGTCATAGAGTTTGATGGACATATTATTCTTGCAAATTTGAATATAGTTAGCAGAATAGATTTTCATGGATTTCTGCCCAAGACTGTTAATAAGCCATTAATCTGTGTCAGGTGTGTTGAAGCAGGAAACATCTAAAACCTCCTGCACAGCTGTCCTCAAGAGCTGGACCTAGATCATCCTAATCTAGTACATCCTGGATAGTCAGGGTGGAGACTTCAAGTAAAAACATTTCTAAATCACTGATTATTATTTGACCACCCCCCTCTAAGTGGGTGATTGTTGTTAGCTAACCTTGTGCTGCTGTCATGTATACACCCTGTTACTTTGTGGTGTTCCCACAGAAAGCACGTTGATGTGATTGTTGGCACGGTATCTCCCTGTCATGACCGCGGTCTGCAGGACAAGTCTGTGGTTTTTCCAGCCTGCTACGGAATGACGTGAAGGTTTCTGACCGAAACGGATTCTTCCAGGCCGATTCCCATATTTAGCAGAAAAAACTATATATTAACTGCAACAAGAAACATGTTTATCCATCTATTTTCTTAACTTCTTAGTCCATTCAAGTGTCGCGGGGAAGCTGGAGCCTATCCCAGCAGTCAGTGGGCGAGAGGCAGGATACACCCTGGACAGGTCGCCAGTCCATCCCAGTGCCACCACAGAGACACAAACACTCACAATTTAGGGCAACAAATCTACCTAACATGCATGTTTTTGGATGGTGGGAGGAAGCTGGAGTACCTGAAGAGAACCTGCGTATAAACTGGGAGAGCGTGCAAACTCCACACCGTCATAACTTCCCCCCAGCTGAGGCTCAAACCAGCAACCTTCTTTGCCGCCTTGCAGCCCGAAACATCTTTCGTCATTTTTATCTTAAAATGTCATAAACTTGCCTGTTGGCGAGCTCTGCTCAGCCTAATCCTGTGACAAGACTGAGGATTGGAGTCAGAGCTCCATGCGTTGGACAGACGGCACAGGAGATTGTTCCGCGCAGTCCAGCTATTAACATCAGTTACTTTTTATGAGGAATCAAGGATATATCACAGTTTATTCTGCAAAGCTCCAGCCGATGAGGACTGTTTTAAGAAAGGGTTGTAATCGACCGGCCGATAGGGTTAGTAAACTGATGTGGTAGTAGTAACACATTCCCCCCCAGGTGTAGGTTAAAGTATTTTATTTCCTATTATTAAGTGATGACTTGATAAATCAGAACTGATTACTCATCGCTAATCTAACGAGTGCTGCTCAGCTGATATGTAAAACTGCCCAACAACCTTTACTGTGTGACCCGTGATGAGAAATTTAATGTAAATTTACTGCCAAAAGTAAAGTACAGTTTCACTTAAGTTAAAGTGAAGTTGAGTAGAAGGTAAACAGATCGTAACTTTTACTATTTGTGGATCTGTCACTTGATCCCTCAGTTTCTGCTGCAGAGTTCCGGCAGCATTCCTGGATGTCTGGATGGACATCAGCTGTCAGACACCCTGATAATATATTTAGCATGTGCTTATGTCACTGTGATGCTATCAGAGTAAATCCTCAGTATCATGTATTTATATTACATAATACTAATACTGTTGTTTGGTTATGCAACAAACAGAATGAGGATGAGTCATTTGAAGCTTCATTCAGAGGAAAAGTGACGGAGCTTTTAGCATGGAAACTGGCTTGTGCTGCAGAATGACCTGTTTGTTATATTTTGGGCAGTTTTGTGGAGTTGTGGTTCCACATGTTTTTCTGCAGATATTACTTCATCAGCTTGTGTATTAGTGTGTGTGTACATGCACTGGTGTCAGGCATTGTGAATCCCATGCTGTTTCCACTTCCTCTTTCACCTGCTGTTTGATCTCCGACACCACTCTGAAATGTGTGTGTGTGTGTGTGTGTGTGTTTACTTTGGATGTGTCACTCCTGTTGAGGACATTAATCTGAGCGGTTCCTTTGTTCCAGAGTACCGGGATGGTATGAGTGCACTGACAGATGATGATGATGATGATAATGATGAAATAACTGTGTAATAAGCTTCATGCGCTTTCCTGGAAATCTGTTCACATCTTGTTGGGTTTTTTTGTTGGTTTTATCTGTCGGATTTAATTGATGTCACCTTGATTGGACTTGATATTCTTGCATGCCTGGCTAGGAACTGAGAAATATGCAAAATAAGTAAAACACACATAATACTTAGTAAACGCCGCGTTGACTGCTACTGCTACCAGCCTGATGAGCGTAGGGCCGCCATGTTGGACCGGTACCCACTCTACTTAGTGACGAGTGGACTTAAGTGCCAATACTTGTAATCCGTTGTAACCTTGAATACTTACTGATGTTCAGGCTTTTTTCTTTTGGCCCAAGTTTCTCATATGCAGTTATGATACATAAATTATTTAGCATGTTTAAATATATATATATATATATGTATAAATATGTATATATATATATATATATATATATATATATATATATATATATATATATATATATATACATATACATATATATACATATATATATATATATATTTTTTTTTTCTTACCACAAATGGAAGATTCTGATAGACTATAATTCTCTAAAACTATAAACACTTGTAAGTATATATACACACATACATACATACCACGTATCTCATGAAACACATAACGTTATAATATAATGAGGTTCACTTTTTTTTTAGAATAGAACTCAACACACTAATGTGACACGTTTTTTACAATAAAACTATCATGTTGTAGTGTGATAAAATCCCCTTACCTTACTATGAGGGTGATGACGCTACGCTTCCGTAACCCTGAATACAATAAAAAACTAAACTGCAAAAAGCAGAACATCACTATTGTAGCTAAAACCAAACAAAAACAAAAAAAAAAAAAAATAGAGCTGTTGTTTGTCATTAGTTAAAGCATAATATAAACATAACATTTAGCTGAAGATCTTAAGCTCCAGTACACATACTTCACATGCAGTTATCACTATTTTACTTATTAAATTCAGCAGACTGCAAAAACACTCAAATAGGTTTATTAATTGAAAAGAATGTTGTTTTATGAAGACTGTATGCTTGTTTGATCAGTGTGCTTTTACGTTATTTATAGCGTGATCCAGGCAGGACACAGTAGATATAAAACACAGTCTGCTGATTTTTCGTTGCATTTCGTTGCAAATCACCTTTGGCTGATTTTCTCTGTGCTTTTTATTTAGAAAAATCTTCTATGCAACTCTGTCATGCAGCTTATTTTCAAAAGTCTTTGTTTCTTCCTGCCATACTGTGACCTGAGACTGAAAATGTCCTCACAGTGGAGCTTTGCAGGATGCTGGGATTCACACCCGAACCCTCTGCAGACGTTACAGTGAATTGTTAAGGAAGCAGAGTGCCGACAGCTGAATAAGAAACCAGTTTTCAAGTTAGAGATAACAACATCCACTCCTATTAAAGAACATGAAGACCCAGGTGCCTTCTTAATTCAATTTTACTTCATTAATCCCAAAGATGAAATTATTTAATTATTATTAGATAATTAAATAATTAAATTTCCTTGTGGGTAAAGGGGTGCACAGAAAGATGAAGGTAGCCTGCTTACCACCAGGCACTGGAGCCATTAGAAACCCGACACGACTTTACTCAATCTACAAAGCTCTTCACATCTCTCTGGGACTTGTCTCTTTGCTTGTGGAGGTGTGTTGGTGTGACCCTGCCGCTTTCCAAACGACTGTTATGGATTATCTGTAATAAATGCTGAACTCTCACCGTGCTGTTTTACCCTCTTTTGGCTGTACATTAAAATGGGGTTTGGTCAATAACTGTGATTCCACTGCTGTTGTTGACTGTTGTTAAGCATCACGTAATCATTTCCATCCTTGATAAAGAGTATTTAATGTTAACATAATTTAGAACCGTGGTGCGCATGGTGAGAAATTGGATGATAGAAGGAGAAAAACCTCCTACATCATATTATGTGAGTAGTCTGTGAACATCTGGCCATGGTCCATGGTGATACAGCCAGCTCAGAAAGTTAAATATGGTACCACGGCTCAGGGGACAACCATAAACGGGCACGAGGAGGACTATCTAACAGCAGTTACACTTACAGTACTTTGACACCAGGGAGGTATAGCCTGTCTGCTGTCCATTGATTTACATGAGCAAGTAGAGGAAGCTGGTGTCTTTTAAAAAAAAAATAAAAAAAATAAAAAACTGTATTTCTGATCAAATCTGAGTGTCTGATTTATTCATTCAGCTGCAGAGTTTGACTGCAGTACCTGATACTACTAGAGCTCCGATTCAGGGCCGTCAACATGAACATCTTACGAGGCTAATAAGGGCCTGACCGATGGTAGTATTTTGAAATGTCTTCATAAACGTACCTGTCGGCAAGTTCTGCTCAGCCCACTCCCGTACTGTTGCCTTTCTGTAGCTACTCCGGTACGTTACTGTGATGAGAATGGTGAGGACTCAGGATTGAATCAGTCAGAGCTCCAGTTATTGGACAACAGTCGAAGGGACATTATTATGTGCTACTCTGACACTTAAAAGCATTTGCCATTTAATGAGGAACTAAGAATAACTCAGCGTTTCATCGGCAAAACTCTGGCCAATGATTATTATTTTGAAAAGGACTATGATTGGCCGATTTAGTCGGCACCTGTTGGGCCTTACTAGCTGAAAAACTTAGCAATTTCTGGTGAGGCAAATAACTAATTTGAGCCCGTTTTAAAAAACCAAAAACTACTTTGTGTCTGCAGAAAACTATTAATCTGAGTGAACTAAAACAACATGAGGTGTTTCCCAAGACTCCATTTTAGGGCCACTGCTTTTCAACATCTGCATTCTCCTACTTGCTCTCACCACTTCCAATTGAAATGTAGATGGAAACCTTGTGATTTTGCAAGTTCTCCCACTTAGAAATCATAAGTAACTATGTGAACACCAAAATTGGGAAGGGTGATAACAGTCATGCTGTTTACTAAGATAGCGCCCACAACTGCTGGACTATTTCTTCTGTATGCAGTCAGTATTTGTGATAGTGGCCCAAAGACATTAATGTTTGGATTATTCCTTTGTTCAAACAAGTTGTCTTGGTAATTAATCTAAAGTTGTTTGGCATCGGCAGAGAAGATTTGGAAACTTTGTAATGGCACAACCAACATACTCTGCTTCGCTGGAAAATGATCAGACTTTCCAATGGTACATGGTTTATTACCAAGAAATATTGTTACAAAAAAAAAAAAATCACCAAACACAAGGTTCTTTGTTTTTAGTGATAAATTTAAGACATGAGGGAAAAATAATTTATTCTAAAAATTGCACTACATATATGTGCACAATATTGTCAATATCCAACACGGTGTAATATTGTTGGTAATCTTCTATGGTTTGATGACATACATGTGATGAAATGTAATGATTTGTTAGGGATGGTTTCATTATGTTTAGTTTAACTAGGTTTAATTAGGTTTAGTTAATGCTCATTATGCAGGTGAAATTGAAAGCTAGCTGTTCTGAAAAACAATAAGCAAGCAAATTAGGTGGTATACTAAACAGTGTTTTAGATATATGATTTTTTTTTTTCCCCCATTGGAGGCTGTTACCTAAATTGAAGTCATAAACAAAGCTGAAAAAATTAACATAATAGTCTTGCCTTCTTTTCACAGCTGATGAATTTTTTAATGGGATAACAATCTGAATCTCTACAGCTTTAATTGATAAATATTTATCAGAATAACTTTTTTGTGGCTGATATGCTTCTTTAGGCTCTGTCCCAAAACATAACAAATTCTCTAGAAGACTACAAATTTAGAGTATTTTTTTTTAAAATGAGGGGCTTCCTATACTTTCTCAACACATTATTCTTGTGTTCTTCGCGGTGTTGTCAAAAATGGATACTCTGATATTAATTTATGTAGATATTAACAGATGAAAAGGTCCAGCCATCTCTGACCATTTTGAACATGAATGATGATAAAATGTTAACTTTGTGGCTGGCTGTGTCTCTGCTTTTCTGTTCACAATTCCATGTTGTGTAATTAAACATTTACAATAATTATATTTTCAACTGTTCTGCTGCGTAAATAAGGAGCGTCTTTAGTTTACTTAGTTTTGGCTTTAAAAATTTTTTAATTCACATGCTCATAAAAAGGTCATGCCATCCATAGAGAGCTACTACTGTTATGTGGACTGGTATTTCTTAACAGCATCCATAGTTAGCCATGCTGGGTAGTTAACAAACTGGGTTAACTACCAACTGGGTAGTTAACCAACCATCCATAGTTACAGTAATACAGCCATGCTGCTAGCATCCATAGTTAACCATGTTGCTAGCATACAGTAATATTGCCATTCTGCCAGGTTTACACAACTCATTCACATCTGAAAATCCTTTTTTTATAGTCCTAGACTGCGACTGGGAGAAGGGGACCAACAACCAGACCTAAACAACCAAAAACTTAACCTCACCTGCCAGAAACAATGGAATTCATCAGACACACAAAAGATTAACAGGACTGTTGCCAAGTGCATTTTAATGGAGCAAGTACCCGTATGATACGTTATGTGAACTTCAGGCTCCTTTAAAATATGAATTGTAAACAGCGTTTCAACAATATCTTGATCATCTTAACTAGTTTGTTCTACCTGCTTGAACTGTTCTTGGGTATTGTGAAGAAAAGGACACTTGAAGTTTATTTTTTTAATATATTTTACTATGCAGTGAGGAGTTTGAGCAGAGAAGAATTATGTGAGCTAATAAGGCTTTAATTTAATGCTTTTAATTCATTATAGTAATGTCTCATATTAAACTTACATAGTTTAAGTTGTGATGGTGTTTTTGTGGAGTTCTGACTTTGATTTATTAAAATAGTTTTTTTTCCTTCTGTGTAATACATAGCATCATAAGTACAGAGTGCCATCTTTAGTATTGTATCAAGTTTTACATTTTAGTATTGTGACAAACCTAATCCCCAAATCCTCAGATATCTTTAGTTTACATGGACTTCTCTGATTTTTTGCTGGTTGCCAGTTAGATTAGCTCAGTGCTTGTATTTGATGCAGTCCATGTTTTTATGCCCTCCCAACATCACTCATCTTTGTTTTGTGTACTACATGTTGTTTTCCTTTGTGCTCCCCTCTCTGGGATTCTGTTCGCCTCAACATGCAGCTTTTACATATGAGCCCTGCAGTGACGTTATATTGGTGAAACAGATAAAAGTGCCTCTCATATTTGTCTGTACAAAGAGTTTAAAGGAGGTTGATGTGAAAGGCTGATTGGATGATCCAGAACCCAGGCAGCTGACTGCAGCAGACTGACCTGCAGGGTTTTTTCTGTGCACTCAGAGACACTCCAGTGAATTCAGCTAATGAAATCTTAAAGCAGTGTCTCAGACATGGCTTTTCCATTAGAGGAAAAATAACTTTTTCAGTGGAAAAAGTGCAGATTTTTTTGGCTTACCAGTTCCTTATAGAACTGCAGGATGGTACTCAATGTTTCACACTGAGATATTTTATGACAGGTTGCTGTTGAATTTACGCATCAGGAAGCCTCATAGAAAATCCTTTTTAGTTTTAGTTGCCTAACAGTGCACAAAGATTGTAGGTAGCCCCATTACAATATTTGCATTTTGTGTCCTGTATGACGGTGGTTCCCAAACCATTTCCCCTGAGGACCCCTTTCATCATAATGACCAAAAAGCCGTGGACCGCCCACCTGGCCTGTGTTGGAAACCATGATTGGTTTTAGGCTTTCATTTGCTGCTTCTCTCCATATGATGCTTTATTGTCAGTTTATTGTCAATATGTAGCCTTAACCCCCCCCCCTTTTATTCCCCTTCAAAATTAGCATGAACTGTGGCGTTTCTCAGATTTGTCTCGTTATGAAATGGTGCAAACGTAGTGTTTTCAGGCTTCCAAAACTCTGGTCTTATGTGAATGAAACACCCAAGGTATAAAAAATACTTAAGCAAATACCCTTCAGCTTCTTCCTGGATGGACACTGCCTTCATCTCAGAAAACCCTGTGCCATTTGGGATCCACTGCCTTAGAAGAATGAATCAGAATCAGCTTTATTTGTCTTTGAGCCAGTATCTCAGCTCAACAAAATGATTCCAGTACAACCCGTCCAAGATTAGACAAAACAACATACATGTGACGTAAACAGGATCAGACAGACTGAGGCAGCAGCCATGAAAACAGCACACCTTTATATGCAGAATAAAGAGATTACATGAGGAAGGATTGGTGGGTGTTAAAAAAAAAAAAAAAAGAAGTATCTCTACACTTCATCTCAAAGGGGAAGGATAAAGATGCGACAAAAAACAAAAAAACACACCACCTCTGATGAATGAATGATTGAATGAATGAATGAAAGGTGCTCTTCGTCTTCGTCCTCAAGGGGAAATTACAGTTTCCAGCACAACTCGCCACAGATCAGACACACATACACACAACAATACATAAAAACAGGATCAGGCAGACTGAGGCATTGCAGCAGGCAAAGCCAGCGCCGCCTTTCAGCGGGTAAGGACACAGTAATACATTAGATTCGGTGGGTAAAAGGCAAAAAAACCATGTACCACCAGACTGGAGGTGAGGAAATGGTGCAGAGTTTGAGTTTAAGTTAAAAAGGAACTTTCAGCAGCTGTCCAGGGAATTTGTTTGTTTGACGCAATCTTCCCAAGTGAGGAAACGCCACTTGTTGCATATTTTCGTCTAATCAGAGCTCAAACTTTCTGATTCAGTGTCTACTTGATACTACGATGCGTTTGAGAAAAGGAATATTCTACAGTGAAACTGAGTAAAAATCCTTTTCGATTTGACGTGGATCATGTTTATTCTGATAGAGCTTTCAAACCCGTTGCTATCGGTGTATTTGGCTCCATGTAAACGTACAGACCGTCTCTCACTGAGCAGTTCAGGGCCAGACAAGCTGCTCTCTTCTGAGTTAGCTGGATCTTATTAAGCTCCTGTCTGCAGGCATTAGACCAGACGGATGGACAGTAATCAAGATGGGACAGAGCTAATTACTGGATTACATGCTTCCCAATAACATCTTCTGATGGTGGAAAATCCTCGACTCATTTTGTTGATATGAATTTAGTTTGTCAGTACAATTAATTAAATCATTAAAAGAGTTGCTGTTTTTTTTCTATAACAGGACTATTAATTAGATATAATCTTTTTGTTTGAAAGCTCCTTCAGTTGATCACACAGCTCAAGGGCTTTGGCCAGGAGGTATTGTGTGGAGATGGGCCTACAGTTACATAGGACACATTCACATCCGAGTCCGTTTGCTCGGAAAGTCCGCTTAATTTGGAGAAATGTGAACGCACCAAACAAATTGTCCGCCTACAAATGTCCGCCTACAAATGCAGGTCTTTGTCCGTTTCTAGTGGACCAAATACACTAGAAATGGACAGAGCAGACTACAAAAGCAGACTACAAAAAAACCCCTTTCTGCATTAGACGTATTCAATTCAACTTTTTCAATTCAACTTTATTTATATAGTGTCAAATCACGGCAATGCCATCTCAAGACGCTTTACAGACAGAGGGGAAAACATAATGAAGGCCAATTCATAACAGCCTATATAAGGAAACCAACAGATTGAGTTGAGTCCAACTCAATCTCCCATCCTGAGCAAGCACACTGGCAACAGTGGGAAGGAAAAAACTCCCTTTTAACAGGAAGGAAACCTCCGGCAGAACCCGGCTCAAGGACAGGCAGCCATCTGCCTCTGCTGTGTGGGGGGAAGAGGACAGAAAGACAACAGACAACAGGAACTGCTACTCCCGGCCAGGGAGACCTGCTGAGACAGGAGACATACATGTTAATGATGCAACACTGTTATTGGGGGGGGTAAAAGAAAGAGATAAAGAGAAAAAGAAAGAAGCTCAGTGTATCAGGAAATGTCCCTCAGCAGTCTAAACCTATAGCAGCATAACTAAGGGATGCTAACCATCCCTAGCTATAGGACTTATCAAAAAGATAAGTCTTCAGCCTAGTCTTAAAGGTGGGGAGGGTGTCTGCTTCCCTAACACTAACTGGGAGCTTATTCCATAAGAGAGGGGCCTGATAACCAAAGGCTCTGCCTCCTGCTCGGCTCCTTGAGACTCTAGGAACCACAAGTACATTATCCAAGGTTGTACGCATTGAAGCTGTTATAGTATCAGCATGTTGATCAATCTGAGCAGGAGTAAGGCTTAAAGGGGGACTCTCGGTCATGCTAACACATGGTAGATGTGAAAAAAATTGATTCAATTGATTGTTTAAATTTTGTAATATTATTGTCTGATAAACATCTACTATAGTAGAATTTATTTTTGGTCAGTGAGTAATCAAATAAAGTGAATTCAAAGGTTAATAAGAAGTGATCGGACAAGACAGGGTTTTGAGGAAATACTTTGAGCTTATCAGTCTCAATACCATATGTTAGAACAAGATCAAGAGTGTGACCATGAGAGTGAGTGGCTCCATTGACATTTTGTGAAAACCCAATTGAGTTTAGAATAGAGCTAAAGGAAATGTTTAAACTATCATTTTCATCGTCAACATGAATATTAAAATCACCTAGTACAATGACCTTATCAGTAGTCAGCACTAACTCAGACAAGAGATCAGAGAATTCGGTCAGAAACTCGGAGTAAGGTCCAGGTGGGCGATACACTAATGCTAAAAGGAGCGGTTTCTCTGAATTCCATTTTGGATGAGATAAATTTAATGTCAGGAATTCAAAGGATTTATAGTTAGTTTTGTGCTTAGGATTAATTAAAAATTCTGACTTAAAAATAGCTGCAACACCTCCTCCTCTGCCTGTAGTTCTAGGAATGTGAAAGTTTAAATAGTTAGCTGGCGTAGCTTCATTAATACTAACATAATCCTCTTGCTGCAACCAGGTTTCCGTAAGACAGAATAAATCAATGTGGTGATCACCTATCAAGTCATTGACTAATAAAGACTTATTTGGGAGGGATCTAATATTCAGTAGGCCACACTTTATTGTCTTATTTTCAGATTTTATTAGATCCATTGTTTTTATTTTTATGAGGTTTTCACGATTAACCCCAGAAGTGTTTTTGTGTTGTTTAATTCTTACTGCTGAGAAGTTGTATAAGGTCGGAATGGGGTTTTGGGTGGGCGGCGGCAGGTGGGAAGCTGCAGAAAAGTGTGTAGGACTACAATTCTGCCTCCTGGTCCCAACCCTGAGTTGTCAATTTAGCTGACTAATAAAAGAGTCCATATTGCTAGATAAGAGAGCGGCTCCATCCAACGTGGGATGGATGCCATCTCTCCTAATAAGACCAGGCTTTCCCCAAAAAGCGCTCCAATTATCTATAAAACCCACATTGTTATCGGGACACCACGTAGACAACCAGCGGTTGAAGGATGACATGCGGCTAAACATGTCATCGCTGAGTAGCATTGCATTGTGGGTAAATACATAGCAGCCGTCCTCTGCCTCGTCTGGTGTTCATACTGCAGTCATCGTTGCAGTGTATTTCTGCACGATACGTGCATAAGACAAAAAAACCCAAAGCAGCCATAGTTTCGTCTCCATGTTTCACTCTCAGCAGAGTTTTTTTCTCACGCGGGTCTTGTCGTCTCTTTTGCTAAATACTAGCGCAGCGCCACCTTTGGTGGGAATGGGGATATATTATTCCAATGGTTTGGCTCATTTCACCACCGTGCAGCATCAACATGACTGGTCTGCATGTTGAAACTGAGCCGAGTCCCCACCGGACAGAGTCTAGCAGACTATCCTGATGTGAATGCACCCTCAGACGAATGAGATTACCGTCCTTAAGAGGAACATTATGAACTGAATATATCACATGTCCTTGTATTAAAGTACTGTTTCACATCAGTTTCTCCTGCTATTTATGGCTGCTTCACCTAGAAACCTAGAAAATAAAAAGTACTCAACAAGGTTGAGGACTGAAAGGCTCATTTATTTTAAATGTGATACCTCTGGAAATGCCTTTCTACCCAAGGAGGTAATACAGCTAGAATGCATGAGACGCTTGTGTGCATTTCATTTTTATTACTTATTCAAACGGTTGAATCAAAGGAGCTGAAGATGAAGCTTTGTCAAAAGCCTGCTGTGAAATTTACTTTGAGATGCAGAGCCAAACGACAAATGGGACAGACGGGCCCCAGAAACCAGAGCAAAGGAAACCTATTTCCTCCTCCATCATGCAGGCAGCCATCCCCCACAAATGACTTGCTGACCTCTAATTTAGGAAATGAATCTCTGGGCCTCACACCGGCAGACTGCAGTCGCTTTACTCACTATAAATGTTTATGTGCTGCTTTTTCAATCCAGTCTGCACCTGCAGGTGCTGCTGTGGGACATGATGGAAGTCGTTTTCATTGATTTGATGGAAGCTATGTCAGCATCGACACTATTTTTTTAATTCAGTTTTCTTTGTAATGGGTTCGACACACGGGGGCGACAGACGACTGCGACGGGTGAAATTCATTGCAACTCAGGTAATACGTGTGTTGGGCCTCACCCGTGTGTGAGGGAGATCACACTCCCGGATTAGTTGTCTCCAAGAAATTTGATTAGTTGTGGTATTGGAGGTAGAGTAGCCAGATGTCACGCTTTGTGCGGGATAGTTCCGCATTTCTATCACTTTTCACACGTCCCACAAAACATGGCGCTGTCCCACGATGTTACGACCAGGCTTCACTTTTGTGAAGAAAAAAACCCAAAACTGGCTTTTACTAATTGTGTGTGGCAACATATTTGACGGCTGTCACATCACACCGCCTGCTGATTTGAGTTACACTCATGTCAATCAAACTAGGAGTTAATGCACATCTAGGATGCACCGGTGCAGCCACTAACGAAAATAAATAAATAAATACCCAGATCGATCATGGAGGACATGGAGACGACCGCAGCGAAGGAGAAAAGAAAGAGTTGTTACAACAAAGACTGGGAAAGCAGATATTCCGGGGTTAAACCTGTTCCAGGAGACTGGGAGGGTATTTTGTGATATTTGTCAGTCATTTTTCCGTGTCACACGGCGAGGAATATGATGTGAAATGGAACAAAAAATCAGTCACAAAAAGCGCGCTACTCAGAGGGAGGCTGTATAATCACAGATTTGTTATGTTTGGATAGTAATTTTATTACCAAAGAGCAGAATAGAAAGTTTATTTTTTTAAAAACCCTAACCCTTGTCCCACATTTGGTGAGAAAAGATCTGGTCACCCTAATTGGAGGGAATTTTGGAATTTTTATTGCAGTAGTGACAGATAAAGCTCAAAGCATGAGGAGTCAGGACATTTTCCTCAAACGACAGAATACATGTCTTTATGTTCATTCCACAGAAGAAAAAAAACAACCCGGAGTTCATTCTGCTTTAAAAACAATTCAACATCCTGGTGAATGTCATCATTTGATGTCAGATCTCGAGACCGATCCAGAAAAATTAATGCTTGACTTAAACAATGAAACCGTCGCTGATTGGTTGTAGTGCCCCTGTGCACATTGACGTGAACGGGGATGCTAGCCCGCTAACAGCTCTTGCAGTCTGAGAGGTTGCTTCTGGGACCGAGAAGACGTGTTAGACTGGAGAGTGACGTTCACGTCAGGCTCTTATGGGGGAGGAGGAGGCTCAAATCAATCAATCAATCAAAACTTTATTCGTAGAGCACCTTCATTAACCACAAGATATCCAAAGTGCTGAACAGGTTAAAATAAATAAACATCAAAAGCAGTTAAATAGACAATGTATGACAAAAAAAAAAAGTGGGGGGTGGGGGGGCGTAGTAGTCCTGCTCTCCGGAGTTAAAAGCCAATTTAAAGAGATGAGTTTTTAAAAGAGACTAAAACAAAACTGAGTGATAGCAGACTTCACAGAAAGAGGGGGATCATTCCATAATTCGGGGCTCTGTCTCCACGAGTCGAGTCTTAGGGACCGATAAGAGCATCTGGTCTTCGGATCTCAGAGCTCTGACAGGACGGTGCAGAAGCTCCGAAAGGTACGAAGGAGCCAGACAATTTAGACATTTAAAAACCAAAAGTAAAACTTTAAAAGCTATTCTAAATGAGACAGGCAGCCAGTGAAGAGAAGGTAGTACAGCTGTTATGTGCTCACACCGTCTCCTCCCCTCTGGAGCAGACGTGACCTCTGTCTGCCAGGTAGGACTGGTGTAGCAGAAAAATCGTGAGGTACTGAAACAAATGTTGAAAAAGAACCACGTGCACACATGTTCCAGTTGACCTTTTCGTTTTTTACTTCACATCGGCTGCAGAACGAACATCTGTGGCTTTGTGCAACATTGTCACGGATTTTCTTACATGATGTTCACTGTTACCTGGCAACCGTCGTAGGTTTTTGTATTTGTTTGTTTTGCATTTTCCTCACAACCACACAGTTTAGACATCAGTGTGTATCTGTGGTAGATTAATGTCGTCTAAATTCACTTGATTTGAACATGATGAGCACAGGCTGGTCAGAAAATGATACGATCTGCACATGGAAGTTGAAAGTGGAGCAACCAGTCAGAAAGTCTGGCTGATGGTCCACCATTATTGCTTCTATCCTCCAGAGAAAAGCTTTTTTCAGTTTTGAATTGCTGCTCTTTCTGTGGAACCAGAACCCTTTAGTAGCAACCCATCTCTTCAGGGAGGGAGAAGGCTGCAGAGACGCCGATCTGCTCCGTGTTGGTGAAACGGGAAGCTGGTGTGTGGAAAGAGAGGAAGGGAATGGGCCCAGTTCCAAAGTCTTCTGGTGAGAAGGGAAGAACAAGAAAACCAGTGAGGACTCCTGCACCAGCAGGGAAATGTGAGCTTATTTTACTGTCTGTGAGATTCTGCTGTTACTCATCACGTTAAAAGTAATGCTCACCTGTCATTCAAATGCCCACACTCAAGCGTAAATACTAAAATTATACAGTCACTGCCCAACTGGCTGGTACCAGGTTGGACTCCTTTTCCTCCAGAACTGCCTTTATTTTTGGTGTCGTAATAAACAAGGTTTCCTCAGAGATTTAGCTCCATATTGACATGAAGCATCACATAGTTGTTGCAGATTTGTCGGCTTTCTTGTCATGGTGGAGATGATGTGAGCTTTGTGACATGGTGCATCATCCTGCTGGAAGTTTCCATCAGAAGATGCTACACTGTGCTCAGAAAGGGATGGACATGGTCAGCAGCAGGACTCAGGTAGGCTGTGCTGGTTAAACCAGGTCATGTTGGTACTAAGGAGACCAAAGTGGGACGTGCAAAGCAGGATGGATCCATGATGTTTCCAGCAGGTTCTGATCCTACCATGTGAATGTGGAGCTGAACTGGAGACTCATCAGACCAGACAACTGCTGCTCGCTGGATGTTTTCTCTTCTTCAGATCATCTCTGTAAACTCTACAGATTGTTGTGTGTGAAAATCCCAGTAGATTAGCAGTTTATAAAAAACTCAGACCAACAACACGCTGCGTTCAGAGTCGCTTCAATCCTCCAGTTTGAACTTCAGCGCGCCGTCTTGATCATATCTAATCAGTCTTTGATACTTTGACAACTTTTAAGTGAAGTGATCTAAGAGGAAAATGTCTGGAATGAAGATGTGAACTGAACACATGTCAGTGACTCTGTGATTATGGAGCCATTTTCACGGTTTAAATACACATCTACTGTATTATCAGCCCACAGGAAAGATATGAAAGAAGTTCATTCAGTCTTCTCCTTCAAATACTCAAACTAGTTCTAAACATATTTATGAATCCCAGTCTAGAGTTAAATTAATCTTATTAAATGACCAGTATGATTTTATTATCATCATGAGCTGATTACAAGCGTTTGTTTTTCTAATAAACACAGTAAAAGTGGCTTTAAAGACTTTCATTAAATGAATATTTTAGTCTTAACTGGATGAAAATAAGATGTTTGTAAACTTCTCCTGACCTGCTGAGTGAGTAATGACTGGTTTGGAGTCTGGCAGCTGATGGGGTTTTACTCAGCAGCGTGAATGAACAGGAAACATGTAAGTCACTTTGGATAAAAGCGTCTGCTAAATGACTGTAGAATAGTAAAACCGGACATTTTCTTTGTTCAGAAGTCACTTATTTTCCCTGAAGAGTTTACACTGAGACATCTAATCGCTTCAGTGTTGCAGGTGGGTGTGATGATTGTGGCGTTTAGGTTAATGTGTGTGCTGTCAAATCAGAATGATTTGTTTTCTTCAGAAGGTCATGAGGATTATTACATGTCTCTTTTCTGCCGCCTCTGTGTGATAATTCAGTATGTCTATGTGAATGTAGAACAGTTTGCCTCTGTTGAACACAAACGTCTCCTGATCAGAAGTTACGGAGATTATTTATGACCTCATGCTGTGTTTTTGATCCATCTTAAAGATTTATCTGCAGTCGGCCTGAACTACATGGGGAGAAAAATCTAATTGCATCTTTTCTTACTAACATCACAATTTAAGTTGGAGCGTCGGTTCTGTGTTCATGTGGAAATCTATTTTGTGTACGAGATGGAGGATTATCACATGGTACAAAGTTTGGCTTCAAGATGCAACCTGTGGCAAAAGACTGAAGCCTGAAGGTCACGTTTCCTCGACAACAGGTTCAAACTTTGTCCTTGTAGTACAAAATAAACCGTCTGAAGTCATTTATTGTATTTACACCACAGCACTCCATATTCTGCTGCATGATCCTACACACAGCAGAGTTCCACCCGATGACGCACACACACACACAGTCTCAGCAGACACACACAGATGCCTGCAATGTTTACTGTCACCATCAGACCTTTGGAGACGCTTAAAGACTTGTCCATGAAAGAAATGTCCATGAGCTGGAACAACAGCGAGCTGATAAAACGGGTCTAACCTGACGAGATCTGTGGGGAACATTAACTAAAGTATGCTCCTCCTCAAAGGTTTACTTCTTTCCCCTTTATTGTCTGTGATGGACTTGATGGAATCAGAGCGTGAAATAGGCTGCAGACTCAAATGACTTTTTAGGGTTTTCTGCAGGGTTTTTGACATAAAGGGACAATTTGAACACATATTGTGATGGTTCCAGCAGAAAACAGCGAACATTTCTTATAAGTTCAATTCCTAACAGACCATCCTCCACCTGACAGGTGTGTGTGGACCGGGGAGAGGTCGGAGGTTAAAGCCGGTCAGCTGAGTCCCTTTCAGTTTATTTCCTGTCAACAACTGGTTCACGTTTCTGTTTCTAATGTCCGTTTTGTGTTCCAGTTGTTTACTGACTACATACAAGCGTGTTCCAGAAATAACGGCGCTGTTTCAGAGAGGATTCTGTCAGGTGTTACGACACGTTACGTCGGTGCATCTTCTGGGTCTTCAGGCGATTCACGCAGACTGGATTTCTCTCTGTTTTGCCGTTCAGATATTGAGACAATCTCTAATTGTAAAAATCATAACTGAGACTAAGATTCAGTAAATTGTGCGTGTCTAATGAAAGCGGTGCGTTCTGGCTCGACCTCGGTGCGCTCCAGTTCATTTCCCCGCTGCCTTCTCAGAGGCCACGTCGCTGATGGAAAATCATTAAGCAGCTGTTTAAAAAACAAAACAATCTTTCCCACCGTGTTAAATAAAAACCTCACTGCTCTGCCAGTTTTCTAGCAGTTTCCAGAGTGTTCTTCATTTTTAACTCATTCTTATGCGGATGTATCCAAACATTGTCCCCAAACTCCACAGAAACATGCAGCTCCTTTTTAAGAGGAAAAGGAAGAGGCTTCCTAGCAGAGTATTATTTCTTACCAAGACAAACATCGTAACAACAGAGAAATAATCCAGCAAACACTCCTTCCTTTGCTTTTATAGTGAGAGGTTTCATGAGGTGTTTACAGGTCTCTGTGTGGTTGTAACTAGTCGCAGATTAACTACTGAAATTATTTAAAAAATTGTGTAACTTTGTTAAAAGATGTATTTTCCCTGAATGATTGGTTCTTCCTGCAGAAGGAACCAAATCTTTTCATACGTCAGGAGATGATCAGCATTTCCCGCTTCGGTTCACACCTGGAAGATTGAGCGTCTGTAGAGTTCAGAAGTTTGTGTTGCTGTTGAATCACACGGTCTGAAAAGTCTTAAAACACATCGTATCCACACCCCCCCCCCCCCCCCCCCCCCCCCGCCCCGTTGTTCACTCAGCACAACAGCAGTGAAATAAAGACCGAGGGATGAGATGGTCTGAGTGTGTAGATGATGTGTGTGTGTGTGTGAAGCTGAATGTGAGTGGAAACAGTTTCTAATGGGAACCAGATATTCTGGGTTAGCTCTGTGGTTAGTATGCTGCATGCTGTCTCCGCTGTCTTTGTTCCTGCATCTCAGTCTTCATCTCTCTATTTTCTTTTGGGACCTTTCTGAATAAATATCTTTACCTGCATGTCAGCTTGTGTTTTCACACTCTTCAGGTGTGTGTGTGTGTGTGTGTGCACATCTTCACATGTGTATTAGAAGAGTACAGATGTGCGTTATTCTCTTTGAAGTCATCTCCTGTCATCTCCACAGTTTTTTTCCAGTGTGTGTTTTGAGTCGTCCCCCCAACACACACACACACACCCCAACCCACACACCCCGTCTGAGAACTGCAGGGAGCAGGGTAACCCTGCGCCGACAGCTGCTGCCCTGCCCGTCCTTGCAAAGTGAAGCAGCACAGATGATTAAAACGGGACACTGCTTTCCCTTCAGCTGATCTTTGGCTACCCGCCATGTTTAAAAATGCCACGGAGCATGCAGCGCTTGTTAGCAGATGAGGAAGCAGAGTGGCGAGATCTTTTTGGACGTCTTTCTGTCCCCATCGTATGAACAAAAACTCAAAAATGTCGAGAAGGAGCATCATCTGCAGTGTGGCTCTGACATGTATCACAGTGTGTGTTATTTTGCTGTGCTCAAAGCGCCACATATTTGACTTTAACCTGGATCCACCTCCGGCCTCACCACTGCACTGCAGCATTTCAGACATTTCTAAAGGAAACTCCAGTTCCTGTCAGACATGAGCGCCATGCAGGGAACTGAAGGACTTTATGAAACCGCAGATATTAGCATCACAGTATTGATCTTTATAATTATCGGGCTGGTTCATGTTGTCATGGTGATCTGTGTAGATGTAGTGATGCTGCACTCCCCAAACATGTTCATATTTGATTCAGAACTTTGCTGCAAACTATACTGGTGTTACAGTGGTTATCAAACCCCCAGGATAATAGGGATGTGTGCGATACGTACCACAATACAGAGGCAGCAATACGAAATATTACAATATATTAAGATACTTTAGGAAGGTGATATTTTGGAATTATTATTCACTAGAATTTAACGGCGCTCAAAGCTGCTCCATGCTTGATGCCAACATACTGCAGGTGATCTAATTTCATTCCAGAATAAATAAATAAAAACACTTTATGTACAAAATGAATAAAGAAATGAAAATCTGCCTCTTTAGTAACTCTGTTATTTATAAAAGATAAAGTCCTTTTAAATATCGATATGTTGTCACACAAAATGTTCTGATAAGTCTATTTATCTGTATCATTTTAGGCCATTAAAAGATATGTTTGTGTGAGTTGGTGGATTATGTTCACAGCTGTGACAAAACACTTCTTTTAAATATAGAGTATAAATTTAGTTGTTTATGCATTAATGTTTTTAGAAAATCAGCAATCTGGTCTTAACAGGTGAGAAATCTGAATTTTACCTGTTTTATTCACAACAGAACCAATGTACTGCAGATGTCTGAACTAATAAATCTTTACAGTTTTAAGCAGAAAACGAGTCTTGTGCAAAATGTGATGCGTGTCAGAATAAGGGCAACAAACGGCTGCAGATGGAATCAGATGAGAAGTGATTCAGCTGGATGAACACCCAGTCAGTAATTAAATTTATTGATCTCAGGTTTATAACATGATTATCTATGTCCCGTGAAGGCAGATGCTCTGCTGTGGAATACCTCAAGAGAAATATTCCTAAATGTCAAATTGCAAATACTTTACAAGTCTGGTCATGTACAGTTCATCATGTTATCAGATTCAGTCGCAGGACTTGGTCTGTTTCAGCTGAACCAAACGCAGGAAGCAGATGTTGGTTTAACTCCTGGCATCGTGGATAAACCTGATCAAAACATATCTACATGGAGAACGATAAGTGTCTCGCAGTCAGACAAGGAAGAATTTGACGTTCTGATAGAAATCTGATCAATCAGAGACTCCCAGGATCCGATGCCGATTGCAGGACAGTAACAGCATCAGCTCCTGTTCTTCATTTTCGACTGAAGTGGAGAAATTTAGGGTCATAATCGTGTTTGGAAGAATATCCTCTCAGCATTGTGATTACTTTTTTTCTGAAAACTTTGTGCTGGATGTGCAGGAGGAGGTTGGACCACATCTCAGGCCCTGAATTCATCTTTCCAGAAATGAATTAAAGCAGAAAAAGTTTGTTTTCTTGGTGGACTTGAAGATTGATCCTTTGCCTGCCGTATGAACTCCGTTGTGAGTGATGCTGAGTTTGTCCAGCCAGTGGCAGCGTCATACATTTTATTTGTTTTTTATTGGATTGTCTAACAGGTACAGGAGTGCATCTTGTGTGAGCAGGACATTATCGGCAAGCAACAGGCAGAGTCCCGCCCTAACCCCAGGTTTCATTTATCACGGCAAACTTTGATTAGGCTAACAGTCCAATAGGCTCGCACTTGACTGGTTCCCCCAGTTTCAGCTGTTCTAAAACTTCCCTCACACTCCTGTGTAAGCTACAGAACATGGAAAAACTGGGGCGAGGGCGTAGAAGTTCAGTTTTATTTTAATCTCCTCACCAGGACAGGACGCTGTATTTGCTGCATCATAAGGTTTTATAACTAAAAGTTGGAGTTTTGGTGACTCAGAAGTGTCCTGGTGACACTTGTCTGTCTTGAAGAGTCTGGATTTCCGGGCAGGGACGGGATTGTTCTTCATCTGACATCCAGGCAGAGAAGAGAGTCAATCCAAGGGGGAGTGGGTGTTGAGTGGTTTGTCAGAGTGCTGTCTGGCTGAAAGCTTTAGTAGCCCATTGGCTCCCTTTAGAGGGGAAACAAAAAACAACGAACAAAATCTTTGCTGTCAAACAACCCAGTGGTTTATTTGTCTTCCTTGTTCCGAGCACATTTCCTCTGTTTTCCCGTATTTTTACAACCAGTTGACTGAACTGGTCACGGATGTTCTGTATGATCCCAACTCCAGTGCCTGGGGTTCATCTGCCGATCATTACTGAGCCAACATGTGCTATTTCATTAAAAGGTTTATTAAATTCATGATTTAAGTAAATTATATTTATAGTAGAGTGATGTCTGATATTATTACTATCATTCAGTGGCCTAACTTACACTGAACCACAGCAGAAACGCAACACTTTGGTGTTTGTTCCTCTCGTGAGCTGCACTCAAAGGTCTAAAACTTTTTCTAAATACACAAAAGAACATTTCCTTCAAATATTGTTCAGGAATCTGTCTAAATCTGTGATCTATAATCCTGTTTTCATGGCATCAGATGGTATTTAGAGAGAAATACTTGTGATCTCAATCCCGTTAGTTTTAGTGAGTATTTCCAATGTTGGTATCAGCTCAACTCTAGAGTTGTGTTGTTGAGCATTAAAAACTCTTCACTCAGAGCTGGATGAAGAATATAAATGTCTCTGTCCCTCCATCACATTCCCATTTTTCATGGAGGAACAGTTTATTTTAAAGATTAGTGCTTGTGGAAAAGCTCGGGGGGCAGGCAGACTAGTCTTTGTGCATCAGTGTAGCACAACAGCAGGACTTTGTCTTTTTATAGACAAGGAGCTTTTTTCTTTCTTGGATAGTTGAAATCAAGTCTCAGCATCTGTAAACAACTAGGTAGAAAAGGATCAAGACCTGAATGCTGGTTTATGATGAGTATCAGTAGACGTGTTTGTGGTGGGAAAAAGTAATCTTTGTTTTCTCCTTCCTGGTTCTGTAACTTGTTTGTTTTTTTTCTCCCTTTCATTTAAATTCAGAGAGAAAATGTGGATTGTGTGGGCTGAGATAGCTCCTGCATGTTGATGGCTACATGCCCAGCTCTATTACAGTTTTCACTCTTCACAAGTGTTTCATATGGATCTTCGGTTGCCAGTGCTGATTATTTAGAGAGCAGGATGGAAAATGGTCAATACGCATTAGCAGGACACACTGAATCATTGATTGCTGTGGTTCTGATGATATCCAGCTTGTTTGTTTTATGTGATTATATATGACGACAACATTTAAATGGCAAATTTAGCCCTAAGTTGACTGACTTCAAGAATTCATGCTGTAATTTGTTTTTAAGAACGATTAGAAGTTTGATAAAACATGTTATCTCCATTTAGTTCTTTGCTCCTCTGACTTGGGTTTCTTTTGGAAAATGTGTCAATTACTGTGCCTCATTCCTTGTTTCCTTTTTTTTTTTTTTTTTTTGCTCATAAATTTAATAAAACACATATGACAGAACAACAGAACTATGTAGTTTAGCAATGCCATCATTGGACCTGTGTGGGTTGACTCTTAGTGTCTGCAGGCTTTAACAGAAGCTTCTCCCAGTTATTAGAAATAACTCACAATTTGGGAATATTTGTGCGTTGTTGGCTGAGACTGGAGCATTTCTTATGATTAATGAGGAGCAGAGAGCCTGAAGATGCCGAGAGATGATTTTTACTCCGAAATCCCATGAGGTGGGTGGGAGGTGGTCTGAAGAATGAGACAAGACAATACAAGAATCTCTTTGAACCCACTCGTGGAATAAAGTAGGAATATAGAAGTAAAACTTAGCAATAACATCTTTCAATTGGTTTATTGATTTAGTTGCACATGCTGCCCCTAATAAGAGTTAGAATTCCACATTTCCTCTCAAGTGATTTGATTTTCTGTATAAAGATGATCCCTTACAAAGCAGTAAATTTCACTCCTAGCTGAGAAATTAACCCACAACAGTATGAGCTGTTCTCTGAGCACGGGCAAAGCTAACGTCACATGTTGCATGAGCTTTTAACTGATCCATTCAAGGTGCATTGTCTTTAACAGCTTGCTCTCTGTCTTGGTGTGTTGCAGGTTTAATTACAGGTCAACTCACCATCTCGCCTCCAATGGCTTCTACGATTTCCTCAACTGGTTTGATGAAAGAGCCTGGTATCCTCTGGGGAGGATAGTTGGTGGCACAGTAAGTATTAAAACTTAACTGATTGCGGAGTGAGTTGGTTGTGTTTGCAGATGACAAAGGCTCTGTGTGCCGCTGCCTTTCTTAATACGCAGGGTTTATTTAATGACTGTGTCACTACCATGACTGGCACCGTTACACTGCTGGAAAAGCACACTAACGTCAGGGTTTTAGGTGCAAAGTGCTTAAATTGAGTCCAAAACAGGTCTCTCTTGTAAATGAGACTGCATGCCTCAATTAAACTATCTGGATAAATAAAGGTTGAATTAAAATAATAAGATGATAGGAGGCTGAATTAAAGGACTCTGGGATACATGGAGGTCTTATTAGCTCCTCTTGGGTATGGCATTGATGGCAACACAACACCTGGGACCTAAATATGCAGATTTTCAGCAGTTGGTGCTACAGAAAAACTGCAGCTTGTCTGTTTGTTACAGAGTTGTCAGATATTTTACTTGTCATTTACACAAGGGGTTCTTAACCTTTTTGACCTCAGGGCCCAACGTTTCTACTACAAAGTGGCCCCGGATCCTTTTAAATGCTAACACTTCGTAGAACTGATCTTGGTTTAGTTTGTATTCAATAGTTCAACCAAATCCACACACAACCATAAGAAGTTCAGTTACAATACAGCTTCCCTCCACTTTGTGGCAGTAATGTGTCAGTTATTTGTTTAACAATCTCCAAAAAGAAGAATAAAACTCTTCCTTTCGTCTCATTACCACTGTTTACGAGGCCATACTTAATGAAATGAAGATTGTACTTGCGCAAAAATGTGATTGTGATTGTCATTTTCACAACATCATTACTCTACAACTCATTTCAGTGAACTTCTCTTCTCCTCTGTCTATCTTTGAGTATGGTTTCTGGTGTAATAAGAGCGGTAAAATGTATAAAGCAGAATTTTGACTTGAGGAGATATTAGCCTCTTTTAGCTGATTAGGCTTTACACTTTGAATAAACTTTGACAAAAATGGTTTTATTCTCACTTTTTCCTCTAACAGGTGTACCCTGGCCTAATGGTGACTGCAGGCCTCATCCACTATGTTCTGAACCTGCTGCACGTTACTGTCCACATCCGGGATGTGTGTGTGTTCCTGGCTCCGGTGTTCAGTGGCCTGACCTCCATCTCCACCTTTCTGCTGACAAGGGAGCTGTGGAATCAGGGCGCAGGGCTGCTGGCAGCCTGCTTCATCGCAATTGTCCCAGGCTACATCTCCCGCTCCGTTGCTGGCTCTTTTGACAATGAGGGGATTGCCATCTTTGCCCTGCAGTTCACTTACTACCTCTGGGTAGATTTTTTACAATACTTTCACATTTTTATCCCTGTTATATGCCTGCTTTAAACTGATTTTAGTTTCTGCATCAATCAACGCCACTTTGCAGGAAACTCTGAGTTGTCTGAACAGGAAAGGGTTCTAGGACATCCTAATGAAAACATCAGCCCAGCTTATAATTAGCTCAACTTACTTGTTTCTTAGCATTTATATTATAAAACAAGAAAGCAGCCACACTTTATCACCCAATAACTTTAGATTTGCAAAGTAAATTGATTTGCAAACCTTTTAATGAGGGCATTACTGCAAACTAGCATGTTTTAATCCCAACCAAAGGACTGAAAGCCACTTTTCTTAGTGGAAAATCCTCAGTTCGTTCTCTCTCTCTTTTTTTTGACTTGAGAAAAACCCCAGAAGAAACCTCGATTAGTTTCATTATTGGAACAATAGATCAATCAACACATCAGACTAATTACACATTAGACTTTCCAACACCGTGAGATCATTTTCAAGAAAAAAAAGTTAGTGTTCACCACAGATTTACCTTTTGCTGTTTCAGTATATTATAAGGGCACTCGTGCCCCACACATTTTTCTTGTGGGATGAACCGTGATTGTACAAATAAAGCCTAAAGCCCCGTTTTTCTTAAAAAACGTGAAGAAACAAGGGATGGCAAAAGAAATTTTGACCTCTCACACTGACTCTTTACATTTGGTTTGTGTGTCGATAGCTGTCTAGCTAATTTGGAAGTTAGCCAGCTATCTCAGGCAAATTGTGCACCCATTGACTCGTTCTGTCCTTTCAGTTTTCTACGGTTCTTGTCTACTTTACTGTTGTACAAACAATAAAAAGT
The DNA here is from genome assembly GCF_933228915.1 of Telmatherina bonti. Classification (NCBI taxonomy): domain Eukaryota; kingdom Metazoa; phylum Chordata; class Actinopteri; order Atheriniformes; family Telmatherinidae; genus Telmatherina; species Telmatherina bonti. The sequence goes on along the minus strand of NC_136623.1, from coordinate 35,852,836 downwards.
AGTAATGAAAACACGTCGGACTAGCTAACTCTTAAAAAGCTAACTGCTCAGCAGAGTTGGCTAACTGGACAAGATAGCTAGCTAATTTTCTTGGATAAATATAATGTCTTGGTAGCTTACTTTGTTGGTAACTTACCTATCCAGCAAACATAGTTAGCTTAGCAGTAAAAATTAAATTGAAGTCTAGCTAGCCAGCTTTGTTGGCTAGGTAGCTATCCAACAAAGTTAGTTTGCTATTTTAGCTAGCTACCTATCCTACAAAGCTAGCCAACTGGACATGATGGCGAACAAGTCTAGCTATTATGTCCAGTTTGCAAACTTTGTTGGGTTTGTAGCTATCTACAAAGCTAGCAACCTATCACAACCAACTACCTGTCCAACAAAGTTTCCGTATGGGACAGTACAATAGAGAAACTTGCTGAGATAGAACAAGGCTAATGCACGAATTGGTAGAAACAACTACTAGACTTGTCACAATACCAGGTCATTAATCATTTAAAATTTCTTGTTTTTACATTAACTTGACCTCAAAGCTCTGATAGAGCTGCTTCTGTGGAGTAAAAAACCAAACCACAGAAAGTTACTTGGATTTTAAAACATTTAGTCGGGTGGGGTGAGAAAAAAAAAAAAAAGATCTACTCTGTTGTTGAATGCAGTTTTAGGCAGTACTTGATGAAGCTGACCCTAATACTCTGTTACTCCATGATTAACTCTACACCATTTTCCTCTGCCTCACATTTTCAGCAGCTCATCACCTCCATTCCTCCAACCAGCTGCAGTAGCTCCTGCCTGGACAATTGTGAAGTCAGGCCTCGCTAGCCTTTTTATGCCCTTGTTAGGCGCTGCAGTGCTCTGAGCTTAGACTGGGAAAAGTGTAGGACATGCTGTTCTGCTTTGTCATTAAAAGGGGGAAACATGATGAATAATTCAGAGTGGTGTTGGGTATGCAGCCTGTAGAACACAGTCCTAGAGGAAAAACCTTTGCACAAAGAAGCTCAGCTTAATGGACCTTTGGATGCAGAATTGACTCTGTGTGGGTGTGTGTGGTTGTTAATGCTGTAACGTGTCAATCGCAGGTGAAATCAGTGAAGACGGGATCCATCTTTTGGACCATCGGATGCTGCCTCTCCTATTTCTACATGGTGAGAATAGACACACACACAGATTTGTTTGTGTGTATTGTAATTTTGGTGTTCTAATCTTCCTGAAAAACACACATCTTTAATGTTATTTACCTAGATTTAGAAGTTTCTCGTAATACACTCAATAGTTAGTTTACAATTGGGGTAATAAGCTCCAATTGTAATTGTCCAATAAGTTCAAAAAGCTCCATATTATCAGTTTTACTTGCCATTAAAATCACCCTGAGCTCAACCAGTTACCAGCAAAGTAGTTTTGCCAACTTTGATTTGTTGCCATATTTAACTTCTGTTTCAATATATCTTAAAGGCATTGGAAAATTGACTTTTTATTAGTATTGTTATCATTATGGATCCATGCAGGTGATAACACTGTCAAAGAGGACCATTTAGATCCTTCCGACAGGAGTTGCCGGGATATACCATTTACACCTCATCATGGAAGATCAAACAGGAAGTAGAACATTTATGCTGGACTGATCTGGGGCGTTGGTTACACTGCATGTTTATATTATTTCCATATTCCAAAATAGTCGACATTTTCAAACATACTACAAGCGGAATTGGAGCAAAAGTTTGCATTCTTGTTTGCAGTGTCATTTCTGCAGATACAAAGTGCACTTATACAAATATTGCACAACCAACTCCATAAAAGTGGGAAAAATGTCTAAAATGTAAATAAAAAAAAAGCAATATTGTTCAAATATAATAATGCCATATTTTGTCCCCAGTGGAACATAAAGTACTTATCAGAAGTGAAACTGGGACATTTTAGCATTTAATGGAAAATATTAGCTCTTTGTGACTCTGATAGCAGCTACTTTTGTAATAGAAATTGCAGGGTAATGCTTATCATTGTGCTCCTCCTTTAACAGCTGTCTGTAAATATGTGGATTTCAGGGTGAACTGTGTTCATACAGTAATTTCTGGAAGCGTTCCTACCTGTGTAGTGATTTCCATTAGAGAATACTGGGTTTTTTTTGGTTTTTTTTTAGTGCTGTAAGTCCTGACGATCCCAAGATAACCAACTTCCTGTTCTCATCTTCCACTGTGTCCTATGCATACAGAGATTCCCTATTTTTCTCTGAATCTTTTTAGGATACATTTTGTTAATAACACCTTTTACGGTGGCTTAAAATTATGTCTATCTTTACACCTGAGAGGCTCTTCCTCTCTAAAATGCTCCTTTTATACTGTTACTGAATTGTTGGTAATTATCCTAATTAGTTGTCAAATGTTCCTGTTCCAACTTTTACAGCTGTGTTGCTGCCATCAAATTCAAAATTATCTGATATTTTGCTGGAAATGATTAAAATGTAGCAGATTTTGGGTTTAATATGTTGTTTATGTTCTATCAGGATTAAATTTGGATTTATGAGATTTGAAAATCATTGCATTTGGTTTTATGTACATTTTACAGTGTTCCAGATTTTTATCATTGGAGTTGTAAATCAGATCTTAGGCTCCTAAATCCTACTACTGACACTGAGGCTTGATAAATATGGGTCACAAACTGACCCACTGAAGCTCATGCAGCCACAAGCGGCAGCAGCGACCCAGGTCACTGAGTCGTCACTGATCCAGCTGAAACTTTATCAAAAGGGCAAAGGTCTTTTGGAGAGCCAGCCAATTAGCCAGCTAGAGCTTGTACATATTTTTTCTCTGACAGTCACATTCAAACTGTAGTGTAGCGCTTGAAAATAAATACGTGCTTGTGTGCACCTGCAGTTTTAAAGGAATTCACACCTTTGTGCATGTGCAGCAAAAAGAAGTGTCCCTATCTGTAATTCTGCCTATGTATTCATACACAATCCCCCTAAATAACTGAACCATTTAATACCTAAATAACTGAACTATTTATTACCTAAATAACTGAACTAAATTAAGTGAAACACAGCTTATATATGATGTTTACTTGGTGTCGCTGCAGGAGCAGGTTTAATAACACACTACAGAATGTTTACCATTTTCCCGTCTCACGCCCGCCATCGACGCATTCCTCTTGCTTCCTGACCTGTTCCCTCTCTCCAGCCAGCAAAAGACAATCCTACGATGACTCTTGTGTTTCTCTCTTTAAGTCTTCTTGTGTTTCTTTGCTGAATCAGCAACGTTGCGTTGTTTAAAACAGCCAGTTCCTTTTAACCCCGTGAAGCGAAACCGCTGCAACGTCACGCCGCGCCCCGGATGTAAAAGTTGTAAAGTGTCGGTTTCTCAGCCTCGGGACGTTGCTAGGCAGCAGCGGCTCTAGAAATGCACATGATAGATGTCACCAAGTCATTTTTAAGTTTTATGATCAGAAAGTTATGTAATGCGTCTTTAATATGACCAACGGACACTGGAATATTCCATTTCTCTGTTTTCCTCTGCACTTGTAACATTTATGTGAAGAACATATACCACATTGATAAGTTATTGTAAGTATTGTGGTTAATAAGAGGTGATAGTGTTTGCATGCTGTGTAGTCTTGTTGTGTACTCTTTGCATGCTTCTGAGAGTGTAGGAGACAATAACAATATGTAAAGAAGTGTAAAGGAGCAGCTCATAATGATTTTACAGCCTGCAGGTAGGCTGGACAGCCTTACATCCTCCCACTGATGTGTGTGCAGTAAATAACAGCCTCCATTCAGCTCACAGGGACATGTACACTGTAACGCTGATATCTGCTGCAGTGGGAAGCATTAAAACAGTTTTACAAGATAACAATCCCACCATGACAAGAAACAGAAACCCGGATATGTTAGATTGACTGTATGACGGTGAACACATTGATGTGACTGATTGTTCATAATGAATGTTCTGTCAAAGCTTTACGTGACTTGAGTTCTTTTTGTTTCACAGGTGTCGGCGTGGGGTGGTTACGTCTTCATCATCAACCTCATCCCTCTGCACGTATTTGTCCTGCTGCTCATGCAGCGCTTCAGTAAGAGAGTCTACATCGGTGAGCAGCAACACAAGCGAAACCTGGACCTCAGCTCTGTGTTTGACAGTCAGAATATTTTGTTTCAAAGGCTTGAACGTCTGATCAAGTTGGTCGTTGTGCAAAACTTGACATGCTGTTGGATCAGGTTAGAGTTGGGTTTGTTGGAATCACAGGATTCAATATAATCCACAGTCTGTAACTCCGTCATGTTGCTATGACAACGTGTGTATATACAGTGGGGCTCCAAAGTTTGGGCCCTGGTAAAAATTTATTTTAACGTGCCAAAAAGAAGCTAGCAAAAGATGAAACATCTCCAAAAGGCATCAAATTACAGGTTAGACGTTCTTATAACACGTCAAAAGAAGATCTTATTTTCATCATTTTGACTTTTAAAATAACAGAAAACAAAAAATGGCCTCTGCAAAAGTTTGGGCACCCTGCATAGTTCGTACCTTCTATTCCCCCGTTTGGCAAGTATGTCAGCTTGTAAACACTTTTCATAGCCAGCCAATAGTCTTTCAAATCTTGTTTGAGGTATCTTCACCCATTCTTCCTTGCAAAAGTCTTCCAGATCTTTGAGATTTCTGGGCCATCTGTGACGCACTGCTCTTTTAAGGTCTATCCATAGACTTTCAATTATGTTGAGGTCAGGAGATTGTGAAGGCCATGGCAAAACCTTCAGTTCATGCCTCTTGATGTAATCCACCCTGGATTTTGAGGTGTTTTTAGGATCATTATCCATTTGTAGACGCCATCCTCTCTTTAACTGCACCTTTTTCACAGATGGCATTAGGTTAGCATCCAAAATTTGCTCAAATCCCATTGAATCCATTTTTCCTTCTTCTCGTGACGTTCCCTGTGCCACTGGCTGCAGTACAACCCCACAGCATGATTGATCCACCCCCATGCTTAACAGTTAGATAGAGGATCCTTTTATTAAATTCTGTGCCCTTTCTTCTCCAGACGTACCTGTGCTCATTCCGGCCAAAAAGTTCAATTTTAACCTCATCAATCCACAGAACTTGTTTCCAAAATGCACCAGACTTGTTTATATGTTCCTTTGCAAACTTCAAATGCAGATTTTTGTGGTAAGGACGTAAAAGAAGTTTCCTTCTGATGACTCTTCCATGAAGGCCATGTTTGTACATGTACCTCTTTATAGTGGAAAAGTGCACCACGACTCCAGTATCAGGCAGATCTTCCTGGAGGGATCATGCAGTCAAACTTGGGTTTTGACTTGCTTTTCTTACAATCCTGCGAGCTGTTCTGTCTGATATTTTTCTTGGTCTTCCAGATTTTGCTTTAACTTCCACTGTTCCCAATGACCGCCATTTCTTGATTACATTCCGAACAGAGGATATTAGCATCTGAAAACGCTTTGCTATTTTCTTACACCTTTCTCCTGCTTTGTGAGCATCAACTGTTTTCAGTTTCAGTGTTCTTGACAGCTGCTTAGAGGAACCCATGGTGCCGATTGTTGAGGCAAGGTCAGATGAGTCTGAGCATTTAAAACCTTTGAGATTGACATCACCTGGTCTTTCCAGACACTAACTGTAAACAATCCAGGACACTGTCAGGTCTCTGTTGTCAAATTGGGGGCTTACAAGGTACCAACTCTGCAGGGTGCCCAAACTTTTACAGATGCCATCATTTCTTTTCTGTTATTTTGAAGGTTAAAATGATGGAAATAGGATGTAACTTTTTTGACATGTTATAAGAATGTCTAAATTGTACTTTGATGCCTTTTCGAGATTTTCCACCTTTTTAAAGCTCCTTATTTGCACATTAAAATAAATTTTTACCAGGGGTGCCCAAACTTTGGAGCCCCACTGTAGATTACAAGCTGCTACAAGTCGTCTGTAACGCGACAGAGAGGGATTGTTTCTCCATCCTCCATAAAGATTATCTGTTAAATTAATAATTAAACATTTAAGCTGGTCCAGACGTCCCTGCTTGGCACACACACACACACACCGTCTGCTTTCCTTCCACCTCCTGTAACCGTCTCTCTGACATGCGGCACACTTTGTAACCATCTCCATCCATCAGCCTCATAAACTGACGTTTTACATTGGGGGGGGATTATTCCACCAATGAAAATAGTCCCTGACCCCCACCAGTAGACAGTTTCCTTCAATGTGAGCCTTTTTCCAGATGATGATGATGAACAGCAGTTTTAGTAAATTACAGAGTGAACTGAAGTTAGTTTCCAGCGGCTGATGGCCAAAAGAGACCAGCTCCTCTGGTGGTTTCAGTCCAGTCTTTACACGACAGAAGGCAAAACGTTGTTTTCCAGTTTAAATGAGTTCAAGTTTGTGTGGGAGACTGCAGAGACAGTATAACGTATACTCAGATGATGTAGTTTGTAGTTTATTGGCACCTTATTGGTCCTCAGCATGAAAAATGTTTAGAAAGTAAGTTTTCCATGTTGTTTGGATGCAAGCAGCAGGTTGAGGAATAAAACAAGTCTGAGTGATGTGATTGGATGTTTGGATATGACAGTGAGTGTTTCCTAGGTGGAATCATCCTCGTTGGTCAACCAGCATGAAAACGAAGCTCATTAGTTCTCTGAACTGGGAGGGAAATGTAAAAGAAAACCAGTTTATTCTGCTGATGCTGCTGGTTTTTAAAGGCCATCCCATCGGTGGGAAGCTGAGTGTGTGTGTGTGCTTTAATTCACACCAGCAGCTTGAATCTACCTCGGTGTGAAGGAGTTTATTGACGAGCAGAATTTAATCAGATTTGTTTAAATGTCATTTTCAGAGATTTGTGTTCGATCAGTTCGGCTAAACGCAATCAGATCTCGGTAATCCAGGCTATTTAAACTCCATAGTGCAGGGCAGGGAAAACGCTTGGTGCTGATTGGACGGAAGAATATCTGCGTTATTTAACTTTAATTCAGAAGTGCAAACACACCAGCAGACACAAACCCACGTGGCTGGATTTGGTGTTGTTTAATGATAAGACATATTTTATAGTTTCTAAAGCCGTTTCATACAACCAGGCCTGAAACGAAGAGCTGAACATCAGTAGTAAATAACTGGTAGCCTGACTCTGCCGCGTCTCTCCCTGCAGCCTACAGCACTTTCTACATTGTGGGCCTGATCCTGTCCATGCAGATCCCCTTTGTGGGCTTTCAGCCCATCAGAACCAGTGAACACATGGCAGCAGCAGGTCAGTAACCAGTCACACATGCCGGATATGTTTACAGCAACTATCTATCATTGTTTTTAAAGTCTTTACCATCTAAACGATGATCTACATGAAGCCTTTCGGGTCTTGACCCTGATGTTTTTCTCTGCAGGCGTGTTTGTGCTGCTGCAGGTCTATGCCTTCCTGCAGTATCTGAAGGACCGGCTGACCAGGCAGGAGTTCCAGACGCTGTTTTTCCTGGGAGTCTCTCTGGCTGCCGGAGTGGTTTTCCTCTCCGTTATATATCTCACATACACAGGTTGGTGAAAAAAAGGAAGAAGAGGGGCCTTGTTGTTGTCTCTGGTTTGGACAACACCATGATAATCTGCAGGAAAGGTCAAGTAGGAGTCAGATCAGGACCCGTCTATCTGCTGGATGAGAAAAAAAGGCCTTTCTGTAAAATGCAGAATATTGTCCTGTAAAAGCTAAATAAGCACCGGAAAAGCACACGGAGGGCTTCGGGTGTAAACCGCTGGTTTATTCCTGATGTCCAATCAGATTTATTGTTTCCCACAAACTGCCAGCGTTCGATTTCATAAGCAGCAGTCGGTACGAGACAACCAGGCGTGTCATTTAACATCCATTTTCTTAAACGCTTGGTCCACTTCAGGGTGGCGGGAAGCTGGAGTCTATCCCAGCAATCACTGGGTGGGAGGCAGGCACACCTGGACAGGTCGCCAGTCCATCACATGACCACACACAGAGCCCAACAACCAATCACACGCACTCCTAGTTAGAGTTTCCAGTTTACCCAACATGCATGTTTGGACAGTGGGAGGAAGCCAGAGAGAACCGACACACACGGGGAGAACATGCAAACTCCACACAACATGGCCTCCCCCCCCCCAGCTGAGACTCGAACCAGCGAGCTTCTCGCTGTGCTAACCACTACTCCACCGTGCAGCCAGATTCACGCCGTCCTCAGATGAAACATTTCACTTGTTGAAACAAAGAAACTGGAAATAATTCAGCAGGTTTGTTGTGAGGAAATCGTACAAATGATGCTGTATCAGTACCTGACCCGTGTTCTGACCCGTGTTCTGACCCGTCTTCTGACCCGTGTTCTGACCCGTCTTCTGACCCGTCTTCTGATCCGTGTTCTGACCCGTGTTCTGACCCGTCTTCTGATCCGTGTTCTGACCCGTGTTCTGACCCGTGTTCTGACCCGTCTTCTGATCCGTGTTCTGACCCGTGTTCTGACCCGTCTTCTGACCCGTCTTCTGACCCGTCTTCTGACCCGTGTTCTGACCCGTCTTCTGATCCGTGTTCTGACCCGTGTTCTGACCCGTCTTATGACCCGTGTTCTGACCCGTGTTCTGACCCGTCTTCTGACCCGTCTTCTGACCCGTGTTCTGATCCGTGTTCTGACCCGTCTTCTGACCCGTCTTCTGACCCGTCTTCTGACCCGTGTTCTGACCCGTCTTCTGACCCGTGTTCTGACCCGTCTTCTGACCCGTGTTCTGACCCGTGTTCTGACCCGTGTTCTGACCCGTCTTCTGACCCGTGTTCTGACCCGTCTTCTGATCCGTGTTCTGACCCATGTTCTGACCCGTCTTCTGACCCGTCTTCTGACCCGTGTTCTGACACGTCTTCTGACCCGTGTTCTGACCCGTCTTCTGACCCGTGTTCTGACCCGTCTTCTGACCCGTGTTCTGATCCGTGTTCTGATCCGTGTTCTGACCCGTCTTCTGACCCGTGTTCTGACCCGTCTTCTGATCCGTGTTCTGACCCGTCTTCTGACCCGTGTTCTGACCCGTGTTCTGACCCGTCTTCTGACCCGTGTTCTGATCCGTGTTCTGATCCGTGTTCTGACCCGTCTTCTGACCCGTGTTCTGACCCGTCTTCTGACCCGTGTTCTGACCCGTGTTCTGACCCGTCTTCTGACCCGTGTTCTGATCCGTGTTCTGACCCGTCTTCTGACCCGTGTTCTGACCCGTCTTCTGACCCGTGTTCTGATCCGTGTTCCGACCCGGGTTCTGATCGGATCGGGGATCATTGGATGGAGGTATTGATGAAGACCGATGTTTTCTTCCATGTTAAACTTGATGTTGAACATGAAGGGACAAAGTCGTGCCCGACGACGGTAAAATAAATATTTCAAACCTTTTTTAACGTTTTCCCTCCGTTACAGGATTTCCTTATGCGTGTACATGGTGATGTCACTTCCTGTCTTTTTCTAAATATCTGCTGTTTACTGAACATGGCGGCGCCTCCAGTAGGAAACGTGAAAAGGAAGAACTGATTTAATCCTTGTTGTGATCCGGATCACCGTTTGGATCCAGAAACATTTTAAAGACCTTGGCGGAGGTTTACGCTCAGAGTGTTTTTCTGGGTAACTTCTGAATTTCACGGTTTTTATACAATACTTTATTTTCAGACTTTGTACAACTGTATCTCTGTATTGATAAATTAATAAATGTTAAAAAAAAAAAAGAGTCAACTGTAGTCAATAGAAAGCAGCAACTATTCCCGTATGTTGTTCTGCACATGGTTGTAATAACCGGCGAAATATTGAAAGCAGATCGTTTGGAATTACATTTCACAAGGTTCAATAATAATTTATTTGATCAGATAAAAATAGATAAATAAATCCAAATGCATCAATAAACAATCAAACATGTTAGTATCACATTAATTTATGCATTTATTTATATTGTAGCTACCTCATGTCTGAATTAATAAAACATATAATATATAAAATATATTTTAGCATGTCATTTGTAAAGTTTTACAGTGATCTGTATCATAACAATATCTCTGAGACAAATCAGGTGAAAATTGGTGAAATTATTGTTGTGGTTGGACCTACACCTTACAAATAAATGTACTGGAGGCGCATGGAGACCCGTCTGCTTGTATAGGCAGCATGACGCGATGCAGCGTCTGTATATACGATGTCTATAGACTAAACACTCGGGTACCAGTGTCAGAAGAACTTCACGTGGTGTAGAGCAGAAGAACTGTGCAGCCAATAAATAATATGATTAGATGAGGATTTGTGGGGATGTAGAGAACACACAAAGCCTTTTAAATGTATTGAGCGAAGCCCCATGTCGAATTATTTACCTCTGAGGAGGGTTCCTGGTAGGTTTGGTTGTTGCAGCTTTACTTCTTCTTTGTTATATAAATATTTACTGCATCGGCGTTGGTGTGATTGCAGTGATGAATTGTTCTTTATTTAAGATAAAATGTCCCGTTTGTCCCTGAAATGCCGTCTGTCCTTGCAGTAGTTTTGTCTTTGCGTTGTCGGGACCTTTTCATGGCCTCATGCCTGGCTGTGGTGATGCCATATGAAACATAACGGCTGCTTGTGATTTCGCTTCAGTTGGTAAACTGGACCTCTCATCTCCACTCCGAGGTCCTTCCAGCTGCGTTCTCATCTATCGTTGCACCGTGCGTATCAGAGCAATTACGCCATCGATACGTGCAGGACGGATGTTGTAAACCAATCAGCACCGACGCATGACGGAGAACACGGCTGAGTTCCTGTCGCTGGGCTGTGGAGGACTCATACGTCTCTCTGTGTTTTCAGGCTACATCGCTCCGTGGAGTGGGCGCTTCTACTCCCTCTGGGATACGGGGTAAGTCCTGGACTCAAACGTGTGACCTGATTGCAGATTATTGATGGGGTTCGTGTCTGAGAGAGCGACGCTTTCCTCCACGATGAGTCTCATCAGGCCTGATTGCTGAGTTTCCATTTCTTCACTTTAAATATGAGAAGATGTTGAATAAAAGATCAAGCTGCCTCGTTTTGTGGTTCCTCTTCCGGCTCGGGCTGAGAAGAAGTCGTGACCCGTCTCTGCTAAACAAACTTTATCAGTCTTTCATCATATTTACCTCTTCCTCATCAAACTCTCAACAGTTACTGGAGCTGAACTGTTTGTCATCATTAGAGTCAGTCGGTAGGTTAGCGTGACCCCCCCCCCCCTCCCACTCGCCCTGATCTGGGCTTAGAGAGCTGCCACACTGCAGCATCAGCTAAAACACTCCTGGTGTGTGTGTGTGTGTGTGATCCTGCTGCTGCAAACAACTGAAGTCATTTCTTTTAGGAACATCTTACTGCAGTGCAGTAGAAGTTTTATAAAATCCTACACATGTGAGATAAGTGAAAACTTCCTGTCGTGTCTCCACAGCTACGCTAAGATCCACATCCCCATCATCGCATCGGTGTCGGAGCATCAGCCCACCACCTGGGTCTCCTTCTTCTTTGACCTGCACATCCTTGTCTGCACCTTCCCAGCAGGCCTCTGGTTCTGCATCAAGAACATCAATGATGAGCGCGTCTTCGGTACGTAGGGAGTAGCTTCTCTTTCCTTCAGGCTGCGGTCGTGAAGACGGCTTTGACGAACCGCCAGACATGCAAACGGCTCCTTTCCGTGTTTGTTTTAACACACTGTGGCATGCTTGGTAGTTTGATGTGATGAAATTCAGCTTCAGTTGTCATCAGTTTTCACCACAAAGTCCTGTCGAGGAACGTTTATAGATATACTCCAGTTAGAATCACATTAACCATTAAAACCCACTTAATCACTGAGTGTCATTACTTTATATGTCATCAGCAGTCTCTCAGAAAGGTTAGTGCAAGGGTGCCCAAGTCCGGTCCTCCAGATCTACCATCCTGCTGGTTTTAGTTGCAACCCTTCTCCAACACACCTGAATCAGATAAGTGGCTCATTAGCAGTTCTCTGCAGAGTTGGATGACATGCAGAAGAAGAATTCAGCTGTGCTGGACAGGGGTTGCATCTAAAGGTTGCAGGATGGTGGATCTCCAGGACTGGACTTGGGCACCCCTGGGTTAGTGTGTAACTCTGTGGAGCAGGGATCCTCCATCCTGGTCCTCGAGGGCCGCTGTCCTGCAGGTTTTCCAAGTGTCCCTGCTGCAACACACCTGATTGAAATAGATGTGTATTCAGCAGACGTGCAGAGCTTGTCTGAGGCTGAGTTTTTATATTCAGTCAGGTGTGTTCCTGACTGGAACACACCTGACTGAAGCGTTAATTCCAGCGTTGTACATCAGCTCCAGGTTGTCTGAAATGCTTTTCCTCTGCATGAACAGCAACATTTCTAATGTGGAAACGACTCGCAGACACCCCCCCCCCCCCCCCCCCCAGGGTCTCAGACAGCTTTAACAACGATCAGCAGCTGGTGGCAGGCAGGATGTTTCTGACCAGAACCACTCAGTCAGACTTGTTTTTAAGACTTTGTCCTCCACCGGCTGCTTGGACACCCTCACCGTCTGCAGATGTTCTGCTGCTTCCTCTAAATGACCTCAGCAGAGCTGCAGACGCACATAAAACTCTGTGCTTTTCCAACTCGTCCGCCTTCCCTTCTAACAGAATGCATAAACTGTCCAGTAAAGGTTTGCTCATGTTGGGATAGAAACTGGAGTAAACTGGTTTAACTGGGGATGAAGCTGCCTCTAACCCCGCCTCTCTGCTGTCTGCCACCAGTGGCCTTGTACGCCATCAGTGCGGTGTACTTCGCGGGCGTGATGGTGCGTTTGATGCTGACTCTGACGCCGGTGGTGTGCATGCTGTCGGCGGTGGCCTTCTCCAGCGTCTTCGAACATTACCTGGGCGACGACCTGAAGAGGCAGAGCCCCCCCGCAGACGACAGCAGTGACGAGGATGACAGAAAGAATGCAGGCAACCTTTACGATAAGGTCAGCTCGTTCAGCTCGTGTCTTTTATGTCCGTCTCGTCTCTGATGATCCGCCATGTTGTTGCCGTAGTTACCAGAAGCTGCTTTTAGGCCCCAGTTTGTTCTAATAAACCGGATATGTAAGAAACTGCCAGTTAAATGATGGTGATGTTCTGTAAATCTGCTGCTTTTCTTCAACACCGTAGTACCAACCAATCACGGGTCTTCTGAAAGACACCGCCGAGTTGGACTCCATAAAGCCAGCTTAGCTAATCATCTCCCACACAAACCGCCCTGCAGTGCAGCAACGGCTCGTTTTTACAGCGTCCTGTCGGAGGTTCAATCATCTGCTCTTCCCTGCAGGCCGGCAAGGTGCGGAAACACGTCTCTGAGCAGGAGAAGGCAGAGGAGGGTCTGGGTCCCAACATCAAGTCCATAGTGACCATGCTGATGCTGATGCTGCTCATGATGTTCGCCGTCCACTGCACCTGGGTGACCAGCAACGCCTACTCAAGCCCCAGCGTGGTGCTGGCCTCTTACAACCATGATGGGTGAGTTGTGACACAACCGGATCTGTTTCACCGCATGTCCTGAGTCTGAACTCTGAGGATGTTTCTCTCCATCCTCCACCAGCTCCCGCAACATCCTGGACGACTTCCGGGAGGCGTACTACTGGCTGCGGCAGAACACCGATGAACACGCCAGAGTGATGTCGTGGTGGGACTACGGCTACCAGATCGCAGGCATGGCCAACAGGACCACGCTGGTGGACAACAACACGTGGAACAACAGCCATATAGCACTGGTGAGGATTCGCTCCATGTCTGACACCGCAGCGCGGCGCCGTGACAAGCCGGTCAGATTCTACCTGCTTTGTCTTAAAACAGAATAAAGACGCCGTGTTTTACACTCACAACCACTTTATGAAGCCGCGCTGCTTCCAGCAGGTTGGACCAACGTTTACTTTTACATCTGCATTTATTAATGCTGACATGGTGGAAACTCAGAGATGTTGCTCCATGTTGACATGAAGCATCACACAGTTGCTGCACATCATGATGAGAATCTCCCGTTCCACCACGTCCCAAAGCTGCTCTGCTGGATGTAGATCTGGTGACTGTGGAGGCCGTTGGAGGACAGTGAACTCATCGTCATGGTGGAGATGATGTGAGCTTCATGGTGCATCATCCTGCTGGAAGTTTCCATCAGAAGATGCTCCTGCAGGGTGTCCAAAGTTCTGCAGGTTTTCATCTGTTCTGTTTCCGACACACCTGCCTCACGTTACTCAGATCCAACAGCAGCTAAAGTTCTACACACTGATTCATTTCAGTCAGCTGTGTTGGAGCAGGGACAACCTGCAGGATGGTGGCCTTGAGGGCCGGAGTTGGACACCCCTGAGCTACGCTGAGCTCATAAAGGGAAGGACATGGTCAATGCAGGCAGGCTGTGCTGGTTGAATCGTGTCATACTGGTACTACTGGGCCCAAAGTGGGACCAGAAAATAGCCTGTTCTTACTGACAGGAGGGAACCCGCTGTGGTCTTCTGCTGCTGGAGACCATCTGCTTCCAGGCTGGACGGGTTCAGACATGATGTTCTGTATATCCTGGTCAGAACCAGTGCTGACTGGACTTCCTGTTGTCTTTCCATCATCTCCAACCAGTCTGTCCAGTCTCCTCTGACATCAACCAGACGTTCTGGTCCAGACAACTGCTGCTCGCTGGATGTTTCCTCTTCTTCAGATCATCTCTGTAAACTCTGCAGATGGTTGTGTGTGAAAATCCCAGTAGATCAGCAGTTTATAAAACACTCAGACCAACAACACGCTGCGTTCAGAGTCACTTGGATCTCCTTTCCTCCTCGTTCTGATGCTCAGTTTGGTCTCCAGCACGCCGTCTCCACCGCGTCTACGGTAGCATTAAGTTGCTGACGTGTGATTGGCTGATTAGATGTTTGTGTTGACAAGCGGTTGAACAGGTGGACCTGAGAAAGGAGGTAAAAAGAACTCTGAATCATTACGCCTGATCTGTTTTAATGTTTCTGTGTCGGTTCTGAGTCTGTTTGGTTCAGATTAAACGCTCCTTCCACCACATGACATTCTCAGAGGTCACAGAGAAGATGTTTGGACTTTAGGCCAACAGGTTCTGAGTTTTCTTTGCATGTTCTGCCACCATGTGGACGAAGCGTGGAACTACCAGACAGCACTGGTGAAGGAAGGAAAACCAGTCCAGACAAAGAGGCTGCTGAAAGTAAAAGCAGGAAATCTGTGACCTCTTTTATAAGAATCCGTTGTTTCCTCCCAGCAGGACGATTTAAATCCACTCCTCACCAGGTGTGTTTGTCTGTGTCCAGGTCGGCAAGGCCATGTCCTCCAACGAGACGGCAGCCTATGAAATCATGAGGTCTCTGGACGTCGACTACGTCCTCATCATCTTCGGAGGTGTGATTGGATACTCAGGTGACGACATCAACAAGTTCCTTTGGATGGTGCGCATCGCAGAGGGGGAGCACCCCAAGGACATCAGGGTGAGCCAGGCATCTCCCTCACACAGAAACACACACCTCGGGCTGGAAATCATAAATTGTTTAGGTTCAGGCACCACATCCGGCACAGTGTGGCCTCCAGCGGGCCGGACCAGTAAGATAACTGCATACTAACCAGTAGATAATGGAAACTCTGCCCTGTTCTGCCATCTTTATGGCTCATCTGTCAGGACAAACAGAGGATTGTGTTCTTGGACTGCAGATATGGAGACGTTCACATCGCGTTGGACGCACACCTAGTAGACGCGCCCGGCTGCATCGACCTTCCGCACACAGAAACCACAACATTCAACGTTGTCGGCAGCGAACTAGTTACCATTAGAGATTAAAATCTGAAGTTTCAGAGGTGAATTCAGGTCGAAAAGCCTCGTAGAACAGGCTGCAGGTGAAACGGTCTGACTTAAAGACAGAACAGTCAGTAAGGAGAGAAAAGCAGTTGCATTAAAACTTTTAGCGTCTCAGGATTCAGTCAAATTTAGCATTTTCTGAATCATCTTCAAAGCCCATAAAAAGACACGAACAAACAAACTGAAGAGAAGATTTTTTAAAAGGGAAAGTTGTTATAAAGTTCAAGAGAAATGTGGTAAAAGCTGAGAGGACGGTGCGTTTCGGTGGGAGGAACTCTGGAATAACCTGAGTAGTGAAACTGAAACGTGTTTAGGAAAGAAAGGAGCGGAAACGTTGGGAGCTGTTGTCTCGTAGCGGCGTCGCCACCAGGAAGCCGGATGATTGGACGCTTTGCAGGATTAGTTTCTTACAGCGGTCTGGGGTCAGAATCAGGTGTTTAACATGTAAATATGTTAAAACTGGAGATGTCTGATGGCGGCGCTCTCCAGCTGATGAAAAACGATCTTTCTCTCTGTTTTTTTTTTTTTGCTGAATCAGCGACATTGTGTGTTTCCTGTTCTGCTGTGAAGCGTCCCGGATGTAAAAGTTGTCGTGTCGGTTTCTCAGCCTCAGGATGCTGCTCAGCAGAAGCGGCTCCAGAAATGCTGATGGACGCCACGGTGTTGGAAAGTTGCGTAACGCGCCTTTAACGCTGATTGTCATGGAGATGAGACGGGGTAGAAGTGTTGCCTGAAGGCAGCGCAGCACATAAAGGGTTAAATGATGCTGAATGAAAGTGTGTCACCCCTCCACCCAGGAAAGCGACTACTTCACCCCCCAGGGAGAGTTCAGAGTGGACAAAGCCGGCTCCCCCACGCTGCTCAACTGCCTCATGTACAAGATGTCGTACTACCGCTTCGGAGAGATGCAGGTACGCCGCCGCAGGTCACATGTCCTGCTTCAGTCTTCACACGGCTAACCGGTCCCCCCCTATCTGCCCAGCTGGACTTCCGGACGCCTCCAGGCTTTGACCGGACGCGTAACGCTGAGATCGGCAACAAGGACATCAGGCTAAAGCACCTGGAGGAAGCCTTCACCTCAGAGCACTGGCTGGTCCGGATCTACAAGGTCAAAACGCCGGAGAACAGGGACCGCCTGGAGCGCAAGCTGCGCAGCACCGACACCTCCAGGCAGAAGTACACCTCCAGAAAGGTACGCTGGAAAACACACTCCTCTGTGTGTGTGTGTGTGTGTGTGTGTGTTTGCATCCTAAACAACCAGACCAGCAGATGTTTAACCCTTTAACTACTGGCTCTGTTTGGCGAGTGGCTGCAGGGAAATTCATCCAGAAAGAGTTGAATCAAATCAAAGTTACTTCATTCAAGGTTCAGGCCGGCTTGTCCCAGGTCAGGCATGCAGACATGGAAGATTTATGACAAGTTTACAGAATCGGGCTGCGTGGGCCATCTGTCAGCTGGTTCCGTGTTCCACGCATGTAATGGTTTAGATTCTGTCCCTACATCGTCATGTCGTCTCATCGTTGCCTCAAAACCAAAGAGAAACATTTTCCTGTTTTTATTTCTCACTGCAAACTTTAAAAGGTTAGAGAGACTTAAAGCAGACAATCATCAGGACCACCTAGAAAACATGAAAACCGCAACGATGGGTGGAAACATGAAGCCTGCAGGACAGCACAGGGACTCCAGAAGCGTCTGACAGGACGTCCGCTGTGAGGCGCAGGCAACCACGACACGCTTCGACTTCATAGATTTACAACAGGAGTGTTAAACTCCAGTCCTGGAGGGCCGGTATCCAGCGGGTGTTGTTTCCCTCCACCAACACAGCTGCTTCACATCACATGGATCCAGCACCTTCTTGTCAACCTGTTTATGAATATCGATCAGGCCTGTTGGAGCAGGGAGACAACAAAAACCTGCAGGATAGCGGCCCTCCAGGACTGGAGTCTGACACCTGAGATTTTAAACATTTAACAGTGAGGAGTTTTAACGCCTGAAGAGCGAGGGTGCAGACCTGCGAAGAACACACGTCAGATGCAGTGCAGGAAGTAAACACGCGCATGATGCAGACGTGAGCAGAGCTCTCGCTGCTATCAGACTGATTTCCAGCCACATCTTCACACTCTGCTTGTGGTCGTGTGTGTCCCTCTGCAGACGGCCAAGAGGAAGCGAGGATACGTGAAGAACAAGCTGTCCCTGAAGAAGGGCAAGAAACTCAGCAAGAAGTCTTTATAGGAGGAGAGGGGGGGGGGGCAGACTGCGGCAGGAGGGAGGAGAGGATCTCGCAGCAGGCACCATGAACACCGGTCTCCAGACCTCCCCACGAACGTCCTCGTCCTGAGGTCCAGGCTGGACCCGGTTCCACCGAAAGCCCAGCTGATCTCTGAGGGTGGAGAAGAGGTGGAGACCCCCACCCACACTGGTTTTAACCCGATGAACTTTAACCTTTGACTTTTCTTTTTGTACTTGAACGTGTTGGGAAGCGACGGAGACGAGAGCACGACCTGTCCTTCATCCGGGGCTTAGTTTAGGGAGGGGGGGGCGGCTTTATGCAGCATTCATGCAGACGTGGAGCTCCGTTGCCGTGGAGCTCCGTCGCCGTGGAGCTCCGTCAGGTCTCGGCTGGAGACCTCCGGCTCAGATCAGAAGCTGGAGCCTGGACTCTGGTCTGCGGCAACTCTCCGACCAGTCCTTCTGGGTTTTCTCCACGGTAACGGACCAGTATAACGGACCAGTATGACCATCCGGCATGAATCCGTCTGACGGCGTCTCGTGGTCTTTTTACAACTCGTCTGATCGGCGCCATTGATTACGCAACACTGGAAGAAGCGTCTGATTGTAGCTCAGTGGATTTTTTTTAACTGATGAAAGAATGTGTCGGCACCGGCCGAACCAGACGAGCTAAACGTGAACTCAGCTCGTCAGAAGGTCTCGTCGCTACTTCCTGCTAGTGGGCGGGGGTGTGGGCGGGGGCGTTGCGGGCCATCAAAACGCCAGCCTGCAGTGGAAAGGGTGGAGCTTCCAGAGATTCGAAGGCTCCGCCGGGTCTGAACCGCCCAGCAGATCCTGGCACAGACTTACTGCAACGTTCTACTCTAGAGCTTTCTGATTGGCTGAATTCCCGTCACCTGTCTTTGTTCCCTCTGTGAAGCTTAACTCCGTTCTCCGTTCGTTGTAAATATTTCCATCTTTGTGGAAGCAGCTGATCCTGCTGGGAGCTTTGTGTCGGATGAAGTAAGAAAATCTCGCTGGAGAGGATGATGCAGGCCTTAAACGCAGAAACGTAAACATCTCCTCGTTTTCCGGCGGCGTATTTATGACATGGCGGCTGCAGGCTCCAGTCTTCCCTCTGAGCCGTTCTTCCATCAGTTGTAACGATGCAGGTGTGAGAATGAAACGCACCTTTTTCAATAAAGAGGTTGAAATAAAAGCTTTGAGGCTCTTTTTCTCTCTTTTCATCAAACTGGACCAGAACCAGGAGCGTCTCCTGCAGGAGGAGGAGGAGGGGGGGGTTATCATGCAGGGACAGGTTCCAGGTGTCCCACGCCGGTCCTCCAGATGCATGTCTGCGGAGTCGCCAGGAACTAAATAACAGAAAGGTCCTTTCAGAAGCCTCTCCGGACCTAAAACCTCTAAAGGAGTTCAGCTTTACTGGCATTTACAGACGCAGCGTTCGGAGGCGGTGTGTCCGGCCGGAACGACGCGGTCCTGCAGGTTCTGGACAACTCCCGGCTTCCGACTTCGGGAATGAAGACTGGAAGACTCGATGCTTCTAACAGCCTCCTTGTGTAAAAACATTAACAGCTTTTAAAACCAGTAAAATAATCTTAAACTCCATTGTAAAGCCGTTGTTGACCACAAACCCGGGCAGAAATGTTCCCTTGCCCGGACGTGGGTTACCGAGACCCCCCTCTGGAGCGAGGCCTGGAGGCGGGGTACGAGAGCGAGCGTCTGGTGGCCGGGCCTTCGCCCATGGGGCCCCGGTCGGGCTCAGCCCAAAAGGGTTACATGGGCCCCACCTCCCGTGGGCTCACCATCTGCGGGAGGAGCTGTAGGGGTCGGGTGCAGTGTGAGCTGGGCGGCAGCAAGGGGCGGGGACCCTGGCGGTCCGATCCCCGGCTGCAGAAGCTGGCTCTAGGGACGTGGAACGTCACCTCTCTGGTGGGGAAGGAGCCTGAGCTTGTGCGCGAGGTTGAGCGGTTCCGACTAGATATAGTTGGACTCACCTCGACGCATGGCTTGGGCTCTGGAACCAGTACCCTCGAGAGGGGCTGGACTTTCTTCCACTCTGGAGTTGCTCATGGTGAGAGGCGCCGAGCAGGTGTGGGCATTCTCATCAGCCCCCAGCTTGGTGCCTGCACGTTGGGGTTTACCCCGATGGATGAAAGGGTAGTTTCCCTCCGCCTCCGGGTGGGGGGACGGGTCCTGACTGTTGTCTGTGCTTATGCACCGAACAGCAGTTCAGAGTACCCACCCTTTCTGGAGTCCTTGGAGGGAGTGCTGGAATGTGCTCCTTCTGGGGACTCCATTGTTCTGCTGGGGGACTTCAATGCTCACGTGGGCAATGACAGTGAGACCTGGAGGGGAGTGATTGGGAGGCATGCCCCCCCCCGAACCGAAATGGTGTTGAACTCCGCCAAGGCTGCCCTTTATCACCGATTCTGTTCATAACTTATATGGACAGAATTTCTAGGCACAGCCGAGGTGTTGAGGGGATCCGGCTTGGTGGCCTCAGGATTGGGTCCCTGCTTTTTGCAGATGACGTGGTCCTGTTGGCTTCATCTGGTCGTGATCTCCAGCTCTCGCTTGAGCGATTCGCTGCCGAGTGTGAAGCGGCTGGGATGAGAATCAGCACCTCCAAATCTGAGACCATGGTCCTCAGCCGGAATAGGGTGGATTGTCCTCTCCGGGTCGGGAGTCAGGTCCTGCCTCAAGTGGAGGAGTTTAAATATCTCGGGGTCTTGTTCACGAGTGAG
Organism: Telmatherina bonti; assembly: GCF_933228915.1. Classification (NCBI taxonomy): domain Eukaryota; kingdom Metazoa; phylum Chordata; class Actinopteri; order Atheriniformes; family Telmatherinidae; genus Telmatherina; species Telmatherina bonti. Next base: position 35,832,083 of record NC_136623.1, on the reverse strand, counting down.
GGAAGGATGGAGCGTGAGATCGACAGACAGATTGGTGCGGCGTCGGGATCCCCCCCCCCGCAGAGTTGGCAAATGTGGCTGGGGAGAGGGAAGTCTGGGCTTCCCTGCTTAGGCTGCTGCCCCCGCGACCCGACCCCGGATAATCGGCATGAAGATGAAGTAAAGCCGTTGGTTTCATTCTCCAGCAGGTCTGGGTAACTGGTTTAACAACCAGTGTTGTTGCATTTGTTCACCAGTCTCCTGAACTGAACCTGCAGAGACACCGTGACTGAAGACGAAGCACCGCAGCAATACGGACTTCTATAAAGCTTCACATGACCAGAGGGCGGTCCACTTACTGGTAAGTTCTGTAAAGGAGCCCTAGGTGGGTACTGAGTACATGTACTGTATAGTATGTCTCGAGTAGAACAGCTCTGTCATTCAGGACATGATGAAAGTAGAAGAAACTTCATCTGAATGGAACATTTCCCAACATTTCACTTCCAGATCCTGGGTTTTAATTGGCTGTGAACCCAAATCATGGAAACGAGGAAAAACAATGTTTTTCACTGATGTTTGCGTTACTTTTTTAAATGGATTCGTTGAAATAAATTCATCTTTTAATACTTAATTTACTGAGATACAGCTGTACTAACTTCACTCACATTAGGGATGCATCGATGCCAGTATCGGCTCAATACCAAGCGTGTGTACTTGTACTTGGTATTTATAAAAGTACACCGATACACTAGTCAAGCCAGCGCAGATGTGTGTGATGACATGCTTCAGACGTGTTTTTTAAAAAAATGCCTTGGATGTTAAAATGTGACATTTTTGTTACTCTAAAAGCCAAATCTTTGTTTCAAAACCAAACAATTTATAGTTGTATTTAGGTAAAATGTGCCAAATCAGAATAAAACTTGTTGAAATTGTTAGATCTGTAATGTTATTTTGTTCGTATTGGTGAGGTAACTTCAGAAAGGATGGGTCATTTATTAAAACCTAATGAAATCTTATAGTTATAACAGCAATAATAACCATAATAATGTTCACATAAACAGATTTGGTATCGGCAGACATTCACGTTTCAGATATTGGATCGGATTGCTGCATCCCTAACTCACATTAAACGTTTTGTTTTGCAGCTTTCTGTCTTCACACCAAACAAACCTCAGATTTTGCAGCTTATTTTACTAGAAGAGTAAAAATCAAAGATCCTGGACACATTTTCCGATTCAGGATAAACGACTCGTATCTGATCCGTCCCACCTTTACGCAGCCGTGCAGCGCAGTCAAGCTGTCACAGAGTTCAGTTTAAAAATGAGTCCATGAAACAGTTTTAATGTTTTATCAAACGTCACAGCAGTAAAAATAAAACACAGAAACTCGTGATGCACAGCTGCATTGACAAGAATGCATCTACATGAAGAGCTCCGTTGTTGAAGCCAGATCAGTCACATGTTCAGACCGCTGAATGGATCCAAGTGAACATTTAGGAAACACCATTCCAGCTCCATCACAGAGAGAGACGGATGGAGGCGAGGCGGCGGGAGCATGGAGTCATGCTGACATGGCGGCAGGTTTGAATGACCTCAGCTGGGGTTAACAGGTAAACAAAACACAGGACGGAGCATTCAGCACTTCCATTTCTGTCACATAACAGTCTGACATTTTAGAGACGGTGATGCGAGACCGGCTTCATGCCAACCAGCAGCAGACAATATTCCAGTTGATGCAAACAGTTTTGTGAAACTCTGGCTGAGTTCTGGGTTTATAAAGCTTACTGGGAATCTCGTCTGCTGCTGGTTTAGCCTTTAACAATGAAAAGATGTTTAACCAGACAGAGCAGAGTGGAAACCCTCTCAGATGGTCTGCAAGCTGGGAATACGATCCCAGGCAGGTACTGGTCACCAGTATTTTAACTGTCTGAATGGCAGTGTCAGTGATTAAATAGTTTTTCTCTTGTCTGCCTTTTGTGGAAACGAAGTATCTGAGAATGTCTGAACTAAATAAAGTTGAAAATGATTTCCACACAACAGCTCGACTTCCTGCCAGCTGATATTTCCACGACGTTGAACGGGATGGTGATGGATGAGACGTACTGGAACTGACCTACAGAAGATCAGACCGGCTGCACGGGGGCTTTAACTTTAACATGTTACCTTTACACACACACCTTTAGTTCCCAACAGTTTTTCATTTCACCAGTACGATGTTAGTCTTCCTCTTCCTCCTCATCGCCTCCAAACGACAGAAGGCTGTTATTTTTTACTTTTTTCCCAGACTTCTCCTTCTTCTCCTCGTCTTCTTCCCCATCTCCATCATTCCTCTTCTTCTTGCTGGAGCTGGCGGTGATGCCCTGGAACTTGTCTGAGGAGGAGCGTTTGGCAGGTTTCTTGAAAAGGATTTTTCCGCCTGCAGCGTCTTCATCTGTGGATCAGATGGAGATGTGAAATCATCCACTACAGCATAGGTGTCAAACTCCAGTCCTCCAGGGCCGGTATCCTGCAGGTTGTCTCCATCCTCCAACACACCTGACCAACATTCATAAATAGGTTGAGGAGAAGCTGCTGGATCCATTTGATTTGAATCAGCTGGTAGAGAGAAACATCTCAAACCTGCCGGCCCTTCAGGACTGGAGATGTGAAACCATCCCCTACAGCCTGTAACAGCTAATGATACCTGTGTTTGCACCTCCTTCAGTTCGTGTTTCATCTCTGATCTTCTTCACCTCCTCTGCAGACAGATCTCCTCCTTTCAGGACCACGACTTGAGGTTTCTCATCTTCCCGGTCGCTCCCGCTGTCATCATCCGGTGCTGGCATCGCTTGGCGCTAAAACACACAACAAAGCCTGAATAAGACGGGTAGAGAAGGGGGAAAACATACCAACACAACAGTATAGCAAATAAAAACAAAGAAAACAAAACGTAAACATTTAGTTATAGAAGCCACTAATTAGCACGTTAGCTACTAATTGTTACCTTCGTGTCAACATTGGGTCCTTCTTTGTAGCCAGAATCGCTTTTAAACTTCTTCAGAAAGGACGGTTCGGCTGGTTTCACCCACGCCACGCCGCTAGCTTTGTTTTTATTCATTATGATGAAAAACGAGCAGCAAAAAAGCAGTTTAAAAGCAAAAATTTCTCTGTTAGCGAACCAAAACAGCCGTCATTAGGATGCGCCTGCAAGAGTCATGTGACCACAGGGGCTGCTGTGATTGGTGGAAATGGATGACGGGTTCTCCTTCGGAAATAAAAAGGGACGACACTGAAGCTAGTTTTCGAATCGTCGTCATGTACATAAAGGGCAGTTCCGCTGCATTTACAAAGACTTTGCTCACATTATAACCACTCGCCGTCTAAAAACTGTATTTGAACTTTTCATATCTAGACCATAGACTGTATATGAAAGATGGACGGAGCCTTCGGCGGTTAAAAGTGAAGCCTGTGTGGAAGTGCATATAACTGCAGTTCCCCCTTCATCCACTAGGGGCTGCAAAACAGCAAATCTCTATAGACTCCCATGTTAAAAAGACCAACTTCACAGTTGAAATAAACATGTTTACAGCCTGGTTCAAAAATGTGTTTTTGGTTAATAGATCAGGTTTACCTTCATGAGAACTGTGGGGGGAGTGATTTTTTTTCTAACTCGCCCGTTTAAAAGTAATCTAATCTCGAAGTTCGACATATTTAGGGGCGTTTCCTTTTGATTGACAGGTATTGATCTCCCGCTTCAAATAAGAACGTAGAACAACCGCAGTTTTTAGCCGGTTAACAACGTGACTTAGCTTTAGCCGGCTTACCTTCATTAGCTGATTAGCTCCTGTTATCTCCGGGTTAGCTCGGTTAGCTCTGAGCTACAGAAAGCTCGGAGTTTGGTCGATGTCAATCATCCACCATGACGCTCACAACCGCCCTCTCAGCTCCACCTCTTTGCCCATATTTGTATTTTCTGTGCGAGACTACAGGCATGCTTCTGCCAAGATGGCAATGGTAGGAACCGCCCACCAAGCTTCAGTTCAGCTTTTCAGAAACATACGGGTGACATCACGGAGGCTCCGCCCATCTCTATATACGGTCTATGATCTAGACCAGGCCTCTTCAAACGGCGGCCCGCGGGCCACATGATACTGAACTAACTTCTATGTGGCCCAGCTTATGTAAAAGAATGAAGATATTAATCAAGAACCTTCAGTCATTCCTATGCTGATGAAGTAGCCTACAATCCTCCATTTGTGCAGACCACATATGCAACATCTGGTTGCCTGGCAACATTAATCCCAGCTCGTGTTGTTGTGTTTTAAAGTAGTAAGAGTAGCGCTAGCAAATGTCGCTCTCTGTCCCAAAACACAAAGGTGACAACGAAAACCGCAGATTTAACCCCACCTGGACTGATAAGTATTTGTTTATTTTTCCATCACATTCGAGCGCCAAACCGATGTTTAATATGCAATGAGTGTGTGGCGGTGTGTAAAGATTATGTGTAGAGGCACCACATCAAGAAGTTTAGTTTGATATGATCTTTCTATGTTAAAAGTTAGGAGAAAAATAGTTTCTGACTGGAATTTTCATTATTTTATTTTGTGCATTTGCCATTGTCATGTGGGACTGACTTTGAAATAGAAAAATTAATGAACTACTTATTTTACTAAAATATAAATGTGTCTTTTTTATTTATTTATTTTCACCGATTTACTTTCCCTTACTTTATTTATTGGCCCTGATCATTTTTTTATTTGAAAATCCTGATAATTTTTTTTATTTGAAAATCTGGCCCACCTGAATATCTAATTGAGTAGCCTTGATCTAGTTTCTGATTTGTGAAACCTTTATACAAAAATGGCCCATTAATTTTTTTCTCCTCCAATTTACATGTAGCTTTAATAACACAGTTTATAACCTGTGAAAGTTTTTTGATTAAAAAAAAAAAAAAGTTGCATTTTAGATTACTTTATTTGTTTATTCTGGCATCTGGATCACATTAGACTATCTTATAACCTGCCCAAAGGTGGTAAGGAAGGGAATTTTTTTTGTTTTTTGGTTTTTTTTCTAAATGTTAAGTTTCTTGTGTGAATCGAATCAACATGTTGTCCTTGATAATTTAGTCCAAAATTTGAAGAGGTTTTTTTTTTTTTTTTCACTCAGCAGGACCTGATGTGGGGAACAGAGGAATCGCTCCTTCCAGGTATGACAAATCGGAAGCGAACTTCAGCGTCGTTTACCACACGTCTGTCGGTGTAGTTTAATTAGTTCCTGGTCTCTTTAAGTCTCCAGACACCCTCCGAAATGTTTTCTGGGTCTCTTTATGCGCTGTTAGCGGGTTTTTTGGGGGCTGCTGCCTCCTTGTCCGCCAAGCTGTCGCTCGGTTCGGACTACCTGAAGGAGATGTGTGAGTCGGGACTGAGCGACTGGACTGACGGCTGGTCTCCAGTCTGTGACTGGGTAACTTTACATAATGTAGCTTTGGTTTGTCCGCTGTGTGATGTATTGCCACTTTTTCACATTTCTGTCACACTGCTCTCAAGTTGAAGTCTAAATAATAATCTAAAGCACCCTGCTCAATTGACAGGGGCGTTACCAGGAAATCCCGAACGGGGGGCTCAGGACACCAGTTAGCTGGGGGGGGGGGGGGGGGGGGGTCGTCAGTACTTCCCAGCATTTTTGTTGTTAACCTGGTGTGTGAAATGTTGGCTGCTGAAAAAATGTAAATCACAAGCTTTCAGACATTTCCAGTAACAAAAACAAACCCGTTAACTGTTTAATTTGGACTAAATTTAGTTTAAACATTGCACAGTAGAAATTATACTGTAGCCAAAGTATCAGTGACCTTTAAATACACTCAGGATTTCAAACAGACAAAGATACATACGTTGAAAAGAGCTAATTGTTATTAACTCCTAAAATCCTTCACGATAGCTTGTTTGGCACCCATCACCATTCTCTCTCCTCTGAACTCTCTTTAGCCTGTAAAAGTCCATCTGATGCTAAGTTTGGTCTTGTTTTTTATCCTCTGATAATGTCCTCTTGGGTTTCTCCAATGAATCAGTCCAGATTCTAGTGTTTTCAGCCTTGAGATGCTGCTGAGCAGCAACAGCACCAAAAAATGTACATAATCAATGTCAGCATGCAATCTGAACAGGTCAAAAACAGATTTTTTAAGGCTAGAAAGTTAGATAGCGCTACTTTAAAGGCAACACTGGGTTCCCAACTAACCCCCTCTATTTTTGTCCATCTATATTTCACACACAGGTTAGCCAAAATGTTAGCTCTAATGAACAAATGAATCTGTACCATTTGTTTCCATCTACTGTCATCTACTCCAGAAACACAGGTTTATATTTTATGACAACATCCATGTTGCAGAATCTGAAAAGAAGATTTTATCTTTATTTTGCAAACATGCTGAAACTTAAACTGTAGGAAAGCAAGCAGCTAAATTAGCATCTTTAGGAAAACACAAAGGTGCTGCTAGAAGAGAAGTTACCTCTCAGTTCCCAGGTCTGATGAATGTTGCATTGTCCGTCCATCTGTCCAACCCCAGAGCGAGACGCAAAGTGGCAGATAGATCCATATGACTTAACGTGCATCCAACTGATCACAAATCAACTTTTCAGTGACACACCAATAGATAAATTGTATACTTGTAAAAATTTGGACTCCCTAGAAGCTATCTTATGAATGGGAGCCAAGACCTAACAGTTTACCATAGTCATAATAAAGAAACAATCCCACAATTTCCACCCCAACCCCCTAAAACTTAGATCCCCAGATTTCCTCAGGTCCACAGATACAAGACCTCAACGTAGGTATTGGCACAAAGGAAACATATATACATATATATAAAAACAATAGTTACACTAAAAGTGAGTTACAGCTTCAGTGTGACCAGGACAGTCTGAGATTGATAAAATAAACACATCACATCCGGCCCTAGCTCCCCAGGCCATGAATGCTAATGCTAATGCTAATGTTTGAGACAAAGACTTATAAAGCTACTGGAAATGAACATCATGTGACCATTGTTCAGCTTTTACTGTGGGAAGGGGGTAAAGCCAGAGGTCCTGACTGCTGTCATCTCTCTTTAGCTCCACGTCCCCCTGCGGCTGTTGTGTGCAGGTCTGCTGTTTACCTGTAACGCCATCATGTGGGCGTTCTTCTCCAAGGCTCTGCGCCACTCCTCCTCCTCAGCCAGGGCTACGGTCACCACCACAGCCTCCAACTTCATCTCCTCTGTAAGCCGTCTGCAGTCGCTCAACAAGCCTCACGGTGAAAACAAATGTCTACTCTTCACATCAGTGGGTGTGATTTTGTGTTTGCAGGGCGTCCTGGGGAGACTCGTCTTCGGAGAGACCCACGTCGCTCTGTGGTGGGTCGGCATCTCTCTCGCTCTGTGTGGACTGCTCGTGCTTCATAGTGCGACACCTCACACACACGCCCAAGAGGACGGAAAAAAGAGCGAGTGAAGATTTCCTTCTTCTGTCCAAGAGACTAAGAAGTGAAGAAAATTCTTAAAATGGGCGACTGTGTCGTTCAGCGAGTTCAGAGGTTTGCTGTTGCAGGTTTTTGCCTGTTTAAGTTGGGACAGATATGAATATATATTCTGTTGAAGTCGCTGTTTTGACATTAACAGAACCTTTTCAGTCCTGAAGTTGACTTTACAAAGACTTTCTGCTTTTCTGTTAAGAGAAGATGATCAGGGCATCCTTCACTGATGGGACTTTCTTTGGGAGGAACTTTACTTTCACACTAAATGATGAAAAGCCGGATGAAGGTTTTTAGTTGCTGAACCATGATCGAAACATACGGATGCACAACTTTCTCCTCAGAGTACTTTCCTGCTGCTCAGTTTGTCAGGTCACTGCAATGAGATGAAGCTGCTGCTTTCTCCAGTCATAACACATATTTATTATTCACCATTAATGGAGTTGTGTCTGACGCTACAGCTGGACTGATGGGACCAGTTCTCATCCAGCCAATCATAAAGAGGAGCGCCGGAAGCAGAAAGAGACGACATGGTGCCTGGTACTTTAGTTGGGAAATAAATGTTTTCACCAGAAGAAGTTTAATAAGCAGCAAGTTTTGGCGTTGAAACGGTCAACGGGAGGAAAGAGTCGGTCTTTCTCCTTCCAGAGTAAAAACCATCAACGTATCGTGAGTTAGCTTTAGCAGAGCTGCTTGTTGCAGTTCGTCACTGTTGGACAAAGTTTCATGCAAAAAGTGGTCAGAAGGCAGCTGTAGCTTTATTTTAACCATGTAAATTTTTTATTTCAGCTTAATGCAATTTATTAGAATTTTATTTAATTTGGTTTCAATTTTTGTTTTTTTTTAAAAATTAAATCATCTTACTTTGTATCCTGAAAGCATCATGTTTGTATACAATGTAAAACTGCAAGTTGGTAAAAAATAAACAACTCTTGTGTCCGTCGGAGTTGGAGAACGTCGTCCAGTTCTTGTCAACAAAAGCTGCATCCAAGACCAGATTCTGGGATCTATTGTTTCTCCTACTGCATCCAGCCCGACATGGCTTCACCTGGACTCCAACTGGACTCGCACCAGTCTGACCAGTATTTATATTTTTATATATATATATATATATATATATATATATATATATATATATATATATATATATATATATATATATATATATTCAGTTTGAAAAAGTACAGATGATCAATAAAAGACAAATGTCTCCTTTAATTTTGAATTTTAAAAAAATGAACCCACACAACAATGAAATAGTTTGTAAAAGCAAAGGAAACATGAGTGGTCCCAGTATATCCAGCATCCATTCACCATTTTAAAGCCCTTTTCCAGCAGCTTAATACCTCCAGTACAGGAAGTCATTTCCAGTTACAAAGCTGTAATAAAAAGTGACACTTTAAGACAAAGTTAATGGAATTCAGACAAGTCATGGAAGAACAGAGTACAACACTTGCTTATGAGACGAATAAGGCACCGGGTGAGTAGAAGGAAAGGTCTGGAAGCAAACCGTCAGCGCCTCAGTGTGTAGTTAGAGGCAGCTTGGAAATCCATCCATCTGTACGTTCATCAGCCTGATGGGGAGCTAAATCCTGAATCCTCCTTCAGAGCTCAGAGTCCAGTTCAGGAAATCTCTGCAGGTTTGGTAACACAAGCAAACATTTCTCCACCAGGAGACGCAAACATGTTTGACTGTACCCAACAACACGTATGAAGGAGAGGCTAAACAAATGTGCATCTGTGCGCTTTGACCTTCCATTCATGCGGTAGATCATGAAGAACAAACCAGTCCTGCAAACCAGAGTGAAGGACGAGGTCAAACGTTGAAAGAAGACTTTTAGAGCAAAAGAAATATATAAATAAGTCAAAAGTTTAGTGGTTTCTTATCACTTTAAAACCCTGAAAAATCCAGAAATTCCAAGTCGTCTTCCGGTGCTTGTAGAGAGCAGCCCTGCAAGGCCTGAATGAAAGAAAACATCTCCCTCACTGTGTGGCACTAGCTGAGTGGTATCTCTATGACATCCTCTTCAATGATCTCCCCCTGCGGGATGCTGATGTGGTCTACAGGCGCCTTTTTGCAGCTCAGCCCCGAGAAAGGACTGCACCAGGACAGCGAGAAGGGGCCTCCGAACGCCATCCGCATGGCCTCCCAACAAGGCACCTTGGCCCACTTCCCCGTCTCCCCCTTCAGGCGTTCGATTCCCTGGAGAGGAGACAACAGTGAGGTCCTGGGCTGGAGCAGGGAGAGCCGCTATCACCGCTACGACACGGCACTGATGGTGGTAATGATATAGCAAGCGCACATTTAATCAAGTCTAAAAAGCTCCTTAGTTAATGGGGAAGACAGAAACTGGTTATAGTGGTAATTCATCCTGTTCATACTGGCCAGGAAATCCGACAGGAGCATAAAATGTAAGGAAGAAATTCCAGCATTTCTTCCTGCTGAACGAACATCAGCTGCTGCTGGTGTTTAGTAGTAATACAGATGACTCCAGGGGAGGAGTTAGAAGACATCAAGTTGGACTAAACTTGTTAAAAAGACGACGGAGAAACGGCCAAATAAAAAGTACCTGGAAAAGACTAAAAGTTAAAAGCCGCAAAAAAATATTCTCGTTTTCACAACTTCTGGTGTTTTTGTGCATTTGTAAATGACTTCATAGCGATAAATTACCATGACCAGCTGGTGTCAAGACACAGAAGTGAACTCCGAACTCAATACTGCCCACTAGTGGATGAACTGACTAAACAACCATGGCAATGCAAAAGACACACGGGAGTACGTGTGGCGACGTGTGAAAATGTTTTAAATGGTCATCGCCTTTTACGTACATAAGGGAGCGCAAATTGAGAGGCTTAAGCTGATACAGATCGATTGTAGACAGACAGTTCGACCGCAGACGGACAGATCGAAACGCAGACGGACAGATCGAACGCAGACGGACAGATCGAACGCAGACGGACAGATCGAACGCAGACGGACAGATCGAACGCAGACGGACAGATCGAACGCAGACAGACAGATCGAAACGCAGACGGACAGATCGAACGCAGACGGACAGATCGAACGCAGACGGACAGATCGAACGCAGACAGACAGATCGAAACGCAGACAGACAGATCGAAACGCAGACAGACAGATCGAAACGCAGACGGACAGATCGAACGCAGACGCACAGATCGATCGTAGATCAAAACGCAGACGGACAGATCGAAACGCAGACGGACAGATCGAAACGCAGACGGACAGATCGAAACGCAGACGGACAGATCGAAACGCAGACGGACAGATCAAAACGCAGACGGACAGATCAAAACGCAGACGGACAGATCGAACGCAGACAGACAGATCAAAACGCAGACGGACAGATCAAAACGCAGACGGACAGATCGAACGCAGACGGACAGATCAAAACGCAGACGGACAGATCAAAACGCAGACGGACAGATCGAACGCAGACGGACAGATCGAAACGCAGACGGACAGATCGAAACGCAGACGGACAGATCGAAACGCAGACGGACAGATCAAAACGCAGACGGACAGATCGAACGCAGACGGACAGATCAAAACGCAGACGGACAGATCGAACGCAGACGGACAGATCGAAACGCAGACGGACAGATCGACCGCAGACGGACAGATCGAAACGCAGACGGACAGATCGAAACGCAGACGGACAGATCGAAACGCAGACGGACAGATCAAAACGCAGACGGACAGATCGAACACAGACGGACAGATCAAAACGCAGACGGACAGATCGAAACGCAGACGGACAGATCGAACGCAGACGGACAGATCGAACGCAGACGGACAGATCAAAACGCAGACGGACAGATCGAACGCAGACGGACAGATCGAAACGCAGACGGACAGATCGAAACGCAGACGGACAGATCAAAACGCAGACGGACAGATCGAAACGCAGACGGACAGATCGAAACGCAGACGGACAGATCGAAACGCAGACGGACAGATCAAACACAGACGGACAGATCGAACGCAGACGGACAGATCGAAACGCAGACGGACAGATCAAAACGCAGACGGACAGATCGAACGCAGACGGACAGATCGAAACGCAGACGGACAGATCGAAACGCAGACGGACAGATCGAAACGCAGACGGACAGATCAAAACGCAGACGGACAGATCGAACGCAGACGGACAGATCAAAACGCAGACGGACAGATCGACCGCAGATGGACAGATCAAAACGCAGACGGACAGATCGAACGCAGACGGACAGATCGAAACGCAGACGGACAGATCAAAACGCAGACGGACAGATCGAACGCAGACGGACAGATCGAAACGCAGACGGACAGATCGAAACGTAGACGGACAGATCGAACGCAGACGGACAGATCAAAACGCAGACGGACAGATCAAACGCAGACGGACAGATCGAACGCAGACGGACAGATCAAAACACAGACGGACAGATCGAACGCAGACGGACAGATCGATCGTAGACGGACAAATCGAACGCAGACGGACAGATCGAACGCAGACGGACAAATCGAACGCAGACGGACAGATCGAACGCAGACGGACAGATCGAACGCAGACGGACAGATCGAAACGCAGACGGACAGATCAAAACGCAGACGGACAGATCAAAACGCAGACGGACAGATCGACCGCAGATGGACAGATCAAAACGCAGACGGACAGATCGAACGCAGACGGACAGATCGAAACGCAGACGGACAGATCAAAACGCAGACGGACAGATCGAACGCAGACGGACAGATCGAAACGCAGACGGACAGATCGAAACGTAGACGGACAGATCGAACGCAGACAGACAGATCAAAACGCAGACGGACAGATCAAACGCAGACGGACAGATCGAACGCAGACGGACAGATCAAAACACAGACGGACAGATCGAACGCAGACGGACAGATCGATCGTAGACGGACAAATCGAACGCAGACGGACAGATCGAACGCAGACGGACAAATCGAACGCAGACGGACAGATCGAAACGCAGACGGACAGATCAAAACGCAGACGGACAGATCAAAACGCAGACGGACAGATCGAAACGCAGACGGACAGATCGAACGCAGACGGACAGATCGAAACGCAGACGGACAGATCGAAACGCAGACGGACAGATCGAAACGCAGACGGACAGATCGAACGCAGACGGACAGATCGAACGCAGACGGACAGATCGAACGCAGACGGACAGATCGAAACGCAGACGGACAGATCGAAACGCAGACGGACAGATCGAAACGCAGACGGACAGATTGAATTGCAGATGGACAGAACAATGGAACATCTTTCACAAGATTGCAGAACTTCATCAAAATCTGACACATGTTAACAAGTGAAGTATTCACCTGGGTAAACGCAGTGTCCCGTATGTTCCTCTGCACATGCAGCGCTCTGCAGCAGTGTGTACTGGTTACACTGGTAAACAACCACGTAAAGAAGTCTAATTTCTGCAACAAAAATCTTGATTTGAGCATTAAAACCTGCAGTGTGAACATAGTTTGATGTTACATTCAGTGTTTCTCCGTCCAGAAGACTGGATTCTAAAGCTCAGCCATGCAGGCAGGACTCAACCGTAAAATCCGGTTAACAAGGTTTTAGTAGGTAAAAAGGAAAACTAACAGAGCAGTTTGTCAGGTGATGAATGAAGCAAATCAAATACTGTTAAATGTCCTGGCAGTTCTGTCACTGCATTTCCCATTAATGCGAGTGCACGACGTATCATCCGTCCATCGGCTGTTAGCGTCCACGTTGTCGCTTACAAGCTACTATCTGACCAAAGAGCAGCGGCACGAGGAGACACGTTTACAAGAAGTGACACGTAGAAGGAAAAACAAGAAACGTGGTCGTAGTTCTCAGATATGATGAGAGTAAAAGCTACTCTGCTCCTCGCTGGAAGTGCCGAGAGAAACATTCACGACTTCTCATCTTTCAGGATTTTCTCCCCTGGGAACAGAAGTACCATTTCATGACCAGTAGAGACAGGAAGATTTCCAACTACCAGCCTATTAATATCATCTTTTAAAGGTCCCATATTATACCTTTTCAGCTGTTTCATACGGTCAGATTGCAAGGTGTTATACCCAGCCTTGGTTCTTCACTTCAGCCGTTTCAAATGTCTCTAGTGAGTTCTACTGAGAACGGGACGATTCTGTGTCTGTCCCGTTCATTAGCAAAGCCCGTCCACACCCACGCCACTCCTGGGAGCTGGAGCCCGCTTGGTGATGTTAGAGGGTAGGTTCAGCTAACTGGGGGCCAGGTCAACGGCAGTATCCACTAGTGGAGGGGGTTGGTTATTTCCCTTCTTGATGTCACAAAGGGAAAAGATCTCAGACTCGCCCGTTTGTGCCAGAAGGAGGAGCGAGTGAGAGGAGACAGACTCCATACACAGGATACGGAGACACAAATGACTGTTGGAAAACCTTTAGAAAGCTAATTTAGAATAATATGAGACCTTTAACATGCCAAATATGTAGGAACGGCACAAAAACGACTCAGGCATCTCAAAAAGTAAACAGGCTCATGCATCCACACACAGCTCACTCATTCATTCACAACGTTTGGTTGAATTAAAGCTTGGAGCAAAAGAACTGAGAGCATAGTCTGGTTCCTGCATGCCGGTGGCGCATCAAGCTTTGATGGGAAGTGAGCTCTTCTGCAAGCTTACCTCGGGTCAAGGTTATAAAGAGCTGTATGCCACAGAAAGCTTTTGGCAGAGTGAGTTATCAACCAAAGCAGAATGCATGAGTGTGGAGGAGACACTGCATAGGAAAGAGGCAGATTACAGACAGCAGGAGTAGAATGGGACACAAGAACGGAAAGAAAATACAGGGTGGAGAGGTCATGTGAGCACAACTGCATTCAGGGAAAGTTTCCTGGACATCATCTGCTTTTAACTTCATCAGAAAGTCAGAAAAGAGAGAAAAACACGCCGTAAAGAAAGCAAGCAAACACAGTTTTGCATTGCAACTGAGAAGATTTTATTCTCTGTGCATTTGCTGAAATATCTGCAGAATATTTAGAAAGAATTCAAAATTTCTGTAAGAAAAAAGTCAAATCAAATCAACAAGAATCATCTCCATCATTCTCCCCACCAAGGCGGTCAAACCGCCGCGTTTTCACACACATGATGAGCTAGCCTCCATGCATTCAGACATGACGGATCATACATGTAAACAGAAGAATAAAAGCACACTTTGGAGCAGAGCACTTCACAGAAGAAAAAAAATGAAATAATAAAAACAAAGTGCAGCTTTGCCTTTTTTAAGTAGCTGATGGTGAAAGTTAATACCTTCTTATATGCGGATTAGTGCAGTGATGCACCCACTCGCTGCAGACGTGTTTATCTCCAAGCAGGAAAAAAAACACGCCGCCTGCAGCAGAGACCGTTTTAAAGAGAGCCAGTGTCCTTCCAGAGGAATTTTTATATCAAAGCTTTCCAAATAATCAGAAAATTCTGGGGCTTTGCTGAATTTGGCACAGTCGCAACATCAAAACGCCACACGGCTTAGAGCAAAGAGCCGATTGGCTGGCAGCTCTTCATGCAGGCGGGATCCGGCTGTGGGAGGATAACCCTTTCTTTAGGAGTATGAACATACAGGATGGTCGCTGACTGTCAACTACAGTTTAACAAACATGTTTTACTGCTGAAAGACGGTTTCGCTGTGATTCAGAAACATTTGCTGGGATTAAAACGGGACCAGATTCAGACCTCCTGGCTTGTTTGGGCCGAGAATAAAACATGAATCAGAGGAAACAAACCAGAACCATGTGGGCTTGAAATTGGCTTAAAGATGAGAGAAGACATTCTGGTAGTTTCATCAGGAGGCTCAGAGGGAGAACGCAGGACTGAACGCTGGTCGCAGGGAAAGAAAAAATGAAGCTAACACATCTCAAATTAAAAGCTGGCTGGAAAAATTTCAGTTTGATTTACTATAAATAAATATTTTCCACGTTTCCACCATCGACTTCTGTTTTTTGGAGGCAACTACGGCGGCCGGCAAGTGCAAATGCACTTCATATACTGTAATAGAAGTCCTTATACCAAAAAATTCACCTTATTTATTGAATGATCCTCGTGTAAAAACAACGGCAAGAAGAAAACTACATTTTCTCTCCCACAACAGAGGTGCTCTGACGCTTTCCACTACGCTTACGTCAATCATTTCAATCAGCTGATCTTTTTACAATATTGTACAATAAGGTCACATGTAAAAAATAAATAAAAACAGCAGCTTGATGCAGTTTTTCTCTCTACGCTCATGATGCTCTAACGTCCCACCGCTGCTTCTGTTCTCACCGTGGTCCGTCTCTCAGGTGGAGGACGGGAGGACAGGTGTTCTGTGGAAAAAGGACCCCTGCTGCGAAAAGCGCCCCCTTCAATGAGCACAGTGACAGCATCTCACCTGTAGATGACCTGTTTTCATTATTACTACTTATCAAAAGTCTGTACAATCCTGCTGATGGAAAGGAAACATAGCCTTGAGAGCGTCGAGCTGCCAGACCTCATCCTGAACACGTCACCAGCTCATCTGTGACCATTTAAACATTACTGTTTGGCTTTTATCTCTCTAAGATTATATAATATACATGTGTGTGTTCTTTCTATGAGAAGCTTTGGCGTCAGAGCACCTCCACTGTGAGAGTGATATGCAGTATTCCTTTCTTAAAGTTGGTTTTATTTTCTGCTTGTTTTTTTATTCATGCAGTGTTTCTTATTGAAGTTGTTTATGTAGCATTTTCTTCTTGCAGTTATTTTCCTTTCTGCTTTATGTGTTTTTATATTCGAGCGTGTTTTCGTTTGTCGGTCACCATCGGTAGCAACAGTGACATAGTTAGTCTTGGATCAGCTACAGGTTAGGTAGGAAAGCTGACAACCCAGCAGCTGACTCAGCATCAGGCTAACAGTTTCCCACCGTTAGCAGAAACAACAGCGGTTTTTCCTGACTTTTTACCACCTGTTGGACTTGTGGTCTGCTTTTCAATCAGGAAGAGGTTTTGATACCATCACACCTGAAAGTAGAACTAGAGAAGAACAAGAGATCCTGATCCTGACAAAATCATAATTACATTCTGTTGTTTGAAGTTGTTTTCAGTCATTTCAATCCTGTTTTAAGACTCTTGGGAAATCTGATCCACATATAACCAGTGCGGCTGCAGGTGGAGTTAGCCGAAGGAGAGAATAGATAGAAGATAAATCTAATCCAATAAATGACTGTTTCTGCGTCTGGCAACATTTAGTCATGAGATAGTCATGAGTCATAATAGTCATGAGACTGACTATTATTTGTCAAAGTTTAAATGATTTGGGATCATTTCATTTCTCGCAGCTTCTTCTTCTGCCTTTAGATCAGGAGAAAAAGAAAGTTTTATGTGACATGTTGAGCAGCATCATGATCAACAGATCCTCTGAAACATGAACAGCGTTGAAATGTTTCCCAGGAAGTTTGGAAAAGACCTTCTTCATCCTCTGGATGAGGATGGTTAACCCGTGTTCACTAACAGGCCGCTTCTCTCATCATTTACAACAAATAGATAATATTTAAACAATTATACAACAGAATACAATTTAAAACCATAATTTCTCCATTTGTTTCAGGAACTGACAAACGCTACCAGACAAGGTGTCTCAATGAAAAGAAAAGAAGTTTGGTACAAGAGAAAGAAAAGGGTCAGAAACAGATTCATCACAGTGTTAGAAAACAGGACAGACAGGTTTTCTTTTTCTCTGCAACTCGGTTGGCTCAAGGCAACACAAAAATAAACATATAGCGCACTTGGTTGGCAACACAGAGAAGCACATTAAATGCTGTCCATGGCTAGTGAGGGGTCTGCAGTGCAATGTGTGGTTGCCCCCTCACACCACGTACTGGTAGGTCTCAGCCTTCCCGTGGTCGGGGGTGGAGAAGGGGCTAAACCACAATAAGGAGAAAGGGTGTCCAAATACGGCCCTCATGTTCATCCACTTAGTTTTTTTAGCCCATCTTCTCTCTTCCTTTTTCAACTGCTCTATGCCCTGAAAACGAAAGACAACCAAACTTCAGTTGGTGTGTTTGTGACCTACGAAGTCATCACAAACCCACTTCCAGACACTCATTCTTCTCAGACAACAAAAGGAGAATCTGGACTCGTGTTTCAGGCTACGAGCGCTGATGGTTCTGTTGCCTTCGCCTCTGCGTCACACGGGGTTTAACAGGTCAGAGCCCTCTCCTCTACGCTGACATACTACATGTTTCATCCCTCTGACATAGAGTTGCAGACAAAAAGAAGTTCACAGCAGGAAAAGGAGTTTAGGAGCTCCACGGCCAACAGGTAGCAGTGGATCAGTAAGTTTACCAGAACACCAGATGTGACAGGGAAGTGATTCATTCCTTCCTGAAACATGAACACATTTACCTTCAATAGAAAAACACTGATTCTCCTGCCTTCAAGTGGACTGCAAAGCAGCTCCAACACCTACATGTGGCTGCAGCAGAAAGGACGCTTTTAGAGCAGCTGTTTTCCCCTTCAGAAAGCTGGAAGTTAGAACTCTTCAATGCTTTTTAGTTTTTTCACACATTTAAAGTGTTTTCTTCATTTGTTGCCTTCTTCTGATGTGGAAACATGTAAACTTGTGACCCAAATTCCCACCAAAAAGTTGTCACACTGTGTAATATTTAGCTTAGCAGATCTCATCCATCCAGTTTATTCCCAGCACAACATCAAAAATCACATATCAGATGTTGATACGGACATTTCATCATTTCATGGAAATATTTAACAAATGAAGACTGAAGGTCCCACCATCCACTGTGTAGAATATCATAAAAAGATTCAGGAGGAATCTCTGTGTGCACGGTACACGGCTGGGAGTGTAAACTGGCGATCTCAGGCAGGTCTGCATTAAAAGCAGACATGATCTACTGGAAACCACTGCATGGACTCAGGAAGACTTCCAGGAATCAAGATTTCACTGTGAAATCCACAAATGCAGGTTAAGGCTCCATCATGCAGAGAAGAAGCCAGATGTGAACAGAAAACTATAAACTGGCCGGACAGGTGGAAGAGTGAAGTTCTTTCTGGAAGCCAAGGACGGCATGTCCTGCAGACTAAAGCTGAGAGTAAACTTCCAGTTACCACCCTGCATCAAACCAGTACGGGTCAACATTCCTCTTCTACAACTCCAGCAGCTGGTTTCCCAACAAGACAGACGATGCTAACGATGCTACGTGTAGCTGCCATCAGATTCAACATTAACTCGCGGGGCTGTGACGATATGCTTTTGTCCCGATTCGATTCAATTCAGATTTTCTGGGTGCCGATTCGATTTAAATGGTGATTCTCACGATTCTTCGTTATTGATGGTTTTTGTAGATTAAAAAAAATATGTATAAAAGTTTTTGTTTTTCTCGTCATTTTTCAAATAGGAAAAAACAACACAGTCGCCAGACCATCATTCTGCTGCTATAATGCCCAATAAGACAAGTAAGAAGATCAATAAAAACAATAAATAGGACAAATTCCATAATGGATTCATTTTATTTATTTGAAAACAAAATTAAAATTGTGAAATCCAGATTTTCAATTTGATTTTCCCACCCCTGTTAACTCATATTTTCCATGACATGAATGACTCAATCTAATTATTTGATATGTTTTTATGTTCTACTGGGAATAAAATGAGTTGATGGGATCAGCAAATCCCCGCATTTTATATTTCACAGTGTTCCATCTTTTTTCCTGTTAGGGTTCATACCAGCAGCATAAACGAGATTAACAAAAGAAAATTAAGTTGATACTCATCAACAACGTCAACTGAAACGCCACAATTGCCATAAGCAGCAAAGTGAAGGAACTAAGGACCAAACGGCTGTGGAAGATGCTGAAATGTGGCGTCGATAATTCACCAGAACGCTAAATAAACAGACAGAAGAGGCAAGTGAGAGAGGGAGGAGGGCCATTAAATGTGCTTCAACATGAGAGCACAGATGTCAGACTGAAGCTAAGTTCACACTGCAGGTCCTGATCCTCTTTGTTTTGTCTTTACATGAATAAATGATTGTCTTTATGTTTAAATGCAGCCTCCACCTGACTCCCGTGTGAACAGTCTACACCCTGAGGTGACCAGCATGCAGGAGATGGGATGCACATCCCGCCTCCTTCTGTCACTGAACTGGTTTACACGACCATTAAACTCTGATAACTGGAGTAACTGTAATAATCCACATACACTTCTGGAAAACCCGGCTCTATATTTTCCAGCCCACTTCTGGACTTTCAGACTTCATGTGTACCACATGGGGTTAGCATTAGCTGCTAATAAGCAGCTTTACTTCATTTATACCACTATATAAACACACACACTACGCCGACTTCCTGCTGCGGCGCCATCAGGATCTGCTTTTGTCTCCCACTCAGTTTCTTCCACAAGTATAAATAAATAAAACACGTCTACATGCACAAAATCAGAAAGCTAGGTGTGATAACTTTAATCACTTTATTAATCTGATAACTCTAAAAGTCTGACGGTGTGCTGAATGATATAAAAGGAGGATAAAATGTGAGGTGGACGTTCAGACTGAGGTCACTAACATTATCACATATGATTCTGGTTTCAGAGCTCATAAGAAAGCGGAAAGAAAAACATATCTGATTTATGCTGCTCAGACTGTCATGGAGAAAAGAAGAAAAGAATCATCAGATCTGGGTGATTTTGTTCTGCAGTGTGAACGTAGCCCACCTCTGCTTCAGCAGCTGTATGAGCAGCCTGCAGGAATCTGCCAGAGGTGACTTTAGCAGGATGTAGGGTGCTTTACATGTGGCTGCAGTAACCTACGTCGGGCTAGTACTCTACACACTGCAGAGGGAATCACCCCACCCTTTGGCTCGGAAGCTGCTGCACCTCTTTAAGCTCAAAGGAACACATTTCCCCTCTAAGATTTATCTGTCATTGTTGACGTCCTTCACCTGTAAGGCGAAGTTTTTATAAAGAGAAATTTTCTTCTGGTTCCGCCCTTCCAGCTGCGCAGCGTAAAGCATCACTGAGCTGTTCGGGCTTCAGTTCGAAGGAAATAACAGAACAATGGACGTCTGGCAGCAGGAAGTAAAGTTCAGAGATGGAGGAGGGCAGAAGGGCACTAAATGGGTCACTTACGGTCTCATCAGTACAGATGGAGTGGACTTGAGTTCCAAACATCACAGAGGTGAAGATGAGGAAGAGGAGGCCCTCAAAGCAGAGGAGGATGAGGAGGATGACTGTTGCTGGCGGAGAGAAGGAGCTGCACTCTGGGGGTGGAGGGAGATGACAGTGAAAGGGAGGAAGAAGTTCATATGAAGAACTCCTGTTAACAGCTGCAGGTAAGCGCATCTGTCAACACGAGGGCAGGTGTGGAGCCGGAGTGGGAAGGAAAATGTCTGGCTGTGGTTTGCACAAGTATTCAGCTCCCTGGGTGGGTTTACTGGGTTTTTTTTTTCTTGTACCATTGCAACATGAAATTATAGATGGATTTTATATCAAAATTATTTTAAAAATGCTCTTTTCTATGAAAGCCCCTAAATAAAATCTCCTACTAACGATTTGATTTAGAAATGGAATAATAATTAGTAACATGAGTGTGTATTTCAGTGTCATGTGATCTCAGTATAAATCACCGACCTTCAAACGGCAAGAGGAGAGGTCTGCAACATGAGCTATAAAGATAATAAATCAGCTTCGGTGTATAAAGAACAGACAAAAAAAGGATGAACACCTAAAACTTTGGAAATCCCACAAAGAGCCACTAAACCCCCCAAAGAAAATGGCACTGCACCACTATCGAGGGCCATCCACAGACTGGACAATGGGTGGGAGTGGGGGTGGGGGCACTAATCAGATCAGAGAAGCAACAAAAACTAAATCTATGGGCTTTTTGGAAAAGTGGAGGAAATTAAATAAAGAAATATTTTCAGATCTCACCAAAAAGCCTTTAAAAGACTCTTTTAGGCCCAAGTGTCAAACTCCAGTCCTGGAGGGCCGGTATCCTGCAGGTTTTTCTTGTTTCCCTCCACCAACACACCTGACCAACATTCATAAATACGTTGACAAGAAGCTTCTGGATCCATTTGATTCAAATCAGCTGTGTTGGTGGAGGGAAACAACAAAAACCAGCCGGATACCGGCCCTCCAGGACTGCAGTTTGACACCCCTGCTCTAAGGGCACGTTCACACTGCTGCTGTTTGGTCCGCTTCCAGGGATAGTACGCTTTATTTGGTGCAGTATGAACACCAACCGCATTCAGATGTAGACCACAGTGGCTGGTCCACTTTAATGTCGGGGGTCTCAGTTCACTTGCAAATAGACTATCCAGCAACCAAACAGGAAGCAACCACAATAAAGCAGCAAGAAGAAGTGAAGTGATGAAGATCATTGTTTGGGAGGAAAAACCAAGACCAGGGTCCTGAACAGGTCTAAGTTTAACCAACCTGAACCCACCCACATCCCTTATGAAGACCAAACCCCAATGAGAAGAAGTCTCCTGGTAACATGGCAGAGGGAGACTGTGGGATGCTGACTTTTCATCAGCAGAGACTGGAACACTGATCTGAACTGAAGGGATATTAGATGGTACTAAAATCAGGGAAATGTCTGAGGAAAAGCAGTCAGACACTGACAAAGCCTCACTTTCCAGGAGGACTACGACCTTCATGGTGCTGCTATAGCATCATGCAGTTGGTTCAAGGGTGAATGTATTAATGCACTGGAGGCTGTGGAGAGCCATATTACTCAAAAATAAAATTAAAAATATTCCATAAAAAAAAATAAATAAATAAATAAAATGATGACACTTGATGTTTTGTTAAATTGAAATTATTTAATATACTTTGTTTAGAAATCTATTTATGTAATAAATACAGAGTATCTTAGCTGATCTCCTCTGGATGAGGATGTCTAATGTTTCTCCAGGTTGGAGCCACTTCTCCAGGATGGGGGATACAGCCTCCTGTACTACAATAACTTTGTGTAAGACTGTTGTTTTCACCTTCCTGAGGCCTTGGTACCTCTTCAGTTTCTTCTGCTCCTTTTTCTTAATCTCTTCATCATCATAGCAACCACTATGGCCTTCCTCCGTGTCCGGTTGGTTGGCCTCCACCATTTTGTTGGTCTGAATCTGGAAGTCCCAGAGGATCTCAGCCCTCTCATTCTCCACCACTGTGGGAGGTGTCTTCAGTCCATATTTTGCACAGATGTTCCTGTACACTATGCTGGCTCCTTGGTTATGGCGCTCCATGTATTCTCTGCCTGCCAGTATCTTGCAACCTGCTGTGAGGTGCTGGATTGGTTCAGGGCTTTCTTTGCACAGTCTGCACCTGGAGTCCTGCCTTGTGTGGTAGATCTGAGCCTTGATGGTTCTGGTACTCAAGGCTTTCTCCTGTGCTCCCATGATTAGCTCCTCTGTGCTGCCCTTCAGTCCAGCCCTCTCCAGCCATTGATAAGACTTGTTTATATCCACCACTTCGCTGATCTGTCGGTGGTAGATCCCATGCAGGGGCTTTCCTCCCAGTATGGTTCCTCCATTTCGTTTCCCTCCAGGTTCCAGTGCTGAAACATTCACCAAGAGCTTCATCCCTTGGGACCATCTTCCTCATGTACCCTGATGTGACCCTGATGCTCACTAGTCCTTTGTGCTTAACGTATAGCCGCTGGACACTGGACTTTAGGTGGAACCCTCCATGCAGGGTGACCAGCTTCTGGGTGGATTGTACTTATCGCTGCATTCACATAAGCTAGAAGACTTTCTGGAGGTATGCCATTTATTCTCACTATTCAGTGTGGGAGTTGACAGGCTTTTCATCTTAGTCATGATCCTATCTTGTAGGTCAGTCACTCTCTCATTCAACTGTATTGTCTTTGCGTCTTGGTACGTAATCACTGGGTATCTTCTAACCTGGCACCCTGGCTCCCCCTTCCTGTAGCATTTACATGTTTTATCTCTTCCATCTCTAATTGTGACAGCAGCTGAAGTTTGTGGATGTTGGACTACTGAGCTACTAATTGTTTGAATGTAGGTGTATAATGTAAGTATCAAAGTTTCCATATGTCCAACAATCTCTTTGTACAGCCCCGCTCGCTAGGGTTACTAGCATAGTAGCATTCCAACGTGTCCACTGCCGTCTATTTGGTGTTCCGGTGGCCCATTGGTCATTATAGTACCCAGGTTCCTCAGTATGTGACCTTGTTTGGCTGGGCAACATCTTGGCCGCCATGTCTCTCTGTTTAATCACACTCATGATGAGGTGGTTCGCCTGTAGCATTCACGGTGCTGCCTAAGGGCCCACCTGGAAGGGGTAATATGTCCCCTGTGGGATTCGAACTCCGAATGACTAAATAAAATATATTCAATAAATTTCATTTAATCATTAAGTGTGATTAATGTACATTTTGTTTATTTTGTATCAATTTGATTGGATATTTATTAGTTTTGTTATTATGTAGTTATGAATAAAAAAAAAAAAAAAGCTCTCCACAGGAAGCCGCCGAGTCGAAGCCCAGAGCTACAGCAAGAATCTGTAGCAGAACTTAATGATTTCTGAACACCAGCAGAACCCGTCAAAATCTAATGACCTGGAGCACTTTGGTTTCAAGAGTTGTAAAAAAGAGAAATAATGTAAATCTCTCTGTGGCTGAATGTACCCAACCTCAAATCTACATACACAACATTTCCATTATAATTCCTGGATGTAAAGCAACAAAATAAGAAAAAATATGCCAGGAGGAATGAACAGGTTTGCAAGCCGCTGTGTGTCCCATTGGGAAGTCAGTGACTTGCAAACAGACGTATCGGCAATCTAATGAGATGTCCAAAATGTGATTATTGGAATTATTGCAATAATGAAAATTATACTGAAAAACTTAATAATTAAGCCAATAAACAATGTAATGAAGTCCAATCAGTATTTTACAGTTTATGTATATGAAAAAAAAAAAAAAAAATCATGGCCTTCAGCCCCCTCATGGGGGTCAAAGTCATCTTCTACATCCTTCTTCCTCCCGTCTATGAAGGGTTAACTCTTTAAAGCGAGTAAAATACAAAAGTAAAATCTCCTTACAGCTGGACTGTTTGTAATCCAGATGATAAATTTTACATTGACTCAATTCACAATAAAAATCTCACACTGCCATCACCGACACTGAAGCCTAAATGAGACTCATGTATCTGTGACAGCTCAGCCATGACATTTAATTATTTAACCAGGTGGATCTTTGACCGATACGGACACAACATTAGACTCATCATCAAATATAAATAT
This sequence comes from Telmatherina bonti, assembly GCF_933228915.1. NCBI lineage: Eukaryota > Metazoa > Chordata > Actinopteri > Atheriniformes > Telmatherinidae > Telmatherina > Telmatherina bonti. The sequence continues at coordinate 35,807,346 of NC_136623.1, read as the reverse complement.
CAACAACAGTGACGTTTGAAGATGCTGACTGTGTCTCAGTGCTTCATGCAGCCCTGTTCCTCTGAGTCCAGCAGCAGGGTGAAGGTTTGCATTCATACCTGTACACACTGCATTTCTGACAGCTCAGGAAAGGAATCAAGAGAAAGTATTACTGTGTAAAAGGAAATACTTTTACACTGTCTTTTATTAACTGGAAATGTAAACTAAAGAATAAACTACAACTAATCAGCTTAATTCTACTGCAAAGACAGGAGTTTCTGTCATTCAGTCACATCTGTGACTGTGTTACAAGCTGAACATAAGAACAGAAATATTCCAGTAAACCTAATCATAATTCATTGTTGTATTTCAATACAATACAAAAGGAAATGTGGTATTTCAAACAGAGGCTACTATAAAGGCAGTTTCGTTATGAGTCTCTGAGGTGACTCAAGTTAAAAAGAAAAGAAAAGAAAGAAGCACTCACTTGTCCAATCATCTTCAAAGCAGTAGAGGAAGTGGAAGGCCACCATGACCAGAGTGTGGAGGGAGACGAGTGCAATGTACATCTAGGTTAAAAACATGACATATAGTGACTATCAGAAACTGTCGGTCTTTAATGAGCACGTCAACCTGCCCAGCATGGTAAAGGAGAACAGATTTTCAATGGCCTTACCTGGTTTTAAGGACATACATAAAAGCTTACTGCGACATGAATTAAACATTACAGAGAAAAAAGAAAAGAAGTGTGAAAGTCTAAAGTTAGTCTAAAAACAACTTCCTCTTTCAGTGAACTTACTGTGAAAAGCACAAAGTACTTTTGGTTGTTCTCCCCAACACAGTTGTTGACCCACGGACAGTGGTGGTCCATCTTTCTTATGCACCTTTTGCAAACACTGGGGGTCAAACAGAGAGATGAAAAACTATTAATTCTGGGTTTGTTCGGAAAACTAAACAGAGCTCCAGAGATCAATCAGACTTTAAACTACATTCCAGCATTACTTTGCTATGTTTAATAGAATTACAAATTGCTGTTTGTTAACAATATAAGTCAAGAGGCAATAAATAGATCTGCAAGGAAATCTGAGCAGAGTTGGAGCTCTTTCTAAAAGAAGAGAGATAACACCTGTTTCAAATGATTCCATGTTGAAGGGAAAGCGTGGACCTTTTGATCCCAACATCAGCCTAAATTAGTAACAGTAACAGTAATAATAGATGGTTTCTGGGGTCAGCATACAGTGCTTGACGCACGTCGGCACTCCAAGGGGGCCATACATTGGGTACAGTTACATGATGTTACATGTTTTTTATTCAGAATTAATCCTTTGAAATTAAACAATTCAGAATTAACAGGATTCTCCTGCGAGTTTAATTGGAATAAATAATTCTGATTGATGTGTACTCGAAACACGCCCTTACTTAATTCTGCTTTAGATCGACAGGTTGGGAAGGGTTCTAACTGGACAGAGGGTGGACACAACGTATTGACGTCTACTGGAAATAAACACGTTGAAGGAAACATTTGTCTTTATTTTGCTGTTTAACAGAAGCTAAATGCGGCTAGTTGAAGCTAGTCAGACGCTAAGCTAACATGACTCCCTGAACATGTTGCACAAGTTGGGCTGGTTTGAAACAATAAATGCGTTTCCTATAATTCATGTATATATTGAAGAAGTAACAGAACAATTAGCAACTGGTCTGGTTTAGTTTAATAGTTTTGATACGTTGTTTAACGGGAAGCAGTATCGCTGTAGTGTCCCATAAGCTAAATGCTAACACTGATGTTTCCATAACAATAAGTTGACATGAGCTGTCCCAAATCCAAATGACGTCACTGGTTACAGTGGTCTGCAAACACGATTCCAAAACATGGATGGAGTCCGTTTAATTTGACCACGGTGTTCTGTGGGAGTTGCAGGTTTAGCGCCTCTAGTGGCCAAATATTTTATAGTATTCCTTTAAATTCTTCAGCATGTTACATCTGCATACCGCTGAGTAGCATAAGCTATTATAAAGTTTATAAATACACATTTCAGTTCAGTTATCTAAATGTAGTCATTAATGTACATTAATGTAGAATAATGTACACTAAATATATTGATGTAGAACAGAGGTTCCCAAACATTACTGCAGAGTTCCCTTTTCATCAATGACAATATTGTCAATCCCCCCCCTCCCCTTGCCATGAACCAAAGAAACATGCTAAGTAATGCATCATTAATTCAGTGGCTGCACTGTAGTTCACTACAGTTAAAATAGTCAGTGTTATCATCCATTCTTCTGCGATGGTGTGAAATGTTTTAAACTCTCTGCAAACTTCTTCAGGTGAGCCGAGTTTTATATGACATGGATGCTGCTTTAGTAAAACAACTCTGCTAAATATGGTTTATTTCTAAAGTAACTTACAAACTTTATGTATTCAGGATGAAAAGTCCCCAAGTGGTGGTGTAATTTGTTTGAGTTCATACTTCATAGTATCAGATGATAATATTCTGATACACACAACACACTTTCGTCTCTTCATTACCCACCATAGATTACTAATATTACTTGACCATTACCTGGTCAAACTGGGACCGATATGCTCCATCATATTCTCTTGTTTTTTAAGTACTTGAAGTCTCTCCTGTTGATTTATCATCATTTCCCATTGCTACTTTTACAAATTTGTTTTATTTGGCCCTCCCACAGTTTGGGAACCACTGATGTAGAAGAAGAAAACTTGCTAAAATCTTTTAATAAAAAACAAGCCGCCAACATGAACTTTACTCTCTTCTGTGTTTTGTGTCAGTCTGAGACTTTAATACAACTCAAACCTAAAAACTGTGATGGCCTTCATGTGCTTAATATGTATTTCACTCTTACAGATTTTCCCACAAACTTTACATTTTCTGGCGCTGTACCCCCCTCATCGGCGCCAGACCTGAGAAGACAGCTGCAATAGAAACGGCGCCAATGTGGCCCATTTCTGGATTCTGAAATGCATTACCATGTAGAAGTCAATGATTTTGCATTGATTTTGCGCTGGCACCAGGCTTACTCTGACACTTCTGGCGAGGGGATACAACACAATGGCATTGCTTTATCCGGTACAGCAGCAGAGAAACACAACACAACGCCAGTACTTGCATCTGAAGGTTAACTTTGGTGTAAAAATGTACGGGATAATAAGCTCTTAATTAACTTAGCCACATGAACTGATGCGCAGAACTAAGAGAGACAGAACAGGACTGTATCGTAGAGCTATTTTTGTTTAGACTATACGGTCTGACCACACAGTGCTGGGTTTGTGAAATGCTGCAGTGAGAGTTTCACGTCCTTTTTGTCCTACCTGCAGTGGTGTGCTCGGTCAGGCTTGATGCTGCAGCACTTGGGACATTTGTAGACCACTTGTCCTGGTTTCAGCTGAAGGCTCTCGATGTATTCCTTAGTAGCATTTCCTTTTGGCACTGCCCCCTACCAGGACACACATACCAAAGGACTTCAGCCTAATGAGCAGGTCATTATTAAAACATGTGGACAGAAGTTAAATGTACTTTAATTTTATGAACGTTAGCTGAGAAGTAAAGCAAAACACCAAGCATGTCCTACTTACAGGGTCAGTGCACATGGCCCTGAGGTGTGAGGCGAGGGCAAGAAAGGCCAGTGTGTTGAACAATGTACCGTTGACTATGCTGTACATCAGGTTCTTGGAGGGTAGCAGCATTACAAACAGTACCACAAAGTCAGCATACAACACCAGCAGCCACGTGATGACAGCACAGACGATGCCACAGGTATCCCTGATGAACCACATGGCTGAGGCGGAAGAGGAAGTAATGACGTCTTTGGAGATGGGGATGCGCTGCTCAGCCTGCAGGCAGCTGGACCTTGCCCCGGTCCCTGCCTGCCCACGCCCGTGCTCCACATCCCTGCATCTGTGCACCGGGCTCTTCATCCTTCATCGGAGCTCGCGTCCTGCTGTTCCTGCCACCAGACTGACAGCTCGCTCACGCCTCAGTCATCACATGCTAGGGGAAATATAAGTGTGTGTGTAAATATATACATCATGCGTTTATCATATCAATTCTCTAATACACTGAGACATAAAATTTTAATATGACTTTCTCTTTTTTATTATTATTATTATTATTATTATTTAATGAAACAGTTTTTATCCCAATGCCATCAAGGCATTAAACGCTGCACGAATGTATTTATGTATTTATTATTACCACTATATTTTATACTTTTATATGTTCATAATGTTATGTTTGTATTTATTTTAACTTTTTTTTTTTCTTTTTTTTTTGCACCTTATGACGGGTTTCACTTTTTGAATTTCATTGTAAACATACAATGACAATAAAGACATTCAACATTTGAAAATACCTCCCACAGAGTGATTAGCCTAAGTTATCTGACATATTTAGGCGATATGAACGGATCCAAGCAGTCTCTGCAGAACACTTAGGACAAGACAGCAGAGATGACATTCAGTCACTTTATTTTGTCTTATAAAAACTAGGTCACGCGCAGTAAAAGATGATCACAGAGCTGTGTGCCTTCACAACCTGGAGGATGACTGGAAGCAGGTCACTGATACTGGTTGTGTTAACTGGGGGAGCTCAGACCCTTTAACCCAACAGCACTATGTGCTCCTGCAAGCTGCAACACATTGTGATGTAATGTAAGACACAGGACAGAAGAATATAGTTGGTATTACACTTCCAAGCCGGGCTTGACTGATCTAATGAAGCAATAAAATAAAACTAATTTTAAAAAGTGGGTCATTGGTTTGCAGCTTATTTAACCTGCGTTTGGTAAACAAGCTAAAGGGAGTAATCTTCCACCAGGTATTGTCATGATATGGTGACGTGTAAGGTAATAAACCCGTGACAAACTACCTGAAGTGAGGTTTTAAAGAATGCTGAATGGCATGTCTGTAAAGCCTACAGTCTATGGTAAAACCAGACTGACTAGATCAGCTGATCCCAGCTGCAGCTAAGGCTAGCCGTCCTGCTAACGTGGAGCATTTACTCTGTCGGAATATTTATCTATTCCACTAAACTGCGTCAGCTGGGAGGCGCGAGACGCCCGGAAGCCGAAATCTGCCTTCACTTAATTAATTAGCATCAAAACCCGCTGAATCTTACCTGGAAGATCAGCATCCTCTGCTCGAGATGTGCTCCTTCAGTGTCCCACCCCCGCCTCTGTCCCTCCCCCCCGCCCTTAACCGACAACACAACGTCATGACGTAAAGAACGTAGCCAATGGGAGCAGCAGGAAGGCTGCTCTATCTCTATCTATCTATATATCTATATACATAAATCTATATCTATCTATCTATCTATCTATCTATCTCTCTCTCTCTCTATATATATATATATATAAATCTGTCTATCTATCTATCTATCTATCTATCTATATATATATATATATATATATATATATATATATATATATATATATATATATATATATATATACACACACACACACACACACATATATATACAGAAATATATCTTTCCTCCTCCATCAACTCATTATACCAAGACAACATGATCAATTCATAGTCAGGGTTCCATTTCACCTTATACCTGATTTGTGCTAATGCTTAATACACTAAATAAATGTGTTTGAAATCACCAGAGGTAATCCTGGGCTTTTGGATGTTGCATACTAACATCAACTTGTCAAAACACACAGCTGATGATGGTCTCCAACTTACTGAAAGGGAAAAACTGGAATCCATAAATGTTCAACTCAATATATCCATGACCTTCAATGAGCCTTTGGATTCATGTGATAGTCCAGTTTCCTGGAACACATGCAGCCCAGTTGCAATCATTGCAGCTGTCAATCACATCCCAGATTAACAATGAGTGGCAGTGGTGTTGCAGATTTTATATTATTCTGGCCTAGCAAAGTTAAATTAAATAACTTCTATGGCAACAGATTCCTATGAGCCTTCAATTGCCAAGAGCTTTGCTCATGTTTTTGACACATTTTCCTCTTAAAACCCATCGGTAGATGGCAGTGCAGCACAGAAAACTGCTCTGGTCATAACAAATGTAGTATACCATACTACCGCCTTTTTCATGTCCTGATCTGGAAACTCATGCAGAGTGCAGTCTATAAGTGAGAGGAGGTTGGGTTTTTTAAAACTATAATCCTGCACAATCTGTAGGAATCTTCACACAACGTGGAGCCGTGTTATGTCACCATAAAGCTGTCATGTAACAGTGAAACATTGGAGGAGTCCATGGAGAGTGGAGGTCTGCATATGAGTTATGTCAAGTACATTAACAAGAACTCCTCCTGAGCTCACAGAAACATCACAGTGATTTGCAGAAGCATTCTGTAGTGCATCATAGAGGGAGCATGAACAGTTGCGTAAACACGTGCAGAACATACAGTCTGTTTATTCAGCAGCATTTTTCTGTGTGACACATATCATTTATAGAAAACAAATGTTCAGCCAGAGTCAGTGGTGAATAGGGTTCATCTTAGACTTTACAGAAAAAAAGTATGTTTTCTTCTCCAGCATTGCTTTTCATGTCTGCTCCTGCAAGGTCAAAGGCTCCCAAATATGTTCTTGTTTGTTATGATTTTAATGGACTCAATAAACAGACAGACTTTTGTCCTCAGCATGGGTCCTTAATGATGTGGGAGCACAGATCTCAGATGAAAGAATGGCCCGACTGTCTTTTTTCATTAGAAAATAGCACTTCTTCATAATCCCCTGAGATCATGTCAGCCTTGGGAAGGGCCTTTCAAATCAGCTCGCCACAACAGCTTCCTGTGTTACGTAACTTATGTACTAGTGCAGTGAGCTTTAAGAGCTTCCTTCCTCCCATTGTCCCCCTCACACAGGTTCTCTTCTGCATATTTCCTCACAGCAAATTCCTTCCTTATGGAAATTAGTGTCCGACCAGGTTCTGATCCGCAATAACCACCTTTCTGTTAGGGGAAAAGAAAAACTTTCTTTAAGTTCTTCAAAATATACATTAACAATGTTTTTTTTAGTCTTCTCAAGTTCATCCCACTTTCCGACTCAATATCCTCTGAAATGCAGCTTTCATGGAGACCAAGCACAACGACAAAAAGATGAGAGTTTTACCACAAGCTCTTTTTAAAAAAAATATTTCTACATTTATAATTTTTGTCATAGTTCATGGTACTATTAGGATTTTAACACAGGAGTGCCCAGCTCCTGTCCTTTAGGGCTACAGTCCTGCAGGTTTTCCATGCATCCCTGCTCCAACACACCTGACTTAAATCAGTCATCGTGCAGGACTTTATTGGCTGTTGGATCCATTTCCTGGATCAAGTATGTTGGAACAGGGACACATTGAAAACCTGCAAGACAGCAGCCATTGAGGACCGACTTTGGACACCCCTGTTTTATGCTGTCAAATATAAACGGCTGCAAAACTCACAGTGAATGTCCACTGGTGACACTGCGTAAAAATAGAGCACTTCTGGACCAAACAGCTTGCTTTCAGGCAAACATTCATGATGTTGGTCCATCATTGTTAGCAACGCGGCTGATTTTCACATCTGAGAAGACCTGAAATACTGCTCAGTTATCTGGTCCAGTGCATCAAATAAAATACTTAAGAAACTTCAAATACTTAAATATATTTAAATACTGAAATACTTTACTGTAACTACAGGACAAATGTTGTCTTGATCCATAATTTTTCAAACTGGTCATTGGTAAAAAATAGACTATTGTACTCACTACTCACTTTTATCAAGAGTATCTCAGTAGCAAAAACTCGAATGATACTTTATAAAAACCTTCAGTTCAGTGTGGATATACATGGATATTGTACTAGGCAGGTAGCTGGAAATGTATTTATACTACCTAAAGCTGAGACTAATGCAATGAAAAAGTTTTTTTTAAAAAGGAATATATGAGTTTAATCATTTACCAAACCCTATATCAACAGTAAATGGCATTATTGCGTTGAAAACACATTGCGACAGTATCGGTTTAATCATGGATTGTAACTTCTAGATTTCTATAAGTGTATGTCTATGCATGTATGTATGTATGTATGTACATGTATGTGTATGTATATGTATGTGTGTATGTGCTTGTGTCTGTGTATATATGAGTGTATATGCATGTGTATGTGTATGTATGAATATGGTTTGTATGTATACAGTAAATGTGTGTGTGTGTGTGTGTACGTTTGTGAATATGAAGATGAATACATGTAAATCTTACCTGTATTTTACAAAAGGACCTCAGAAAGCATAGCTGCAGCTAGCTGTTGTGATAGCTAATGGGGATCCATACAAATGAAAAAAAGATCAGAACAGTTTATACAATATAAAACCTTGAGAGAATTACACAGTGCCATCCAAGCAACTGCTTCAGGGCGGCGGCATTATTTACCAAAAGGGTTCGTGTTTTCTGTCCTATCTGCAGAGAAATGCTAGAAATAAACAAACACAAAAGAAAAAAAGGTCTATGCATGTTTTAATATTTTTGCATACAATGAATATAATTTATCTGGTTGTCTCAAACTTTGGCTCTTTGGACATTTTCTTCCAGCAACAAGGACAAATTTAGAGTATACCCGCTTCTCAAGGGACCACAACACCACTGATTGCTTCCATCTTACAAGGAGAAGGTTTTGCCCTGCATGGAAGAACTACTTTCTGGTAGAGGTGTAAGGTTAGTCTAACATTTACTGTGTTGAATAAATAATTTGACAAGCAAGATAAAGCCACAAGAAGAAGCTAGCCATAGCAGCAGTAAGGGGTTGCTGCCAGACTGGATGAGGGTTGGTAAATGGGACTGGGTTCTGCAGAGACAGCGGATGCTCACTGAAATCAGCTTTGGGAGAGATCGACTGCAGCCACTGACATGAGGGGGATCGTCTGCTCGCCCTGTTGGCACCGTCCAGGTAGACTGCCGCTGGCTTCATAACCATGGTAACCAAAAGATGCATGGATGTATGAAGAGCACAACATATGACAAAGTCTGCCACAACACACCTTTTATGTACCAAATGGAGCAAAAATATGCCTTTATAGAAAAGGATGTCCCTGATGTGCTGCAGTGGTTCCCATGACAGAATTATGGGTGTTTTTATTTTACTGCCATCTGACATCCTGAAGGTTTTTTCTTTGGCTGCATCGCTTGTTCCAACACAATGTCATGACATAATAAAATATGTATGTTTGTCAAGTGCATGAAAATTGTACAACTGCAACATTTTCCTTCATTTTTTCTCTACAAAGCTCCCATCAAGCAGCTCATGATGTTTCCACACTGTAAAAACAGTGCCATTAGGATATATGTACTTATTTTATTACTTAAACTCCACTTTCTATACTAAGTATTGCATAGAGAACTTAAAGTGGCTTTATTATGTAAAATTCAGTCTAATTTATTTTAATATGCAAGTCCAGAAGGGCAAGAAATAATCAAGCATTTATCACAAACCCCTTTATTCATTTTGTATTGATCCTCTCAGTCGATCCATGTTCCTACCCTCACCTATGGTCATGAGCTGTGGGTCGTGACCGAAAGAACAAGATCTTGAATGTCCCCTCAGGGATGAATAAAGTATTCCTGATCAGCCTCTGCCAGAAACAAGAGAACAGAGAAAGCTCTGCCTGCAGGCTGCGTGTGATTGGTCGACTGCTAGGAGTAGTTAAACTGAGCAGTGGGCGTGGCTTTCTTCTCGTGAACTTGCACAACCTAAAGAAGATGTCCAATCATTGAGTCCCTCCACAGGTCGTCACTAAAATTTCGAAGTTGAAAAAACTCTAAAACCAGTCGTTTCCGTCACCATGGAAACTGAACTTAGAGAGTGTTGGAAAACTCAAACATGCGTTTAGGTGATAAAAAAACAGCACCGCTCATATGTCTGATGAGTATTCAACACTACAAACCTGTAGACTCCAGTCACATCTGCCAACTCTGTGCAGGGGATCCCGAGGCGTTCCTAGGCCAGCCGAGAGATATAATCCCCCCAGCGTGTCCTGCGTCTCCCCCGTGGTCTTGTCCCATAGGAACACCTCACCAGGGAGGTCCAGGAGGCATCCTGACCAGATGCCCGAGCCACCTCAACTGGTTCCTCTCGATGCGGAGGTGCAGCGGCTCTACTCTGATCTCCTCCCGGATGACTGAGCTCCTCACCCTATCTCTAAGGGAGAGCCCGGCCACCCTGCAGAGGAAACCCATTTCAGCCGCCTGTATACGAGATCTTCTTGTTTCAGTCACGACCCACAGCTCATGACCATAGGTGAGGGTAGGAACGTAGATCGACTGGTAAATCGAGAGCTTCACCTTCTGGCTCAGCTCCTTCTTCACCACGACAGACCGGTGCAGAGCCCGCATTACTGCAGACGCCGCACCGATCCGTCTGTCGATGTCGCGCTCCATCCTTCCCTCACTCGTGAACAAGACCCCGAGATATTTAAACTCCTCCACTTGAGGCAGGACCTGACTCCCGACCCGGAGAGGGCAATCCACCCTATTCCGGCCGAGAACCATGGTCTCAGAAGGACAATAAAAAAAGACAAGTTCACCAAAGTTTTCAAGGTTATTCACACATAACCAGGCATATTCAAACATTAACTCTACATTGAATGGGGAATTTGTATATTCATACAAATATATATTTGTATTTATTGCATATTTATATATAATTTGTATATTCACTTTACTGGTAGGGGCTGGAGATTGTGTAAACAAAAAAAAAATGGTTTTGGACAAAGCTATTAAGCCCAACAGGGTAGTATGAATGCAGATAAGGTCATCCTAAATGGAAGTTAGAAGTGGAAAGAGCATTGACCTCATTAGTAAAACTTAATTTCTATCAGAAAGATAATACAACAAAGCATCAAGTTAATACAACACAGATATGCAGCTATTGAGTGGCTATAGATACCGATTAATCAAATCGTAAAACTTGCTTGTTTGAACTGACATCATGCTAGTCTGAAAGCTAAGTTTACTCGCAATTTTAAGGCAGTTTTCATACTTTTGTTTCTAAGTTGAAGACTGAATTTGTTGCAGTGCACCTTTGCAGCCACCTGTCATATGCCAGTACAGAACTACCGCTGATAATAACTTGTCAGTAGGTCCATGTTTAATCTTTTTGCCTTAGTATGAATGAACACTGGTTAAATCCCATCCTGAAGAAGCCTTTTCCACATCCCTGCCACTTTTATGCTTCTGTTGTACATCAGAAATGACTTATACTTCTCTGCCACCCACCAAAGGTTGTGAGCATTCACAGTTTGGGTTAGAAATTATTTACAAAATAATAATAATAATAATAATAATAATAATAATAATAATAATAATAATAATAATAATAATAATAATAATAATAATGAGGATAAGAAGAAGAAGAATTCTCCTAATTCTCATAATTCTCTCGATTTTGTTCTGGAGATGATGTAATAATAAAAGATATAACTATTTTACACCAACAAACTATTTTTAGATTTTTATTTATTTTTATATATTTATGTTTTGCCAATAATAGATGCAGTATTTAACTTACTTCCATGTCCCTCAGAGAGACGTGTTTTCTTTTCATGTCAGATTATGTTACTTTACCTTTGGCAGCTAATGTGTCAACTAGCTTCCCTTTGGTTTTGGTCCAAGTAGGGCCAGAAAACTGCTGCATCTGGAGACAAGTCATCATTCTTCACTGAGTCTTGCTGAAATTATCATGACTGGTATAAAACTTAGCTGTTACTGCTCCACAGAGCCTCCAAAAGGTGGGCTGATCCGTTTAGACAGCAGTATGTAGCTACAGCTATCTTTAATATAAGATGAAGCACTTGTTGAGCTTTAGTAAGTATATCTTATGAATTGTAATCATACTTGGAGTCAAGCTGGGGGACACATGGGGATGTGGGAACCTACTGTAGATCTTTTAAATAAAGATGCACTTCTGGTGACTCACCAGTCTTACTTCAGGTCACTTTCTGATCCAGTCTTTGTCACACCTTCTCTTATCTTTGCTTTTGGCTCTAAGCGTTTAGAATAGTCCTCACAACCTCTCTTTCAGTCTGTGCCATCTCCCAGAGAAAATTTACTCTGCATTATCAGTTGTTTCTTTCTCTTACCACATCCTCAGCTTTGCAGACTTATTTGCTGGAAGTCAGCAAGTGGAGGACCGAGTTGTTTGTCTCTTAGTATGTGCATGTGGGGATGTGCTGTTTAGCATTTTCCAAAAGAAAATCAATCTTTGTGGGTATTTTTATGACTCATCCTCATTTAGTGTGGAAGTTTGAAGTTGTTATGGCTTGTCTCTTCAAAATGTCCATATCTAAAGATTTACTGCAAACAGAAGAAGTTTAGCAGAAGACTAAAATTACAGCATGACATTCCTTGTTTAATGATTTCTACACCATACTTTTGCTCTTTTTGGACGTTTGTCTGCAGTAACAACACTGTGTTCACCATTGAGAGCCTTAATATTCATTTAATATTCATTCCTCTAAGAAAACAGGACATAGTCACCTCTAGCAAACTGTTTACCCTTTAAGGTCCTGGTCTATTATTTAGTAGAGGTTAATTTGCAGAATTGTAATAAATTTTTTTTAACAAATTGAGGAAATCAACCTGCCTCAGCATCTCTACCGGTTGGTTTGGGTATGTAAAACCCAAACTGCATGTTTGTTTTAACGCTACAGCTTCAATTTTCAACCATTTCACTGTTATGTTAATATTATCTTAATCTTAACCATTTGTTAAAAAAAACTAAAACATTTATTCTGATTATTTTTGTCCAAAGCAACTGGAAAAATGCAGAGAAACGTTTTCTCTGGTCTTTTTTGTAGTGTGAAAATGTTGAACTGTTAACTTGTTTGGTTTTCTGTGGCTGGTTTTGTAAAAGTGCAGGCTTCCAAACAGGGCTGCTAATGCTAGCTAATCACGTGTCAACTTAGAGAAAAGAAATGGTAAAAAAGCTAGAAATGTATCGAGATATGTACAGTATAATTTGCAACTGCAAAACAGGCTTTTTGTTTGTTAATAACACCTTTTTGAAGGGAGCCTTGGTGACTTGTGTGCATGCTAATGCTCTGAACTTGCTATCAATAACAAACAATAACAGCAACACAGCATAATATTCAGACGGTTTACCAGACCATGACAGGCCTGGAAGTCCCAACTAAAAATACAAACACCTTGCTGTCACTCTCTAAGGAGGGAATTCATCAGTAGCAAACACAAAGTCAGGTGAATTGCAGAGGTATCGCTGTATGTCTGCAATACACAGGTCGGCTCTGAGTGATGTAAATGACAAAGTTCAGAAATACATGAAATAAGCACAAAATGTTTAACAGCATTTACATAACAGCAGGCCCAAAGACGCATTGGGAATAAAAACTTAAATTCTTCTGAACTCATCCATCTCAAAGCTGGCGGGGTCACCAGCCCTGCTTTGTGTGGGACCCTTGACAACCTGGTCAATTAATTTGACAGACAAACATGGAATGAAAAGGATGTTTTATCATCAGAGAAACTTTTTGCATTTGGTGATACTATTTAAATATTATGCACTATGTTACATAATCCACTTTATAAAGTTCAAAGTTTGTTTAATTGACATTTGCATTACCAGATGAAAATGAAAAATATAATAAATAAGAATAAACAGTTTAAAACCCCTATTAAAAACAACAAATCTAAATAAATGCAGCAGTAAGTTTAGCAGCATGCTAAATAGAGCTTGTTGTCAGTAACAGCAGCCTGAGTCAGGAGTTGTAGAGTTCATCCGTCTCTTGGTAGACTCTGTGCTTGTTTGGTTGTTCTGACTTTGACACACTGTGACCTCTTGTCTGAGGGGAGGGGGTGAAACGTTCATGGGCCAGGGATGTGCAGAGTCCCACATGATATGGGTTTCAGTGCTCCTACATCAGCTAATATATAGATTTCACCAGTGGAAGCAAAGCAGGTGTGTGTATGTGATTGTTGCCTCTAAAAGCTTTCACAACCCTGTGCTGGTTCAGTCCATGTGCATGGTAAATCTATAATCATCAACTGAGCCTCAAAATTACAACAAAAATGGCTAAATGGAGAGTGACTTATGGTTCCCAGCTAAATCACTGGTCCTTCTTGTATATATATATATATATATATCTGTGGGTCAGAAAGGTGTTGACAGACTACTTTCCAATCACCAACAGGGAAAGGATTTAAAACCATTCAGGTAGCTTTCTTTCATCATTAAACATGATCATTGTAATTTTAAACAAAATGAAAAACGCTGACTGACAAGAACTTTTTTTTTTTTCTTCCTTCGATGTCGACCATATCAACAAACCAATCAATGTGAATCTTACACATCAGTCTTAAATGTAGTGAAACATTTCAGTGCTTCAGTGAAAAACCTATAAATCTTTGTGCAATACAACAAACAAAGAACAAAACCATCAATGAAACAGTTCAAGTGCTACTTACAGAAGTAGTCCTCCTCATGAGGTCTGTGGTAATGTCTTAAACTCAGCCGGATTGGAGGAATGATGATGCATAGAATAGGGCTGTACACTTGCTGGTTGATAGTGGGGTGCACACATGTAGTTGGGTTGGGAGGGTGTACACTTGTGCCTGCCACTGATTTGAAGGTGCACACTGGAAATTACATGAACATAAGCAACACTTGCAGCCTGCTTTATGCTGTCCTGCTTGAATCTTCAGCATTGATTCTGAGTCAGTTTGCAGGAGGGGATAAAGATTTCCACTGTTGTCTCCATCTTGCTTGTCCTTTCACAGACATACCTGTAATTAAGCACAAGAATTGTTTACATATTAAACACTTCACAGTGGCATCAGCAAACATAACAGTGGCAGCAGTTTTGAAAACAACTGGGTGACCCTTCCCCCCCCCGATGTGAAATAAGCAGCCACTGAAGAGCCAGCTGCAGCATAACTCACTGCACTCTATCACTGACCGTATAAAATGTCGTTCCCTTGTTTACCAAGGGATTGGAATAACACGACCATCTATCCTCAAAACTGGAATGAAATGAACATGTTGTGAAATGCTGGTAATGGAGGTGAATTGTTGGCTGCCATACTTTTAGCTACGATGAGCTACTTCTTCTGCTTCTGCTTCAGCTGGAGAGGGTGGACATGATGAGCATATGGAATAGCTTTCACCAGAGCACCAAGAACTCAATCCTGAGGGTCACATGCAGATGTTTCAGCAGTACTATGCAGCAAGATGGGAGTCTGAACAAGTCGAAGAAATTTAGTTCCATGTTTGTTTTCTGATTTGTTTCTGCATGGAATGGAGCTTTATTTATTCTGGAAAGATGTATTGTTTGTCCTGAAAAATAAATTTAATTCCAAAAGATGTGATTAAACTTTTCATCCTCACAGCAAACCATAACTTAGTCTGTTCTAAAATGAACTTTAACAATGTGTTTGCTCCGTTAAGTATTCACAAAATAAAAAAGAAAAAAACCCTATTCTATTCTATTCTATTCTATTCTATTCTATTCTATTCTATTCTATTCTATTCTATTCTATTCAAAGCTCTCCTACTGTCATTTAGCAGATGCTTGTCTCCAAAGCGACTTACATGTGAGTGAGAACAACACAAGCAAGAAATCAAACAGGAAGACAACATAGATAAGTGCTGGTCAGACTGCTGTAGTTGGATGCAGGTGTTGCCATCTTTTTTTTCTTTAACCTTTTCTTTGTCTTTTTTTTCTACTTTTCTACTTTCGGTGAAATTACTCAGGTTTTATTTGTTAAAACAAAAGTGTATTCGAATTATGAAATGAGTGTTGTTTGTGCCATTACTGTGCAAATTAGGTTTAATTTAAAAAAACAAAAAAACAAAAAACTACAACGACTCCAAAGATGTTTGACACAATGGTCAACCTCCAGCGGTTAAAAGTGAAGCCTATGCTGAAGTGCATAAAACTGCAGTTCCCCCTTCATCCAATAGGGGCTACAAAACCGAGCGAATCCCCATAGACTCCCATGTTAAAAAGATCAACTTCACAGCAGAAATAAACATGTTTACAGCCTGGTACAAAAATCCATTTTAGGTTTAATAGGTCAGGTTTACCTTCATGACAACTGTGGAGGGAGGGAATTTTTTTTCCAAATTACTCATTTAATAGTAATTTTAATCTCGAAGTTCGGCATATTTACTTTCCTTTTGATTGACAGGTACCAATCTCCGGCTTCAAGTAAGAAGAATGTAGAACAGCCACTGTTTTTAGCCGGTTAACAACGTGACTTAGCTTTAGCCCGCTTACCTCCTTTAGCTGGTTAGCTCCTGTTATCTCCGGGTTAGCTCGGTTAGCTCTTAGCTACAGAAATCTCGGAGTTTGCTCGATGTCAATCATCCACCATGACGGTCACAGCCCCCCTCTCAGCTCCACATCTTTGCCCATATTTGTATTTTCTGGGTGAGATGATACGCTGCCTCTGCCTCTGCCAAGATGGTGATGGTAGGAACCGCCCACCAAGCTTCAATTCAGCTCTTCAGAAACCTATGGGTGACGTCACGGAGGCTCTGCCCATCTTTTTATATACAGTCTATGGTTTGACATCATGAATTGCAAAGATATAGTCTGGCTGCTGATGTCATGTAAAATCAGTAAAAAATCTGATAGGTCATCAACTTACTTGTGTTGCCTAGAGAAGAGGGTGGGCTTTGCAGAGATGGAGGCTTGTCCTTTTGGTTTGTGAAGCTGTCCACTAAACAGTGGGGCTGGCAACTGGGTTTATTGCTGAAAACACAGTTTAATTCTTTGTAGTAAGGGCAGAAATTTGGCCATGGCCACTGTCTTTATTCACGTCTTTTGTTCCCTTAAATTTGGCCTTCGGTCTTTTTACACGGGCACTGAATCCAGGTCTTCTTGTCAATCACGTTAGAAAGAACAAAAAGAGCAGAGCTAATCATAATGGTTGAAATGGGTTATAAGGTGGCACTTGCCTTATATCCCATCACCCATCACATTGGTAGTGATGTTGCCAATCGAGAATATGAATCTCACAGCTGTTTGTATGATGGGGATGATAGGAACAACTCAGCACCTGCTGGATATTGGTATGTTCCTACAATTTAACACCCGTGCTGAAAGTGAACCGAGACCTTTGGTTTTCAAGTGGACCATAGTTTGCTTATTCGGTTTGCAGCACTGAGTGAATGAGTGTTCACACTGCTGCAAACAAGCTGTACCATCCATGGCAGAAGACTAAACAGCACTAGTGTGAATGCACCCTAAAGCATGCTAGCAGTCCTTTGTCTTTTCCACAGCAATGCTGAGGTTGTTTGTCGCACACCAGTCCTCCAGATTTTTCACGACGGCAAACTGTGGCCTATCAGCCCACGTACCAGAGCTTTCAGCCTGTGTCACAATAAGCTGCCTGGATGCTTAGATTTCACTGTGACACCGGCCTGGTGAGTGTTGTCATTAAAGGGCTTTTTGTGGACAACCATGTCCCTGGTGTTTTGCTGTGACTGTACAAGCATGTGTGGGACAGGAGAAAGGAATGGCACTTTATTACTCTCACTGTCCTTGTGGTAATCAAAGCAGAAGACACTGATGGAAAACAAAAATAACAACAAAAAAAGTACAAAATAACATGGGTTTAGCCTTGTTGAGTCAGCCTCTCAAGGCTAAAATAATGTCCCCCTCCCTCTATGTACTCAATACACTGTATAAAACAACCTCTACATGGGTCCATTTGAAGCCTTTTATCGAGATGCTCTGCAGTGAGGACACGTTGTTTCTACATGACTCAACAGTAGAGCGAGGTTTGGTTGCTGATGACTGACAGAGGACTCTTCATAAAACTTTTACATTTACACATGTCTTGTTGAGGATCAGAAGCACTCGAGTATTCATCTATGTCTCATCTCCAGCTGAAGGAGCAGCACCAGTGAGTCCTGTGTGAGTAGGAAAACCACCTATCATGTTGAGATCATTTTTCATGGCTGCTGATGTGGGGAGAGCGAACCAATCAGGGTCACGTTAAGAGATGTTTTTCAGAGAAACATAATGTCCAAAAGTGATTTAAGAAGAAAAGCCTTTAGATTTGGGGCTGTTTGTTATGTAAGATGCAGGTACAGGTAATAGGCCAGATGTGTTGCCCACACATGACTAAAGCTTCGTCCATTGTCGCTGTTGCTCCAACTCAGTGTCATTCAGGCGGATTCAAATGGTTTCGAGTTTCTTTCAACCACAGCTCTTTGCTGATAGATGTTTTTCCACATCATAACACATCACTTGTGAAAAAGTTTCAATAGGAATTTTGATTTAAACAAAACAATTAAAAGAATACTTTGAAATAAACTTAGAAGATATGAAGAGATGATATTATATAGGTGAGATATAGAAGATATATCATTGTGGTAAATGATATTTAATAATTTGATCAAATCAGGGACAGAGCAAGTGCAATAAATGAATCATTCATGGTATGCTGCTGTTGGCTATATATATAGGTTATATCACCCAGTCGGGTGGGACAGCCACTAGTATGGCAGCATGTCAGTTGAACCAAGCGTTTGATCTTTGGCACATAAAAACGATTCAGAGGAGAAGCTGTGGAGGTAATGGAGAGGAATAAATGCATAAATGGTAATAAGGCAGGAGGAAAGTAGCGAAGGCTGGAGTGGAAATAAAACCATGAGAGGAGGTTTGTCAAAGAGTTGTGCTGTTAGAATTTGTTTTAAGATGGAATTATGCCGCCCTTGTCAAAAAGCAAGGACAGATTCAGAAAAGCAACTACATGGAAAGAAATTTATTGCTTTTTTTAGTCCAACTTTGCACAAAGCAAACAGCACAGGGCAACATTTAGTTTTTAAAAGGTCATGAAAAGATTTCAGCAGGGTGGATTTTTATTTTTGATCCTTTTAGATGTTATTCATCTAAAATTTTGGCACAATTAGGGGCATGTCCTAATAGTTGAGAGGTACCCAATATCCGGCTGCAAGAAGGAAGAGTATAGCACAGCGAGCGCAGAGTTTGATAGATGTCAATCATCAAACCCCGCATTCATAGCCCCTTTCTGAGCTCCTTCTGAGCTCCACCAGTTTGCCAATTATCCAGGAGTGATCCCACATGTGATGCTGCCAAAATAGCGACCATGGGAACTGCTCAAGCGGCAACCTCCAGAAGTAAAGATGAAGCCTGTGCATTACCAGAAACTGCTGTTCACTCCTCATCCACTAGGGGCTCTAAAACAGAGCAAATCCCCAAAAAGTCCCGCGTTAAACTTCACAGCTTAAATAAACATGTTTACAGCCTGGTACAAAAAACATTTTAGGTTTATTCGGTCAGGTTTATGGTCATGACAACTGTGGGGGGAGTGAATCTTTTTACAGTTTCATCTACAAATTTAGCATAAATAGGGGTGTGTCGTTTTGATTGACAGGTACCCCATATCCTGCAGCAAGAAGACAGAAGGTAGGTTAGCTGTTAGCTACACAGATAGATGTCAATCATCCATCCCCTACATACATCCCCCCTCTCAGCTTCACCTCTTTGCCCAATTTTTTAAAAATTTTTTTGGGAGAGATAGCACTTGTAATGCAGCCAAGGTGGCGACGGTGGGAACCACACAATGAGCTTCAGTTCAGCCTTTCAGAAACTCATGGGTGACGTCATAGAGGCTCTTTTATACAGTCTGTGTATGTGTAGATATAAATGGGTAGACTTCCAGTTCTGCCTGCAGTTCATTACAAAATGTCAGTCTTGCAAGACTGTAAAATACAGTGTAAGACATTGTTTGGTCTTCAGCAGGAGATCAACATTACAGGCAGGTGTAAGCAAGGTGAGGGTGTATCAGGGGCAAGGTGGACACAAACTCCATCGAACCTAGTTTATTCATTTTTCAAAATGATGACGATGATTCTTGAAATTTCTTTATTACTTTATAATATTAATTTATTTAAAAAATGTTCATAAAAGAAGAAAACTTGAGATGGACTTGTATCCAAAAATAGACACAAAAATAAATAGTATTATTTTAACAGAAATGAAAAACCTGCTACAGGCAATGAGTGAGCCTTGGCATTGTTGTCTGATTATCTCCCAGATGTACATCAAATGACAACAGGATATGCGCCATGTTGGAGAACACCCATTTTTTACCCAAATTTCTCACATATGCATTGCATTTCAACAAACCAGAGGGGATTCATTAGACCGACTTCAAATTTGGCAGGAAGCTTTGTGACAAGTTGGCACTCTCTCTAATAGGAAATCTCTATAATAGGACAAGTCGTGTTACCATGGCAACCCACGGGAAAAAGCACAGCCTACTCATACCTCCATTGAAATACATAGGATCTGCACCAAATTTGAAAACTTTGATATTTGTTAGGTCCTTAACACATGACACCATGTCAAGCTAAGCTAAATGGGTTTATGAGACGGGTGGCGGTGCCAACGAGGCTCGGACCCAATGGATGCCACTTGTGGCTTTAATTCTATTTATGAGTCAAAATACGCAGCTGTGATCTTGAAATAAAAAAGCATTTCTGGAAATGCATTTTCATTTTAAAACTACACATTTCAAACTGAATTTAGTAAAAATACATTTTTATTTGGTACATTTTTTATTTTAAGATCTTTTTCATATAAAATTAGAACAATGATGTAAACATAAAGATATCATCTTATATCACAAATCAACCACAGTGAGTCAAAATGGTCCCATATAGATTTTATGTTTCAGAGTTATGACAGCTATATGGATGATGATCTACTGTGTAACAATGAGTTGTCACAGCGGTTGTAATCAACCTTTGAATTGGTACATTTTGTCTCATGTGGCATCATCGTGTTGTTTTGTCAGGTGATATAAGGGAGGCTACCAGGCAGCTCTGAGAGAGGAGCAGAGACAGGTGGAGACGCAGGGTCACACGTGAGGCCACATCTATTTTCTTTGCTTTTAACCTATCATTATAAAAAAAAGAAAAGTGTCCAGATCTGCTCGGCTGCACCTGCCGATGACGTCACCCTGTATTGAACTCCATAAAGTGCAATAAGATGCTTGTGGACTCTAACCTATTAATAGATATTTTGCTTTTGGGTTTTTGTTTCTTTTAGCAAACTTAACATGTTTTCTCCGGACCAATAAAGCTCCTTTTCAATCTGAAGATGAATTATTATCACGGCAACTTCTCTATACATGCAAATGTGCTTCAAACATCACCAAGGGGAGGTTCCCTTTTTAGTGATACACCTTTCCATCTGATTAATGTATAACTGGTTAAATTGTGAATAAAATTTGCAAATATGAACTAAATAAGAGTCGCTAAAATTAACGTTAAGTCACACTGTTCTTTTTAATTGTATAATTTTGGATGCCTTTAAATGGCGGCCTTTCTGCTCTCGGAAGTGTTAGAAGTGATGGCCAGGCTGTGGTACGTCCCGTTTGGTCAGTAATGATGGATTTTATTATAAACATTGTCTGTGTATCCTATGAAAAAAGAAGTACAACCCCACCATGTGAAAAACTACCTCTGTAAGTTGTCCGGACCAACCACAGTTATGTTCACAACGTCCAGACAGTCATATACTGTGAGGTCAACGGCCAGCGCAGGGCCCCGAGCAGATCTGGTACCTGCGCCGGTACTACAGTTTCAGATTCACAACTTCACAGAGTCGTTTGGCCATTCTGGGACACTGCATTAAAAACAGTGGCGAAAATATGGCTGCTGCCGTGTATGTGGAACCGAGACAGATAGATAGAAATGTCTATGAGATAAAAAACAAATTGAGCTATTTTAGTAAAGTTATTGATCTATATGTGAAACGTAATTTCTGTGCATGACAAACGATGCACACTTTTGTGCACATGAGCCCTTTTGAACATAGAAATCATCACATCTGTGAGGCTGAAGCCATGTGTGTGCAAAATATTAATGTTTTGAACAAGTTAAGTTACAAGTGTGAATTGTTTTCCTTTAAATGTAACATGGTGTTATGTCCGACTGGAGTGGATAAGCCACCTGAAGGTCTCACAAGCCATTCCACTCATATATGTCATATCCAACATGAACTTTGTAATGTGTATGTGTGGCTGAAGTCACATAAATCACACAACAAAGCATCATTTGAGTATTGAGAGATGTGGCGAGCCGGGTCCCATCAGACTGTTAAATCAGTTTTGTTTAGCCATCTAATCAATACTGCAACAGATCGCTGCACTACTTCCCCAAAGGTTTACACGACCTTTGGTTTGATGACATCTGAATATTGACCATGTGCTGCACAAACACATAACCACACAAACACACACACACACACACACACGTCAAGCACAATTGAATTATTCTGCTGCAGTTTGCACAGCTTTGGGAGATCAGCATGATTTCTCTGGCTCTCATGTTTTCATGCTTCACTGCTGCTTTTATTCACTGCATTCTGGAGACTTGAGACAATAAAGTGAAACCAATAAGTCGGAAATCATTTAAGCTGTTTGTCACTGGGCTCTCCAGCATCGAGCCAGCTGGTGGTTGTAGATGAAGCCAGGCAGTGTGTGTGACGAGTGGTTGTTTGTCTCTGTGATGGATCAGAGACCCGGTTACGTTGCCTCTGCTGGCAGCCTGCTCCAGCCTCGGTGGATCAGGTCTATGCATGGATTTCTTTAAACGAATGGTGGCACCACATTACAGAGAAGCTGCAGCAGGTTTGTGTTTATTCCTGGACTGCTTTGATAACAAGCTGAACAATCACCGTCCTCTTTAGTAAATGCAGTATTTAGAAAGAATTTCACATGTTTTTATGGCAAACTGTGTCAGTCCTGCTTAAACAAGCTCAACCATTAAAAAAACAGATCTTATGTCATTTATTTGCTTTCGATCCATTTGGTTTTCCCACCAAGGTCACATTCTTAACTTTCCTTTGTTGACACAAAGCAAACGTATTTTCAGCTCAGCTATTTTCTGCAGTTTCTGCTGATTTCCTGTACTTTCTGTACATAACGGTGTGTTCAGGGAGAGGCTTCTTCAGGTCTGCTGTAACAATAACAGAACAGGAAGTTGTTACAGCCAACAACCTGCCCTGTGGCACGGCCGTTGCTACACATAGGGCTCTCCCGGGTCCCAAGCCCCCAATTCAGATACTTTTCTCCCAAAAAACCTGTTGTGTTTATAAAATGAACAACATTATTTTCTCTGTGCTTCTTGTTACTAAGCAGACTGCTTCCAAACAACTGAAACTCTATGTTGTTAAATCTCACTGGAACGCACCGACAGGAGGTCTGACAATTAGCCCTCTGAATTATTCATCATCCATGATGACCTTGAAGTTGAAATATTCTCTTCTGTTTCATCTGAAAGCTCTGAAAATTGTGGCGTTCAGTTGATGTTAACTTTGCGGGTATTGAGGTCTGGCTCATTGTGTTTTTCACATGAAGCGTTGACAGCAGTGACACATTCATGATCCTGACATTACATGGAATCTGTGACTACCATGTGATTATTGATCACAAAAAGTTTACCTGTTTTCATCATGATTTTGTAAAATCTTTGTGTCAAACGATTGGCAGTAATAATGTTGAATTTCTGATATTTATTCATCTGTGTGACAGCTCTCTGAGTGGAAACGTGTAACATGGTTTTCTCATACTTCTCCACCGCATCAGAGCCAAACATCGAGCGGCATCAGATCGTAGAAGCAGATCTGGCCTACTTCCCATGCAAAATGCTGAACTATCAGACACATTTTACCTCTCTGCTGGTCTTTTTATGGGTAAATATGCCGTGACCTGCTTCCATCTGTGATTTACTTACATGATTTTTCTGATCTTTGTTTGACTAAATGCTGTAATTCTAGCAACAGTTGCAGAATTCAGCACAATCTGACTACAGATGACTCCTTCAAGGATGAATTTTAGTTTTAAAAAACAATTTGAACAACTTTAATAATCACAAATAAGACACACAAATGAAAGTACACTAAAGCAAGGTATCAAAACACAGCATTGTGGCGTATACAAAATGCAGGTATCACGAAACAAAACCACGATAATGCTGAACCACATACTGCAAGAAGAGGAGATGCTAACAACGCTAAGCATATGGAAATAGTTTCTACTGATGTGTTGCTGCCATCAAATAAAAAAATGAACTCATATTTTCCATGAAATGCTAAAAATATCTCAGATTTAACATCTGATACGTTGTTTATGTTCTACTGGGAATAAAAAAAATTTCTTTTAATCTGTAAATAATTAAATTAGGTTTTTATTTATGTTACTCAGTGCTGAGCTTTTTTTTTTGTTTAACTAGAGTTTAAAGTGAGAGTATTTTATCATCTGTGTGTGTGTGGTGGTTTAGCATCAAAGCTCATCATGACGTTAGAAACACTTCTGAATATTTTATGTGGTGAAGTGGATGTTTTTCCTTTGCAAGCAGTGAGGCTGGATTGTAATTCCAAAGTGGCATCAAAGTGTTTCAGATAAAAGGTTGATACATCAAATCTGATCATTTTCAATCAGAAAGTTGATAAGATTTCCCATTTATGGCTCAATATTTCCTTCTGTTTAACAGGAATAATGGCTTTGTGAAGATGATAGCTTATGGCACATGCTGATTTTTCCTTTTTTTAATCTGAAAAAACATAAAAAATTAAGTGAAATTAGAGAAAAACAGCAGCAAATTGTTGGAGGAATTAATAAAAGACTATTATTTTCTTTCCACAGGAGAAGGCTCAAGCAGAGACTCAGAAGAAGTGGACAGGAAACGATGTTTTTACAAGCACAACAATCAGGTCTGCTCTGATTTCCTGCAAACCAGCTTAATAACTAACAACACAAAACCTTGGAAAACAGCAGCAGAGAGTTGATCGCAGCCCTTCCTGAGTAAACAGGAGAGTAAACGCAGAGGTGGTCACGTGGCTGAGATAAAGATGAAGCGGTGCCAAAGCCACCTGAGCTGAAAACAGGATGCACATGTGAAGACATTCTGTGACAAAGCGCTGCAGAGACCTGCCGATTGCTGAGTATTCCGTAAATGTCTGCCTTCCTACTTTACGAATTTCAAAGTAATTTTCTGCTTTTTAACTCTTAAGTAACAACAGTTTTGCATCGTTTTCTTTAGTAAATCAGCCTTTTCCAATAAAAAACTGTAGTTGTGTAGCATTAGCATAGCAACTTGTCCTCAGGCTGAAGAGGATGTGGAACACGGAGGACTGAACATACGGTTGTTGTGATCTGCTCACGTTGCATTACCACGCTCCATTTCCTGCATTATGATTAAGAATAGACTTTATCTTTGATCTAATGTTGTTTTACTTCTCAGAAACTGAAATCTGCAGAGAACTTTGTCTATTTGCTGGACATGTCAGAGAGTAAATCTGTGACCTGTCAGACTAAATGCAGCCAAACAGAGAGTTATTTTAGACAGCATAGCTTTGGGATTTTACAGTTTTTTCCACTATATTCCCACTATATGTGTCATGTGAGCTTGAAAGTCCTAAAACTGTAACTTTGCTTCGTCTCATTGAAAAGACATTGCAGGCTACTGATACTAACGCTGCTGCTGCAGCTGCAGCTGATAATCTGCAGGTTAAACTTTTGTAAATGAAATGCTGTGAACCTTTTTCCTATTTATCTCTCTGTTTGTGAGACTGTCAACATTTTTATTTTGTGATGGCTTCAAGTTAATTAACAGTGAGTCTAAAAGGAAACTTAAGTCGGATTTGGCTGAGTCCCATGTGTTCATGAACTTGTCCCTCCTGCTCCTCTCCACATCTTAAAGACTTCATTCAACTGGATAGTGTGCAACATTCTTGTGTTATTATGTTTTACTTTAACTTCTCGTTTATATAGTTTATGTATATTTATAGTTTATATTTATATTTTTATAGTTTATGTAATTTCATGCATTTATAGTTTCCACATTAAACAGCTTTTACAAGACTTCGTTGTGAACTATGAACTCAACCCCCAAAAACTTGTCGGACTGCCCTGAGGTGAAGGTCCCCTTCCCAGTCTTCTTCACCATTGGAGTGGTGAGCCTGGCTGAGAATCTTCTGGTCGTGGTGGCCGTCATCCGGAACAGAAACCTCCACTCGCCCATGTACTGCTTCATCTGCAGCCTGGCTGCCTTCAACACCATCGCCAGCATGACTAAAACCTGCGAGAACTTCATGATAGCTCTGGCTGATGTAGGACAGCTGGAGAGGACAGGTTCTCCTGAGACCAAGCTGGATGATGTCATGGACTCCCTCCTTTGCATGTCCTTTGTGGGCTCCATTTTCAGTTTCCTGGCCATCGCTGTCGACAGGTATGTGAGCAGATCTTACTGTTCATCACCATGTTCCTTTAACAACGACCTGAATCTGTTCTGGAAAAGACATTTTCCACTCAAACCAGCGGATTTGCTTGCTGTCAAGCCGACTGCTGTGTAGTGTTTCTCTTCGAAGGGAAAAACCAGATTGTCCTCAAGAATAGTTTAAATAGGTTAAAAAAAAGTCGAGTCCTGCTTATTTACATCTCAAATTCAATCTGGAATAGTCTCTGTACTGATTTTAGCAAAAAAAAAGTAAAGAAATTTGGGATATTTCTCTTGTAACAATCCTGCCTGGCAAAACTTCTGTTACTGCTGGAAAAACTTTGTATTTTCTTTTGAAATGGAGCCACAGCTGCAGGAAAATGCATTTCTGTAAAAGTAAATACTGCTTATTTATTTGCAAACTAAAAGTTACAGAACTTCATACTTTATGGTTTGCTACTTTTATTATCCAGCGAGGGACACAAGCTCTTCATTGTCCCCGATTAACAAACACTCAAATAATCAAACAAACATCTAATAAATAAATAATAGTATATATTTACAGGCAGCAAAGACTGATTTTCTTGCTTCTTGTGCTGACTACATGAGTCAGATATAGTTCTGATGCAGCTGCTGTAACATGGATCATGTATAAGTTACATCATAACCACTGATAAATGCTAACTTCATATGATCCATGTGTTTATTTACACTTTCTATACTTTGTTCTAACTTTGCTTTGGATCTCCTCAGGCAAACTACAATGATGGATTTTTAGTTATTTTAGTGAAAAGGTTGAGTTGATGGAAATGTTTTTACATGATCTGATGGCTGTTGAATGTAGGGACAATAGTTTTATCCGATGTCAGCCGGTTTGGGTTCTACCATAAGCTCTAAAACTGTGCAGGACTTGATAAACAACCAGATCATTGAGTGATTTGTTTTCTGTTTTTCAGGTACATCACCATTTTCCACGCGCTGCGATACCACAACATCATGACAATGCAGCGCACCGGAACCATCTTGGGTTTCATTTGGACTACATGTGGGGTGCTGGCTGTGCTGATGGTGAAGTTCTTCCACTTCAAGTTCATCATGATTTGCTTCGTGGTCTTCTTCATCGTCTCCTTGGCGATCATCTGCTTCCTGTATGTCTACATGTTCATGCTGGCAAGAATCCACGCCAAGCACATCGCAGCGCTGCCTGCAGCTAGCAGGGGTCAACGGCAGCGGAGGTGGGGCAGCAACATGAGAGGGGCTCTGACCCTCACCATCCTGTTTGGAGTGTTTGTAGTTTGTTGGGCGCCATTTTTCCTTCACCTCGTCATAATTATGGTGTGCCCCATGAATCCATACTGCGAGTGCTACAGGTCGCTGTTTGAGCTGCACGTAGTGCTGATGATGAGCCACGCCCTCATAGACCCCGCCATCTACGCCTTCCGCAGCGCCGAGCTCAGGCACACCTTCAGGAAGATGCTCATCTGTTCATACTGGAGGATTTGCTCATAGAGCACTTTTTATCATTTTGCTGCACGTTTATGTTCACACACGTACCGTCGCCCAGGAGGTTGAAGCTGATCGTCTGGCAGCTAGAAGAGGAGCCTCAGACTCTGGTCTAACTTTTACACACCTGCTTGGTTTCAGAACTTAACGGACAAAAAAACAGTTTTACCATCTGCTTTATTAAGACACATAGAATCCATTGTAAGTCACGTGACCACCACTAACACCAGTCAGTTTTAAGTGAAGTCCACATTTACATTTCTTCACACCATCACTTTCATAATTACATTAAATGTGTCTCAACATGCAGTTAAAGTGTTTTAACCATCAATAATGAATTACTTAGCTGACAATAGCACAAATATGTCAAAACAAGGAATGTGTCGTAAGAAGTTTTTCCATGACTGAAACAAGCAGTTTGTGTGCATATTCTTCTGATTTCACATTTGCAAAAGACTTCCATGACACAAAGCATTAGTTAAACAATTCAACAACAACAAAAACATAGAAAAAAAACACCTTGTTAACACTGATTTCACTTTGTTCGCTTTAAGAACACCTGACATTTTGCTATTTATATACATAAAAATCACCCTAAATCCTGCCTGCAGACAAAATCAATACAAATGACTTACATTTTTCTTCACAAGTATTTATATGAATCACAGGAAAACCACTCTTGTTGAGTACCACAAAAGCCACGATGCATGACATTCTGCTTCAGCGAATGGCTGCCGTTTCTAGATAAAAATCCTTCAAGCTTCTCAGTTTGGGAGGTAGGCACCAGCACACATTTACACAGCACTGTAAGCTATTTATACATTCATTTTTATTCTTTTGTTTACATTTCATGACTTTCTGGCATCTTATGCACAGCAGTTTAACCCAGACCGGGCAGGGGTTGTGGGATGCAGAGGGAATGAACAAGACTGGAGAATAGCTTCACTTTCAAAAGCTGCAGAAACAGCTGTGCTTCACTGTGCGTGGGCAGATTTAAGGATGTTCACTGTAGCAGTAGTGCAGGGAACAGAGCACAAAGCGGCAGGCAGAAAATTGGATTTGGACTATTTGTGTCATTCAAAAGTTCAGCTCCAAGTCAGCTTATCCTCTCATATAACAAGGTGCATTATGTCTAAGAGGAGTAATGTACATCTGGTCCTACAGGGTGACACGTGTGTGTGTGTGTGTGTGTGTGTGTGTGTGTGTGTGTGTGTGCATGAAAAGTTTAACAGAAAACCTGTAGATATGGATGTATGCATGTTGTACACACAAATGTTTTGTTGCTTTTTGTTTCTGTTTGTCAAAAAGTTTTGATAAAACCTGGTTATAAAGAAGCCATTTCAATATGACCACCATAAGTTTTCCAAATAAAAAAATTGTGTTTCATGTTTACGCCATCCCATCTTCAGTTTACCCATCAGCGCTCCAGCAGCATCCTTAGCAATGCTTTGCATTCATTTGTCTGGATAAATTCCCCTCCCAGGTTCCCTCAGAGCAGTTTAACAGCTCCGTCTAAAGTCCTGCAGTATGTATGTGTGAGAAAACAGTTCTTTCTATACCTCATGGGTGCCTTGTAGACTGTTTAACCATTAATTCTTTCTCCATCAACTCTTCAGTGTAATCTCTTTAACATCTTAAATGATGAACATTGCATGTTTAGAATTCATAAACATTGATTATTATAAATGATCAAATGGTTCAGTGGTGGAGGCGCCTTCTCAGCACAAACACTTGGTCAAAGACAATTATAAGGATTATGTGATTTTTCTCAGCGTGACATCGACTGATGCAAACAAGACAAACTAAAAAATTCTTTTTGCTGAATTTAACTGTACAATTAGGAATAAAAGTGTTTGTCTTACATATGGGCATTTCTTTCTGTTACATAAAGGACAGAAAAAGCACCAAATCAATGCACATGAAGGTTAGAAAGTGCAGGAGCAGGATTAATAAAGTACCTCTACACAGGATAATGCTAATGCTACTTGTGCATTTTTCGTTTGTTTTTTAATGCTCTTTTATTAAATCCAGTGTACGTATTTAAATTCATTGTTTGAACTTTAATGTTAACTAAGGGGCCCATTTCACAACAACTAATTACTGAACTTTGTAAAATCAATATGGTTGGTGTAAAAAACACATCATCAAAAAAAAAAAAAAAAAAAACAACACTTGGGATGAAAGCAAAAGGCAAAGTGTAATAATGAATGCACTAATATCGTCTTCATGACTAGTTAACACTTTTAATGATTGTGGAATACCGGAAAGATTTCTAGTTTTATGAATCAAAAGTCAAAAGTTGATGCAAATATTTAACTAGAAATGGATGCCAACGTCAAGAAATGTTTGTCTCTGATGAAAAATGGTGTTTTTTAGGCTTAAATCACAGTAACTGTAGCAAAATTAATGAAGGAAATTTAACCTGAGTGTTGAGTGAAAACGTGTAAAAGTCTGGAAGGTCTGTTATTTTCACATATGAACACATAATAAATGACAATGTGATGTCCTCATTTTCCAGCCTTTTCTTTTTCTCCAATTCTCCGTGTCTAATTTGTATTAAGACACAAGGAAAGCAAACAAACTGCATAAATTATGCAGAACTGAAGGCACCTGATATCACAGCGGCACTTCCCATCATGTAAAATCCCTCTTTATGCTGATGATGTGACGTTCTTTATCTCTGGAATCCAAAAGATGGCACGTTGAGTATCTGAGTCTTAAAGGGTATTTTTTTGTAAACAGCAGCAGTAACATTATACTCTTGTCAGTTGACAAGCTAATATCTAGGGATGATCAATGAACAAATAGAATTAATTCAGATAAAAATATTAATCAGATATTGATGCTGTGGTGATTTGTTAGATGTTTTTAATAAACAAGAATGCAGATGTGTTTCCATTTTCTTTGTTCTAACAATTAAAATGTCTTCTAATTTGATAAAGAAGCGGCTGATATCTACACATGGTGGTGTGTAATGATGATAAAGTTAGACTGTAACTTCTTGGCTATGGAACTAAGTATTCATCCATCCATCTTCTACTGCTTTATCCGGGGTCGGGTCGCGGGGGCAGCAGCCTAAGCAGGGAAGCCCAGACTTCCCTCTCCCCAGCCACATTTCCAGCTCTGCGGGGGGGATCCCGAGGTGTTCCCAGGCCAGCCGAGAGATATAATCCCTCCAGTGTGTCCTGGGTCTTCCCCGGGGTCTCCTCCCAGAGGGACGTGCCTGGAACACCTCACCAGAGAGGTCCAGGAGGCATCCTGACCAGCATGAGGACCAAGCTCCTCACCCTATCTCTAAGGGAGAGCCCGGCCACCCTGCGGAGGAAACCCATCTCAGCCGCCTGTATACGAGATCTCGTTCTTTCGGTCACGACCCACAGCTCATGACCATAGGTGAGGGTAGGAACGTAGATCGACTGGTAAATTGAGAGCTTCGCCTTCTGGCTCAGCTCCTTCTTCACCACGACAGACCGGCGCAGAGTCCGCATTACTGCAGACGCCGCACCGATCAGTCTGTCGATCTCGCGCTCCATCCTTCCCTCACTCGTGAACAAGACCCCGAGATATTTAAACTCCTCCACTTGAGGCAGGACCTGACTCCCGACCCGGAGAGGGCAATTCACCCTATTCCGGCTGAGGACCATGGTCTCAGATTTTGAGGTGCTGATTCTCATCCCAGCTGCTTCACACTCGGCCGCGAATCAAGTGAGAGCTGGAGATCACGACCAGATGAAGCCAACAGGACCACGTCATCTGCAAAAAGCAGGGACCCAATCCTGAGGCCACCAAACCGGATCCCCTCAACACCTCGGCTGCACCTAGAAATTCTGTCCATATGAACAGAATCTGTGATAAAGGGCAGCCTTGGCGGAGTCCAACCCTCACCGGAAACAAATCCGACTTACTACCGGCAATGCAAACCAAGCTCTGACACCTGTCGTACAGGGACCGGACAGCTTGCACGAGGGACATGATCAAATGCCTTCTCCAAGTCCACAAAGCACATGTAGACTGGTTGGGCAAACTCCCATGCCATGTCCCTCCAGGACCCCAAAGAGGGTATAGAGCTGGTCCACTGTTCCACTGAACTAAGTAGTAAAGAAGAAAATAGGTTTTGGACTCTACAGTAATGTTAACAGCATACTCACTGGCCACTTCACTAACTATAAAGTTTAATAACCACCTAAATAACACAATTTGACCCCCAGAAATGTCCAGGTCCCATTTAGCTTCTCCTGCTTACATTGTGTCTTAACATGAGCCTTTTCAGGTATGAAGGGATGCTCCCAACATCTGAAAATACATCTTGAATATTGCTGCAGTTCCTGTTGTTGTTAAAGTCTCAGCAACCAGATATATCAGCATAACCAAAGATAGTTACAATCAAACTGTGACAGGTTCCTTCCCAAACTTTACTTGTTGCTGACTCACAGTCTCGGCCATTCATTCATGTGTGTAATCCTAATTACTAAGGATGTGCACGTCCAGCGCTCCAATGCAACACTGAGGGTGTAACTAAAAGCACATATAAGCAGCCTTTCAGCCTTCACAGTTCAGTAGTATTAGTGAAACAGAAAATATCTTTTCCAACCATCTGCCCGGCTCGTCAGTTACACAAACATAATAATCCCATTGTCTAGTAGAGAAAAAAGAAAAAGATATTGGAAACGTCAGAGAGAATGAAGAGCAGACCGTTTTTATGACGCACTTTGAAAGAACTCATGATTTCAGATGCTGCTTGCTGGGTGTTCAGATAATGCACCTACTATACTAGCCTCTTTGTGTCAGTGCTGGATGTAGTACGTTGGAACATTAGCAAACATTTTAATGGGGCCGTCTCCTTTCCAGCTCATTCATTTTAGTCGGGCTGAAGCACATTTGATGAAACGTGCAATGAATTAGTCTTTAGGCATTGATTTTAGCGTCTGTAATGTTGTTCTCCAGTGTCAGCTCATCCTACCTGTCCGGACATCACCTGTCCTGTCTCTCAGTATTTACCGGTCAGAGCGCAGATGTTGGTGCAGGCGTTTCTCAAGCTGTAACAGCAGATGATCTCCCTGAAAGTCTTCCTCATCTCCTGGCTCCTGAAGGCGTAGATCAGAGGGTCGATCACCGCGTTGCACATGATGAGGATGAGGTACATGTTGAAGTGCGACATGAAGCACACGCAGTAGAGGTTGCGTGGGCACGAGATCATCAGGATCAAGTGGAGGAAGAAGGGAGCCCAGCAGACTATGAAGATCCCCAGGAGGATGGTGAGCGTGATGGCTCCCTTCATGCTGGCACGCTGGTGGATGGAGTTGTAGCCGGGGAGGGCGGCGATCCTTTTGACATGCGAGCGGGCCAGCATGAACATGTGGCTATACAGGGAGGCCATGATGAGCAGCATGGCGAAGAACATGGAGACCAGGCAGATGATGACAGGAGTGGTTTCCGAGTAGATGATGAACACGATCCCACATCCGGTGCAGAAGGTCCAGATCCCTCCGATGATGCAGCCGGCTCTCCTTACGGTCATGATGTTGTGGTACCTCAGAGCGTAGAAGATAGTGACATACCTGCAGATGAAAAAGAAAATTAACTGATCGAGGCCATGAACCACAATTTCCTGGCAGCATCTCCATCCTCTGAGAAATTATTAAGCTTTTATTTAGAACTTTATAATTAAGTAAATTAAAATAAACTGGAAAAGAATTTAAAAATATACACTCAAAATTTTACAGAATAGAAAAAAAAGTTTGTGGTTTTAATTGTAATAAAATGTACATTATTTAAAACCAGATTTTATAATTCATATGTATTTTGGGGCCCAAAGCACAGACCTCTGCTTAGTCATTTTATTTTTATTAATTAATTTATTTGTTTTGCCAGTGATGCTAAATGATCCTTATCTCAGGATGATAAAGAACATTTAAACAATCCAGGCAGTGTTCTTGATCACCAGCAGTTCCTAATTCCATTTCTAAGACTTCCAGACAATTAGATCATAATCTGTTCATAA
Organism: Telmatherina bonti; assembly: GCF_933228915.1. NCBI lineage: Eukaryota > Metazoa > Chordata > Actinopteri > Atheriniformes > Telmatherinidae > Telmatherina > Telmatherina bonti. Next base: position 35,773,635 of record NC_136623.1, on the reverse strand, counting down.
CTTTACGAGCTATGCTGCTAATAGACAGACAAACCAGTTGTGCCGAATAAACACATTCTGCCTTGGCGGAGACAATAATCTGGTTTAAAGTGAAAAAATTTATGATCTAGGGATTCATTTATAATTGTTGCTTGAAAACAGGGCCTGAAAGTGCGTCACTTTCTAAGCAAATATGATTTTTATTATGTGCACCCGTGCGCAAACTCAGATCCTCATGCACAAACATTTTACGGAGGGGAAACTGGCAGTGCAGCTGGTGAGATGGTGATTTAAAACATGTTCATCTCATGCATTTAATCATTAACATCAGACTTGAATACCCTCGTGATCCTAAACACCGGGGTCTGCAAAAAAATGTGTTGCTAAACTTAGCCATACTGAGCCAAGAGTTACAGCACAGTTTGTTCGTACTGTGATGGCGCCTATTGGTACATTAATTGTGACAAGGCGTGTAGTTAGTGTACTTACTGAGTAACAATAAGTATTGTGGTGACAGAAAGATGTGCTGGCATTGGTATAAGGTCATGCCAGTGGCAGAACGCTGCAGCGCGTCTGGTTTTCCATCAACCCAAACGAGCTCATGTCACTCCACTGCTAATCGCGCTTCACTGGCTCCCGGTTGCAGCACGCAACATTTTTACAGCTCTGCTTCTGGTTTACAAAACAACTCAAACTGCTCCCGTCTACCTTCACTCCCTAATCCAGACCTACACTCCCTCTCCACAGCTACGTTCCACCAGTGAAAGACGCCTCGTGTTACCACCACAACGTGGGACTAAATCACCAGCCAGACTCTTTTCCCCTGTTGTGCCACGATGGTGGAACGATCTCCCAAACTCTGTCCGCTCTGCAGAGTCCCTGTCTACTTTTAAAGCTGAAGACTCAGCTCTTCCAGGTTTAGTATAGCTATATTTGTTGGAAAGTTGGAGAACTTAGCCCAGTTCTTTGCATTATGATATTAATTATTTGTATTCTAACATAGATGATATTATGGGAAGGGAAGGGAGTAAACAACAACAACAACAACAACAGGCCTGTAGCACTTCATGGAAGGACCTGCGTCCAACTGGACAGTCCACCAGCACCTTCCTACGATGTCCTCTACTGTCTGATTTCCTGCTTGTGTTGTTCTCACTCATATGTAAGTCGCTTTGGATAAAAGCTTCTGCTAAATGACTGTAGAATAGAATAGAATAGAATCGAATCAGGAATGCTAGTTTTCAGAGACCATGACTGTTTCCTGGGCTGTGATAACGACTCGCTGATAAGCCAAAACACATTCCCTAGAGCAGTGCTCTGGCTGCATTGTGCTGGACTGGGTGCAGTTTTACATCAACCGACCTGCCAGAACTGTGTGGGCTTCATCTGCAGCTGTTGACCACTCTCGGGTTTCTGACCAACGGTTTTTGCAGCGGAAATCAGCTGATTGGTACGCTAGTATGTTTGATATGATCAACGATATGTGACATTGTTCCTAAAGCTCCTTGGAGTTAAATTAAATTGTATTAAATTACATCTGAGTCTGGAATAGCTCAGCCGTCCTGCACACAAAGCCAGCTGTGTTTTGATGGCATCATTAAAATGACAGCTGATACATTTAGCTTCCAGTTTCCTAAATGTAATCAGATCGTTTGACTGCATTTGCGCTGCTATGAGGCAGGGATCCAAACGTTGTCCAGGGGCCCCATCCTACAGGTATTGGATGTGTCCCTGCATCCGCACACCTGCTTTAGATGAATGGGTTCTTAACAGACCTGTGCAGAACTTGACAAGCTGTGGAGATCAGTTTTATTTTAATCAGGTGTGTTGCAGGAGGGGAACATGAAATACCTGCAGGACACTGGCCTTCGAGGCCTTCTCTGTGACAAGGGCTCCCAGTGAGAACGAATCTGTCTGTGAATCGTAAAATATGCATTTTTATCAGCGTACAAGTTACTTTCAAATCCAACATGGTTCTGCCAAGCGGCACGTTGGCCTGGGTCAACACTTGACCCGTTCATCCTGATGCACAGCCGTGTGGAACAGACTGCAGGCCGGCGTGCACGTGGCTACGGGCTGCTTCACGGGTAAATGCATTCTGTGGAAATCTAACTAAAACCTGATTAATAATTCTTATGGTATAGTTTGCAGATAACAGTAGCTACCCCCTGAGTGCGAACTCACAGAGTGCTTCGCTGTGGTCCACACACGTGCACACTCTGTTGTGGAGCGACCCATTGGCCTCCTCAAAAATGCAGGTGTTTGCATGCATTGGGGGGCATGGAGGCTGTACTACTGGAATAATAAAGATGTGTGGTGTCTTGCACAACATCATACTGAGGAATGCCATTCTTGCTCCTCCTGGCTGCCCTCCCCCTCACCATGAGGACTCTGACACCCCCTGCCCGACACGCACCATGCAGTGTTTGTAACAGTAAGCAGGATTCATTTTTAAAGTTATTTTAATGAGGTACAAATCTCAGAAAACGCCTCATGTCTCACTCATCACGCCGTGGATTTGTTGCAGTTCATCCCAGACTTCCTTCACTACACTGGTTGTGTTGCTGTGCATGTGGAGGACGGCGTCCATCGAAACCCAACCACTTCCAGGTGGGCCATGCACCCGGGGCAGATTTATTCTCAGCTAGGCCATCCCTGCAGTGGTGTGTCTGGTTGTCACAGGGCTGGGAATCTCCTCTCCACCCATTACTTCCAGTTGGACTGACAGGATAGTGTTTTCTGTGTTTATCTTCCTTTTTGCCTCCCCCTTCAGATCTGACCAATTCTTCTTGACTTCTGGTACAGACCCCTCCGTCACACCCATACGATTCATGCTGCCAAGCGACCTTTCGTGCATTTGCCGTGATCTCAAATAAAACGTTTTTTCAAGGCTCCACCTGACCAACAAGCCGCTGACCTTTCGTCTTTGTGAAATGACATCATCTCGTCTTTTAAGTTGCCGTGATGCCACAGATCAGCTGGCGGTTTTATATGCAGATATATTCACAGGATACGTGAAGTGAGCATTTCTTGGTAGGATTTCTGGCGCACACCAACTTTGGGTTTTGGACATTTTTGGCAAGTTTTATAAATGATCAGATGAAGTTGTGCTGAAGAAAAGGATACCAAGCATGATGATGGTAACTCTGTTTATCTGGTATAAACTTGTCAAGTTCTAACAGCCAAGCTGGTCTCAGACCCCTTGGGGTGGTCAGGACTTGGACGAATGACAAAGTTTATGTGTCACTTCTGGTGATAAACTTTTAATGTGATAAATGCGATAACTTAAATGAACATTTTTATAACCGGCTTCTGTCAGAAGTCAGATGGTGAAAAGTGGAATTTGGAGAGCTCGGTGTCCAGCTGGCATCCTGACCAGGTGCATGAACTTGCTCCTTTTGAGGTGCAGCAGCAGCAACTTCCCTGTGAGCCCCTGCAGATTGACACGTCTCCATGCGATCCCTCAGGGTGAGGCCAGCCACCGTTTGGAGGACGCTTTGCTTCTACGTTCCGTCCTGCCCATGTTCAGCTGCAGGCTAACACGCTGCCAGATAAGGGAAAAACTGCAGTATCTAGTTGTGCAGCTGCTCAGCTGGATGTGACTTTTAAAGCTCCTGGATTCGTTCTTACACTTCCTCTGCTGCTGTGCTTCAGTCTCCGTGAGCACGTCAGGTTTTTTAACGTGGTGCTTTAAAATGCAGCACATGAGAGCAGGAACAGAGCCTTCTGCTCAACAAGCAGCTCTACTTCCTGATTTTATTTACTTTATTTATTGTTATTTCTGTGAGATTGTTGCAATGATTGATTGTTTTACTGCTCACTGCATGAAAAATGACCCCACAAGGATGATAAGGACTCCTTGAACCGCCAACCTCAACAAATAAATCAAATGCATATGTAATCAAGACCGCTCTTATTTTTAAAGCTATAATCTGTCTCAGACAGCCAACTCAACCAATTCCATTAGCTCTCTGTTTACTGATGAAGCTCTAAAATGTCTGAGTGTTTGCAAAGCGCCATATGAGAGAGCTGTCACACATTTACTAAAGTTCGACTATTCAGCAGTTTAGTTTTATCTTGGGGCCTCATGAGGACTGACAGATGACGTACGACTAAAACTAGGAAAAGATGGACGCCTAAAAATATTCAGATCTGGGAATCTGTGTGTGTGCTTGTTCCTCTGCATCTTTCCTCGACATATCCCAGCTGGTTTGTGCAGCTTCAGGTGCCACTTGGACCGCCCCTGTCTCCTCCCGCTAATAAACATGCGAGTCATAATAAAAACATAGCATGCTTTCACCTTTAGACCACATAACAATAAGAAACAAATCAAAATGCCACAAAAGAAGAATAATGTAGCTGAATATGAAACTGTGGTTGAGTCAGAAGTGAATGATAAAATAGTCACCTATAGTACAAGTATGGAGCTTTTCAGCATACTTTGTGTTTAGAACGAAGCATTATAATGTTTATGTGTTTAAACTGAGTGAAATGTAATAGTTCTGCAGTTATAGTGCAGTAATCTTTTATTCTGTTTTAAGATTAGTTTAGTAAGATTACTGAGGCATTTTTCAGAGTTACGCTTTCTTTACTCTTCCACTGACATAGTAGGCGTGTAGAGCATCACCAGATCATTATGATATGTTTGTGAATATTGATAGCCTAAGAGATTTGATGTAATTTTATAATATGTAATAGCCTATCACCTGTTAGTAGTGCAGCATTTCCAAACATCAACATCCCACTCTTCCAGTCTAGTCACCTGTCACCATCAACAGGGCATTTTGAAATGTGTTGCTAATTTAGATTTTTATGAGCAAAAGTCAAGTATCACTTTCATAAATATGTATTTTACCAAAGTCAAATAACAACTGCACCTAAATGAAAGCTTTCTCGTAGATTATAATGAGTTCATATAAATAAATACGTAGGCGGCGGCGCAGCTGGATTTATATATGAGCTCTTGTGGAACCTGAGATCTCCTGCTCTGGCCTTTAATAATCCCTGAAGCTAGAACTCGGAGCTACGGTGAGGCATCCGTCCTGCACCGTGGCCCCTGTGTATGAAATGTCCTGATGGAGGACCTGAGAGCCGCACAGAGTCCTCATATTCTCAAAATCAACCTATTATTTTCTGCTTTAACAATTCTCTTCATTTTATTTTATTTTATTACTTTTGTGTTCTTAGCAAACACAGTTTTGTGCTTTTGTCCTCCATTTGCAGTGTGTCCCCAGTGGAGACCACCGGCGCTGTGAACGGCCACCGGTTCTGGCCGGGATGTCTCCGTCTCGTGTTGGGCACCGGCTTGGCCTGGTGGGGGTCTGTGGCCCCTCACTGACCTGTAGCAAAGTGGCCGCCCGGCTAGGCCTGATCTGGCTTTGGCTTGTGTGCGGCACCCGGTGCAGGCAACCACCCAGACGAACCAGCTTTCTGATCTAACAATAACCTCCAAGCTGCTGAACATTTACAGTTTTACCAAATGAATCACTGAAAAGATTTTTATTAAAAATATATTTTAAAATTCAATATATTACTTAAGAAATATGATGTTGCTATGGAAACAAGCCACAAACAATAGGGGCAATAGCTGGTGTTGGTGTGAATAGCGTCCCCACCTACCTGTCCACGGCGATGGCCAGCAGGCTACACATGGATGCAACAACAGAGATGCAGATCATTGAGTCGAAGACGTTGTCCATCTGCCTGATGAAATGCTCCTCCACCACCAGCTGTCGGTTGTTCAGGAGGTAAATGATGATGGTTTCCCAGGCGTTGGACACGCTAACCAGCATGTCTGCTACTGCCAGGCTGTAAACACACACAGGTTAATGGGTTTTAGCGAAGCTACATGTAGACTTCCTGCTGATTGGCTCGCTAACCCTCCTGCTGTGAAACAACACTTCCATGTCACATTACAAGCATGCTGACTGTGTGGCAGGAGAAGAAGTAGAGAAATTAACCATGACAGAGCTTGCTAAAAATATTGTTCCTTGTGTTTTATTCCTTATGGTGAAGACAGGCAAGAAATTGCAGATTTCCTCCCCTTTTTATTGCTCCTCTCTGAATTATGTTACAAGCAGCTTGTAAACGTGTAGCATCAAGCTGCATCATGTCGGTCTGCCTGGGGCAAATCTTTGCTGAGGTTGGTTGTCATTTAAACTGCAGCTTTTGTGAGGATTTCTCTTACGTGAGATCTGGCTCTTAAGAGCTAACTTATGAAAGTGTAGGACAGCAATCATGTTTGTTATACTTCAAAATGTCACTACAGCAAAATCAACTACATAAAGCTTTATGTTGCAACGTTCGTTATCAGGACTTCATTCACTAACAGCTCTTACAAACCATGTAGTTCTTAAATCCTTCTTACAAAGTTTCTACAAACATTGTGACATTCACAACAATCCTCATGTCTGGAGTTTGTTCCAAGGTAAGAGTTAGGTCCTGCACCAGGGATGGCCAAGTTCTGATCTACCATCCTGCATCCTTCAGGTGCAACCGCTGTCCAACACCTGGATGCCTCGTTAGCAGGTCTCTGCATTGCTGGACGTTGTGCAGAAGAAGGAATTCAGCTGTTTGATTCAGGTGTGTTAAAAAGGTCTGAAAGTTTCAGGATCTCATGTCAGACCTGAGGATCAGTCCATAACACACTCCTGTTACACACATCAGCAGATCCACCTGCTGAATATGGTGTTTAATAATTAAAATTTCCTACAACAAAATGTAATGAGTAGTTTTATCAGGAGATATTTTTCCATCTGTCTGTCCTGACCTCGTGGTTAAAAACAACATGGACCAACCTTCAGACATTCACCAGACGGAGAACTCCCTCCATCATCACCACAACCTAAAGGCGGAGTGTGTCCTGACATGTTGATGGAGCAGACTGCGGGTTGCGGTCCAAGTTCAGGACTAATTAAAGACCTGTTCGTACAGAAAGCTTTGTCTCTCACTGTGTGATTATTCATATCAGCAGGATTCCCATCTTCTTTAGTGTTTCTTCATTCGTTCTTTCTGCATGATGTTTGTTTTTCTCTCGTCTCGCCTGTCTGTCTGCACAGACACATCAGTCTCGTGACCTTTTATCAGCATTTTCAGCCGTTTACCTGCAGCTGTTGGAAAGACTGGAAATCACTGATCTAAGAGGGAAGATAAAAACAATTTCACAGTCTATGGACATGTCAGTAAATCTGAGGATTTTCTTAAAAACAACTTAAAGACGCGTTATGTAACGTTCTGACCTTAAAACTCTGCAGCCGGATTAGTTTGACGACACAGTGACATCTATCATGTGCATTTCTAGAGCTGCAGCTGCCCAGCGGCGTCTCAAGGCTGAGAAACCAACACTATAAAACATTTACAGCCAGGAAGCTGTGTGACGTTGCAGCAGAGTTTTGTTTCATGGTTTAATAAGGAACTGGCTGTTTTAAACATAGAACGTCGCTGATTCAGCAAAGAAACACAAGAAGCTTGAAAGAAAGAAAGGAACGAGTCATCGTAAGATCGTGCTCTGCTGGCTGGAGAGCGCGAACAGGTTGGGTAGGATGCAAGATGGATGCTGAATTAGCTGTGGCTTCATGTGTTGAGTTGTGGCTGATTTTGATGTGTTGTGGCTGATTTTGTTGTGTTGTGGCTGATTTTGTTGTGTTGTGGCTGATTTTGATGTGTTGTGGCTGATTTTGTTGAGTTGTGGCTGATTTTGTTGAGTTGTGGCTGATTTTGATGTGTTGTGGCTGATTTTGTTGAGTTGTGGCTGATTTTGATGTGTTGTGGCTGATTTTGTTGAGTTGTGGCTGATTTTGTTGAGTTGTGGCTGATTTTGATGTGTTGTGGCTGATTTTGTTGAGTTGTGGCTGATTTTGATGTGTTGTGGCTGATTTTGTTGTGTTGTGGCTGATTTTGTTGTGTTGTGGCTGATTTTGATGTGTTGTGGCTGATTTTGTTGTGTTGTGGCTGATTTTGTTGTGTATTGGCTGATTTTGTTGTGTTGTGGCTGATTTTGTTGTGTTGTGGCTGATTTTGTTGTGTTGTGGCTGATTTTGATGTGTTGTGGCTGATTTTGTTGTGTTGTGGCTGATTTTGTTGAGTTGTGGCTGATTTTGATGTGTTGTGGCTGATTTTGTTGTGTTGTGGCTGATTTTGATGTGTTGTGGCTGATTTTGTTGTGTTGTGGCTGATTTTGTTGTGTTGTGGCTGATTTTGATGAGTTGTGGCTGATTTTGTTGAGTTGTGGCTGATTTTGTTGAGTTGTGGCTGATTTTGTTGAGTTGTGGCTGATTTTGTTGTGTTGTGGCTGATTTTGTTGTGTATTGGCTGATTTTGTTGAGTTGTGGCTGATTTTGATGAGTTGTGGCTGATTTTGTTGAGTTGTGGCTGATTTTGTTGTGTTGTGGCTGATTTTGTTGTGTTGTGGCTGATTTTGTTGTGTTGTGGCTGATTTTGTTGTGTATTGGCTGATTTTGTTGAGTTGTGGCTGATTTTGTTGTGTTGTGGCTGATTTTGTTGAGTTGTGGCTGATTTTGATGTGTTGTGGCTGATTTTGTTGAGTTGTGGCTGATTTTGTTGAGTTGTGGCTGATTTTGTTGAGTTGTGGCTGATTTTGTTGTGTTGTGGCTGATTTTGATGTGTTGTGGCTGATTTTGTTGTGTTGTGGCTGATTTTGATGAGTTGTGGCTGATTTTGATGTGTTGTGGCTGATTTTGATGTGTTGTGGCTGATTTTGTTGAGTTGTGGCTGATTTTGATGTGTTGTGGCTGATTTTGTTGAGTTGTGGCTGATTTTGTTGTGTTGTGGCTGATTTTGTTGTGTTGTGGCTGATTTTGTTGAGTTGTGGCTGATTTTGTTGTGTTGTGGCTGATTTTGTTGTGTTGTGGCTGATTTTGTTGTGTTGTGGCTGATTTTGTTGTGTTGTGGCTGATTTTGTTGTGTTGTGGCTTTTGTTTTGCTGACACTTCAGGGCCACCGAAGAGAAATCTGATTGACACACAAATAAACAGTGTATGGGAGGTAATTTATGAAAAAGTTGTTGCTGTTGGTTAAATGTGAAAAGGGGATGAAGGAAAAAGATAAATAAAGACATTAGAAGGTGAATAAAAGAGAAATTCAGCTACGGGAAAAAAACTTTTTGTTTTCGGTCGATGACTGCTGAGTTCCTGTGATGGACTGGCGAGCTGTCCAGGGTGTACCCTGCCTGTCGCCCAAAGCCGGCTGGGATAGGCTCCAGCTTCCCCGCAACCCTGAATTGGAATAAGCGGTTCGGAAAATGAATGAATGAATGACTGCTGAGTTCGTGGAAACCTAAGAACCGTGAACATCTGGTGACACGTGACATTTAGGACTTGGACAGCAGATTCTGTGCTTAAGAGACCAGAAGAAAGAACTTCCTGAAAGGACAGTGAAGTGTTTTCTGAAAGCATCAGCAGTGTTTCACATGTTTTGGCTGCAGTTTCTGAAAGGTCATGTTGATCCACTGTTTCTGTTTAGGAAGCTTCACACGGTTGTTTGATCTGTTGCCGCTGTTATTTATTGATTTATTATTTTATTCAGTATCGTTCATTATGGTCACGTTATTATTATGTTAATACACCTAAATAAAGAAAACCTCAGACTTAATCTGGATATTATTTTCTATAAAGAGACTTGGTACATTTGGGGGACGGGACTGGGCCTCCAGAACTTCTCAGCTTCAACAGTGGCTGTCTGAAACATCCTTCCTCATGGGGACCCTCCGTGTCGGGGGCTGCACCTGTTTGACCGGCGAGGCCGTCATGGCTGGAGTCATCCTGCTGGGGGTGTTGGTAGGGGTTCTGCACTGCAGCCATATGGCTGTGGTTTGGACCCCGGCCTGGGCGTTATCTGTGGCTGCATCTCTGGTGGTCACTCCTGGGGCGGCTCCTGACATGGACGGATTCCCCAGATGTCATTTATTGGTTTTTATTTTGGCATCAATGGTCACGAGAAGGGTTGGGTTGTGTGTGTGTGTGGGTAACGTGTGTGTGAGTGTGTGTGTTTAAATGTGAAACTGTTTTTAATTTTTTAATGTTAAGCACTTTGATATGCTTTTGTATGAAAAGTGCTATACAAATAAAGTTTGATTTGATTTCATGTGACTGTCCTCGTCTCTTTTCCAGCTCACAGCTGAGCTGCTGAGCAAAGGTCATTATCATTAACTAGAATTAAAACTGTTAACCTTTCAACCAATCTGTCTCAGAAGCAATCTGCTCTAAGAAAATGATCACTTTGCAGGGTAATTATACTACAGAGCGTATGCCAGGACGTACTGAACACCCAGATGATTTTATGTTGCTAATTCACCAGATCTGCTTGCTTTTGCACTGCAAACAGACTTTGTTCAATGCCGCACCCTCCTTCTGCAGCCGTACATAAAGATGTGATCATTAGCACTAGAAGCAATGAACATCTAGATTTCATGCTAGTATCACATTCTCTTTAGCGGATTTAAATCATGAGGCGAAAACCTCAGGACATTTTTACTTCATCCTGCAGATGTTGAACTTCACCAGAGCAATGGACTCGACAGCACACTTCGCAATAAAACTAAAAACAACAATGAAATCTTACACCTTTAAAAAGCCTGTTTATCCATCCATCCATCCATCCATCCATCCATCCATCATCCATCATCCACCCATCCACCCATCCATCCATCATCCCTCATCCACCCATCCATCCATCCATCCATCCATCCATCATCCATCATCCACCCATCCATCCATCCATCATCCATCATCCACCCATCCATCCATCCATCCATCATCCATCATCCACCCATCCACCCATCCACCCACCCATCCATCCATCCATCCATCATCCATCATCCATCCATCCATCCATCCATGTATCCATCCATCATCTATCCACCCATCCTCCATCCATCCATCCATCCATCCATCCATCCATGCTTCCATCCATCCATCCATCCATCCATGTATCCATCCATCCATCATCTATCCACCCATCGTCCATCCATCCATCCATCCATCCATCCATCCATCCATCATTCATCCATCCATCCATCCATCCATGTGTTACTTTGTTAGGCAGCTCATTTTTTAGTCAAGCCGGGTCGTAACACCCGGCCACTTCTCTCAGTTCTACCCAGGTCAGCTGAGAGACATAATCCTTCCAGCATTAAAAGGTCTTCCACAGCTATCATCATGGTGGCATGTGCCTGAAAACATCATCAGGGGGCAGCCTAACAAAGTTGTAATTGTTCACCACTTGTCCCTAACATTGACCTTTTCTCATATTTGTTCCTTTAACTTTATTCTGTTATTTCTGTTGCCAGGTAACCGTGCTGCACTTACTATCCCGGGTTGTTAGTGTTTGCATTGTGTTGCATTTTTCATTGCGTTATCATTTAACATTATTCTTTGTTTAACTCCACCTTGCAGGATCGGTGTTGGGAAATGACCAACCCAACACTTCCTCATTGCAGGTGTGAGGGATTTCCTAGATTAGGTGATTGGGAGAAAACAAGTAGAGGATTTCCTCTTCTGTAGTTTCTTTAAGTGTGGGTTTATTTCAAAAAACGTATTAGAACTGGTATTCCTGTTGTGTATTTTTGTTTGTTTAGGAATTTTGTTTGTTTATTATTGTTGGTGTAGAATAATGTTGCTGGGGATAGTGATATGGGGAAATGGTTTAGGCTAAATCAAATCAGGTGTGTGTCTAATGGGGTGTATAAGTAATCAGTTTTGGGAGTTCGCGAGGAGAGAGAGTGAAGGAGAAGGATGTGAAACTGGTGACTGATGGCCCTGATTTTTTAAACTGTATGATGGACAATTCATGGAAAATAAATGTTCATCTTTAAGGAAATCCCAGGACTGTTGATTCTGTCTACGTGTTATCTTCAACCTTGGACACACTACCTCACACAGTGCACATTCTGCATCTCCTGTCACACAGTTAGCTTAGAATGATGAAATTTGCATCGTTTACCTGCAGACAAAGAAGTACATGGGAGAGTGGAGGTTCTTGTTCTTCACTATGGCTGTGATGACCAAGATGTTTTCCAGCAGAGAGATGATGCCCAGGATCAGAAAAACCTGGAGACAGGAGGGAGAAACAGAGTAAGCGATGAGAACAGCATGGATTAATGGAGCAGATGATAAGGTCTGAGATGTTACGGACCTCCACAGCGATGTGAACCTGCTCGCACGCTGCAGGTCTGGGGGTGCTCGTCTTGTCTTGGAGAAGAGGGGGAGCGAGGGTGTAGTTTTGAGGACTAAAGGGGTGGTCCCAGGTGGAGTTGGCCAGCAACTCGTCCTCTAGGTAGAATGACTTCTCTGTCATGTTCATCCCTCCTGCGGCTCTCGTCCAGATCATCGCAGCTCTATCTGCAGGCCATTTTCCAGCAGGCTGCAGCATAAAGCCAGACAGAATCATGTTTCATGCTTCATTTACAATGTTATTATCATGTCAACTGAATGATCTGGAAAATGATTGTCTGTAAGGCTCACTGGATCTTTAGGTCAGATGAAGAAATCAGCTGGGAACAAAACGCTGGAATATGAGCTTAATTCGCTTTGGACTTTCAGCAATACAGAATAAATTTTAATTGATTTTAATTAATCTTCATGCCTTCGTGGATGATATAAGGCAAATATTCCTTCTTTGTTTATTTGTAGCAACATCTCAGGTATCGATTGAGGGGGTAAACAGAAAGGATACAAAAGAAGTCTATCAGTGAAGGTGGGTTTAAGGGTTTCTTTGCTCAGCCAGAACAGCATTTGTCCTCCACGTCAGGATTAGCACGCTAATCTTAGCTTCTTATGGTAGCAAAGTGGCATGTTTCATGTGATGTGTCAGATAATTTATGTTTGGCCCTCTTCTTTGCTTTAATCCGTTTGTGCTTCTGCAGCCTCCATTGGGTCATTCTCAGACCAGTGGGGCAGTTTTCCACCTGATGTTGCTGAGGATGATGACATTAGTTTGTGTTAACTTCAGGGTTGACATTTCTGTCATTTTTTTGTTTTTTTTCCAAACATCTTCCCAACATTCAAAATATGAATTCAATGTGAATTCATGCTTATAAATTAGGGAAGTTTGGTCGACAAACCATTTATCCGTCAGAAATTCTGCTGTAATAAGATCTTCATTCGGTTCAGGATCTGATTGATATGAGGCGATATCACAGCAACATAACTTTCACACCTGAAAACTGCACTTCTGACTTGTTCTGATGGCAGACTGATATTTATTATCTACATTTCTGAAGCTGCCTTTGCCTTGCAGCAGGGCAAAGGTGACTAACAAACCAACCTGAACACCTTTCTCTCGCATCCCTGTGTGTTACTCAACAGCAGCGTTTTGCTTTGCAGCGCTGCCTCCTGTGTTAGCAACACACTGGTTCTTTTCAGTGGAAAACATGGTTGAAGAAATGCAAGAGGAATTTATGGCAAGAGGTGAGGAAAAGAAAGAGAGAAAGGGAACGAAGACGAGATGCAGAAAGATCACGCCAATTTATCCTGACCTTCCATACCAGGACATGTGTCCTGGTTTAACTTTCCTCCTGTGTAAAAGAACCACGTAAGTGCAACCTGTCTATGCATCTAAGAGGAATCTTTATTATAACAAAAATAAAGCAAAAAAAAAGCTTTTTATGAAACACTCTTGTTGAAATGATCTCCGTGTTGTTGGTTGGCCAGCGGTGTATAATCCAGGTACCAGAAAGTAAAAGTCCTGCCATGTGCATGCCCTCATATGCATTTAATGCAGGTGTTTTCACTAACAGCCTCATCTACCTGCGGCGGAGCTGAGCTAATTAAATGCAGCTGGTTTTGTGACTGGTTGGAACAGGTCTTACCTGCATGGCACCTGGACGATACACCTCTGGTTTAGACCTTTGTGAGAGAAACATCTCCGCATGTCCAGACATTCAGTATAGAGCTGATGAAGAACCTTTTCAGTGAGCCGAGTTCTGGATATTTTTGGTGCAAAAGAACAACAAAGTAATATGGATGAGCAGGTTTCTGAGGAGGAAGACTATGTGGACTCTGATGAAGAGGCCGCCGTTAGGGAAGCTGCTACCACTGAAAGACTTGGATCTAAAGAAGGCTAAATCTGTTGGAGGTCACTACATGTGTGGTCCACTGCTTTATGTGTCAATAAATGACCTCTGGCATGACCAGGTCAGTGACATCATGACCTGCTTGAGGTATTCACGCCAGGGTCAGTGTGAAGACACTAAAGAAGTTGATGATTGGATCTTTTTTTATGTAAAGCGATGAGTTTACTGGTGAAAATTATCCAAGAGGCCCACGCAAATAAATATTAAAATCAATTTTTTTTAAGGAAGCCTGACAGGCTAACCAAGAGATGAGAGAAAACTTTCAGATTTTTTTTAATGTATTTTACAGCTGATTTAAGACTCAGGTGAAAACTGAACCATGGTAACGGAAAAACTAACACAGGTGTGTTTCCTGATATAACTCAAAGGAGTTAACCATGCAGCACTAGGAATGAGGTGATGTGTTAATAAAAGGACCAGGAAACAGTAAATAGTGTACTCATACTGAAGAGCAAATAAAGCAGTTTCATGGAAATAAAAACTGGTTTGTTCCAGTAAAGTAGAATGATGGATGTTCTGTGAAGCCCAGGTCATCCCTTTAAAACTTGGTGCAAAATGGTTTATTCCACCAGGTGGGTTTGAGTTGAGTTATGAAGCCTGATGACCCAGTTTTTATGATCAAAGGAGGCAGGAAAAATTCCCATCTCTGCCCAAGGAAGTAAAGTCGAGTTACAACTTCAGAAGAAGAAAAGAAAGGAGGCGGGAAGAAGAAGAAAAGGGAGGAAACACTGCTACACCTGAACCGACACGCGGTCTTAGCTGACGTCACCTGACCTGACTGAGGTGGTGTCATGTGACCCGACTGAGGTGACGTCATGGGACCCGACGGAGGTGACGTCACGTGACCCGACTGAGGTGACGTCATGTGACCCGATTGAGGTAACATCACCTGACCCGACTGAGGTGACGTCATGGGACCTGACTGAGGTGGTGTCATGTGACCCGACTGAGGTGACGTCATGTGACCCGATTGAGGTAACATCACCTGACCCGACTGAGGTGGCATCACCTGACCCGACTGAGGTGATGTCATGTGACCTGACTGAGGTGGTGTCATGTGACCTGACTGAGGTGATGTCATGTGACCCGACTGAGGTGACGTCATGGGACCTGACTGAGGTGGTGTCATGTGACCCGACTGAGGTGGTGTCATGTGACCCGACTGAGGTGGCGTCACCTGACCCGACTGAGGTGGCGTCACCTGACCCGACTGAGGTGATGTCATGTGACCTGACTGAGGTGGTGTCATGTGACCTGACTGAGGTGATGTCATGTGACCCGACCGAGGTGGTGTCATGTGACCCGACCGAGGTGATGTCATGTGACCCGACCGAGGTGATGTCATGTGACCCGACCGAGGTGACATCACCTGACCCGACTGAGGTGACGTCACCTGACCCGACTGAGGTGACGTCACGTGACCCGACTGAGGTGACGTCACGTGACCCGACTGAGGTGACGTCACGTGACCCGACTGAGGTGACGTCACGTGACCCGACTGAGGTGACGTCACGTGACCCGACTGAGGTGGTGTCACGTGACCCGACTGAGGTGATGTCATGTGACCCGACTGAGGTGGTGTCATGTGACCCGACTGAGGTGATGTCATGTGACCCGACTGAGGTGGCGTCACGTGACCCGACTGAGGTGGTGTCATGTGACCCGACTGAGGTGGTGTCATGTGACCCGACTGAGGTGGTGTCATGTGACCCGACTGAGGTGGCGTCACGTGACCCGACTGAGGTGATGTCATGTGACCCGACTGAGGTGGTGTCATGTGACCCGACTGAGGTGGCGTCACGTGACCCGACTGAGGTGGCGTCACGTGACCCGACTGAGGTGGCGTCACGTGACCCGACTGAGGTGGCGTCACGTGACCCGACTGAGGTGGTGTCACGTGACCCGACTGAGGTGGTGTCACGTGACCCGACTGAGGTGGTGTCATGTGACCTGACTGAGGTGACATCAGTACCGCGTTGGGATTCATTGAGGAACAACGCAGATTATTTCCTATCAGAAATGGGGAATAAGCTGTGAGAGGGTGCTGTGCATCCTGAAGCTGTTCGGCCGGCATGTTATCAGATCAGAGTAGAAAGAGTTCACGGTCGGACAGCAGGTACAGCACGGCACCGACACTTGTTAAGAGAACTCCTAATTAGACGTCAGAAGCAGGGACAAAGGCCATGGCGTGACAGTTTGGAGTGGAACTCATAAAAAGACTTTTGTGCTGTTCCGCAGGCCTCAGCTGATGAGATGTGATGAAATCAGACTTGAAAGAGAAGCTTTAACTTCGCCCTGCAGCAAAAAGTTTGGCATCTCATGACCCGACACATGGATCCCACAGTCATGTCATATGACACTTTCAGAGCACTTAAACAATTCACAGAGGTAATGTACATCTGAATGTCCTAAAAACGCCAGCAGAGTCATGTGATACATCAGCGGTGTATCAGGAGGAGATCTACAGATTTGGTAGGAAAAGAGCTGGTGACAAAATGAAGCCAAGTTCGGCAATGAATTCTGATAAGTCATGATTACGGCCACTGCAGCTTCTGGTTTTTTCCATGAATAACATTCTGACTTCATATGACATTTAATCCTCGGGTTAGCTGGTAAATCCTAACTAGTTACCACCACACACACACACTGGGATTACTGTTAGAACAGTGAATGTTCGCAACCCAGCCTGGGTTCATGGGGTCCGTTGTTCTGTTGAGGTTCTGCTCCATCCAGTCCTGTCTTATTGTAAGTCACACGTGATTTCAATCCCACGTAGCAGGTGTATTTCTAGAGTCTTTAAATGTAAAAGTCAGAATGACTAATGAGAAGTTGAGTGCTTCTGTACGAAGACGGTTAAAGTGGCTGGATTAGTGTTGCTGATGGCAGTGAAACATAATGAGCTCTCTGATGCAGCTCACACACTTCTAAAGGAGCTAAATTAATTCTGAGAAGCTTTTCCACTCAGCAAAATCGATGAAAACTGATTGGATGATTGTGTAACCGAAGGAACACACACTTTCATGCAGTTATTGAACTTTTTATTTCTACGTTTTGCCTCAAACACTGCACCTAAATCTAACCTGGAAATGCAACAGGGGGATGTTAGTGCTGTGATTCTTCCTCTTTTCTTTTAGCAAAAGGACGTGAATGTCTGGGAAGACCTTATGTTGGTGTATTAGGACAGGAATGGTGTCGGATCCAGGATTCTAGCTGCTCTATAATCCTGGACCATCCCTGCTGGATTTCTGCTTCCATGATGCTCCAGATGTTTGTTCTGGTGAAAGGTGTGGACTGCAGCAGACCAGTTCTCCTGTTCCACCATGTTGCTGTGATGATGTAGGATGTGGTCCAGCATGGTGGAACCTGCAAGGTCTTCCCTGAAAGAGACGTTGTCTGGATGGGAGCAGATGTTTCAGCATTGATGGAGCTTCCCAGATGTGGAAGCTGCCCACGCCATCGGCACTAATGCAACCCCATCCCATCAGAGATGCAGGCTGATAACAAGCTGGATGCTCCCTCTCCTCTTTAGTCTGCAGGACATGGATAAGGCTCACAAGTGTCCAGTGGACCTGCAGCCCTGCCCCACGTGGACACAGATTGTTCCTGATTCTTTTCATCTGTAGATCAGGGATCATCATCATCTCCAGATGTCTTTGGGCGCCGTCCTGAAAGTTTTAGACGTCTCCCTGTTTGACTCGCCTGATGGGAGAGAAGCAGCTTGTTGTCTCTTCTGCACAAGCCTCTCAATGAGCGGCGTTGCAGCAGGGCAACATCAGAAATCTGCAGGACGGTGGTCCAACAGCAGGCGCTTCAGAGTTGCAACATGATGCTGAGAACTCTTCCACCTCTGCTCGTGTTCTCATCTGAGAGGTTGCGTCTCTGAAACATGCTTCCTTATACCCAGCCAGGCTCCTGATCTGCTGCCAGTTAAACTGATTAGTTGTCAGATGCTCCTGCAGGTGCTTTTAATTTGAGCCACTTACATTATGCATAATGTGTTGCTGCCATCAGTTCAAAAGGAGCTCATTTTGGGGCGGGAGGTGTTCTGCTGGGGTGTTTAGCATGAAACGGTGAAACTGATGTGTTGGTTATATTCTATTGGGAATAAAATATAGATTCATGACATTACAAATCACTGCAATCTGTTTTTTTTACTCTCAGGAATTGGATTATGTTGTACTTTATGTGACAAAAAGACAACAAAAGCGTGAAAGAACACATGTGGGGGGGGGGTCTCATGGTGCTGCCTTTCCAGGAAGAGTTTAGTTAGATTTGTTATGTGAGGAATCCCAGCGGAAGCTTCACGTTGCCTCTTTTCATTTCTGGCAAACAGAAATGCAGCATCCATTATGCATAATGTGGCAGTAAATACAACTGGCAAAAAGCAGCGAACACTGGAGAGCAGCGACAGCTCTGCTACCGA
The DNA here is from genome assembly GCF_933228915.1 of Telmatherina bonti. Lineage (NCBI taxonomy): Eukaryota > Metazoa > Chordata > Actinopteri > Atheriniformes > Telmatherinidae > Telmatherina > Telmatherina bonti. The sequence continues at coordinate 35,755,144 of NC_136623.1, read as the reverse complement.
GGGACCGTTTAAATGTTGGTCTTCATCAAAGCCTGAACAATGAAACGGATGGAAAACATGGAAGCAAAAGCTTCATTAATGACACAAAGAAACACACTCTGAGTGGCAAAAGAAGACAGATGAAGGGTTACTGGGGTTACTCTCTTTCTGCTTAAATGCATTGCTTTGTCTTTAATCAGCAGAACTTCAACATTACCCTCCAGCGGCATTTTGAGAAATACCACGTTCATATGACTTAACGAAACACGCGGGCAGATTGACACGCAAAAGGTTATCTCTCCTAAAACGTCTTTTCACACAAACACAGAAAACATCTGAGATATTGGTTGTATGAATGTTTTGTCCTGCATGTTGCATCATACCTGCTCCAGGAAAACAACAAACTCCCTGAAAATCTGTGAGAAGGCTTTTTGTGTTATCCGGGGAGACGTTGGCGTGGCCCGGAGTGACTGGTTAATGAGCAAGGATAGCCTGGAGGAGCTCTCATTCCACACAAAGACGGATTTTTTTCTTTAACTCGTGTAGGTTAGCGCTTTCTGCGGTGTCAACAGCCGGATGTTGTGTTTCCTGCTGCAGGAATTTGAGCTGCTGCTGGGATGTAAAAATGGATTTTATATGTGCTAACGTAGCACATATGCATCATTCTCACGCTCCTGTGTTTAACTTTCATTTTGTACTTTTGTGAGTTCGTACAATTTAATGAAATTCACAGAGGAATTAAAATCCTACATTAATTTTCAGATCGCGATGTTGTTTCAATATTAATGAGGAAAACAGATCGAAATGCAAAACAAGCTTCTCTCAGGTGGCCGTTCTTCCTTCTTTAGCACAAATGCAGAAATTAGGACAATTATGCCTGGTGAGACTAAAGTAATTAAACTTAATTAATGGAAATGTTTGTCACTTCCAAACAATCTGTGTTGCACCATCAACACACACATTGCAGAATGTCAGACTGACACAGGCTTACTTGCATGCCTGCAATAAGCCAAGCTGCTTCAGTGCCATCAAAACGTGTTAAACATAGCCGTTCCAGGAATAGATCAATAAAGTGGCCTAGTTTCATCACAATGTGAGTATTAATGCAATTATTCAGATTTTACTGAACAAAAGTGTATTTACAGTAATAAACGGTGCCTGAATCTCTGCAAAATGAAGGTTCAAGTGAGACTAATTGATCTGATTGATAGGAAAATAGAATATGGAAGCTTTATTGTCACTGGATAAGAATAGAATAAAATTCCTTTTGCCATCATTTCATTCTGCATTTAATGATTAATCTCATCTGAATCTTTATTCAGTAAGCGTATATATATATATATATATATATATATATATATATATATATATATGTACATATATGTACACAGTGACGTATTCCTATTTATTTCCACGCAGTTAGTCATGTAGCGTATGCCACACGAGCAGCAGCTCAGTGACTCAGACAAGCTCTGCATATGTCTGCTATTTGAATCAGGTGTGTTGCAGCTGGGACACTTGGAAAACCTGCAGGACTCCGGTCCTCAAGGACCAGGATTGAGGATCCCTGATCTAAAATACAGATCCAAATACAGATTTCTTGGCTGCGATGGACACTGGGAGGCCGAGAACATATTTTGCAATGCATCTTTTCCAATGTTTGGAACCACTCTTACATGGTTTTACAGTAAAGGTGACCTGACAACACTTGTCAGGTTCACAAACATACTTTTTACAAAACCCAGCTACGTGTGGACATTCAGTTCTGCTAGTGTACACATCATCACATTCTGGTGTGGACCCCTTGAAAACTGGGGGTCTCAGTTTGCTTACAGTGTCAAAGCAAACACACCATCCAACACCGAGCGTGTTGCAGTGCAACATGCTGGATGGCTCGCTGTGTCACCTCATAACGGACAGATTCTGATCAAAACTGGAGTATGTTTGAATACCAAAGTAAAAAAAGAAACTCAGAGACGAATAGCTTAATTGTTGCCGTACTGTTTACACGCACCTGTTTGTGGTTCTGTTGAGCCGTGTTCTCCTCCTATTTCTCCTCCTATTTCTTCCTTGTTAGTAGAGTTTTCTGGTGATATCGTCCCTAGTGAGCTGCTGTAGCTGCACAATGCTGTCCAGTGGGGAAGCAAGTGTCTTCAGAGAGTACTGGTATTTCGTTTCACCCAGATAGAAAATAAGGCCAAAATTCCACCACATGAGCGCGAGACTTGATCTATATCCAGTCTGGTTCCTCACATTTGAAGATCTGACAAATACAAGACTTGCTGTTGCGATAACTGAGCCACAAGTGCCAGAAGTAGTCCAGGTTAGGCCCAAACATGTTTATTAAGGACATCGACGTTCATGAGTCTAAGAGCAAAGACACAAACAATGTTCTGTCTTGAATCCAGCAGTTCTTTTAAAGACAACTTCAGAAAGAGTTTAGAAAACCTGTATGAGGATATTAATGAATTAGGCCGTCGAGTTTAAGTAGTTGAAGCCACACTGTATGTAATCATCAGGGGCTTAAATTTAATCTGAACAAACAGTGAAGCATGACTCCAACACCAGATGGGTTACCGCTGTCTGAGCTCCACTGTGGGTGATGGGACACCTGCTAGTTTGTAATCAGACCTAAATATATAATGAATAATATATATATATATTATATAAATATCCTATAAATATATTATCTTTTGCTCATAGAATTTGCTCTGTTTCCTCTCTCTGGTAGTCACCTAGGCATGTCTACACATGGGAAGGGCAGAGCATGGCGATACTATAGGGACTATCAAGGCAGCGGTTCATGCAGACATTTTTTTGCAGCCAGTTAGTTTAGCAACAGATGGTTTGTTTTAGGGGCATGACCCCAATTTTTATACATTTCAACACAAAATTTCAGATCCTCTAAGACTGCAGAATAACAAGGACATGTTTATCCTGGAGCTGCTAGCGCTGAACTGGTGGCTGCTTTTCTTCGTAGCATGCTAGCTAGACTGCTTACATGTCTAACATAACTGTTTTAAAAAGTCCCTAACCCCAACATTTTAGCTCATACAAAGTTGGAAAACAAGCATTAATTCAGTTATTTTTGTTTGATGTAGCTTCTTCATAATCCGAGTTTCACACACGGATATGCTCAGGCTATGCCTTAACAGCCATTCTTTAAATGTATTACATACCCAGAGCAGGACCCCTCCACTGACTCTCAAGGTCCACTGTCCAGCATGTTTTAGATGTTTCCCTGCTCCAACACAGCCAATTCAAGTCAAATGAATCCAACAGCTTGTCACACTTATAACAATTCATTCATTCGAGGCAACTGAGTTGTAGCAGGAAAACAAATCAGGATAGTGGCCCTCAAGGACCTGAGTTAAAGAGCCATTACCCAGGACACAAGTTCACTCCTTTTCTAACTGGGAATGGCTGTCGTACGTCACCAGAGCTCTGCCTGCTATGTTGGGAGAATGAAACTGTTGTTCATATCCACACTTCACGCATAAGCTTTATCAAAACATGTTGTAAAACATTTCTAGAGAGATAATCTCACAGGCCAAGAGTCATTTCAGAGCCAAAATGGCACCAAGTTTAACATTCATCTTCACAAGCTGCCTAACAATAACTGGAGTTGTTCAGTCTTACACATCTGTGCTTAGCTTGTATTTGGTGTAAATTTGCACACATTGAGAACTTAAAACTACTCATCATTAAATGTATATGCTTGAATCTTACAGACGGATGAAGATCGGAAAGTCTACAAGCTGTCAGCTGCGAAGACTACTTTACACTGTAAATGTATTTTACTGAAGTATTAATTGATCTGATGTTTGGACTCTGCAATAAAATGTATTTTCTGTTGATCTGTGTGCATTTATTTCTGTTAAATGAATTTATTTTTACACTATGAAAGGAAGAGACAGATGTCTATATATACAGGATCAAACATTCACCTTCAGACTTATTAAAGAAAAAGGAAAAAGGTATGCAAAAAAAAAGGAGGAAACTGTGCAAAAATATTGCATTTAGCAACATTTATTACAAGAAAAATACAAATTCACTAAATAACTTTAATGAATCTGATGGCAGTTCCACTGTGAACCCTCTGAAAAGAGTTAACGGTCCTGAATGTTTTGACTGAATGTCTGACAGAACAACGCTGCGACTCGTGTTCATCAGAGAACCAACAAACATCAAAAGCTTGTTCAGAAATAGTGATTAAATCATCCTGACATGGGAGGGATGAGATTAATACTGCTTCATGCAATATCCTGCATTTGTTGTATACACAGCCTGTCAGACCAAAACTGTGAAATGTCACCGAGGTGTAAACCCTAAGTCACCTTAATTTGAAACCCCATGGCTCTTATTTTGATAGGAACTTTGCAGCAGGAAGCTGGAAGTAACTCATGTTAATCCCCAGAAGATGCTGTTCAGCTGTGTTCCTGCTTTGATGTTTTTGCTTATAGACATGTTGCTTCTGAGTATTGATGAGTAAATTGGTCCCATAATTCATTGCAGTTGAACTTTTCTATACTTTCTATCCCACTTGTAGAGAAGCTGGAGTCATTCCCATTAATCACTGGACGGGAGGCAGGATACACCATGGACAGATCACCAGGTCGTCGCAGGGTAACACCTAAACATAAACAACCAGTCACTCTCACTTCTAAAGGAGAATTTATGATGTCCGATGGGCCGATCGTGCATGAAAGAACGCAAGCATACACGTGGAGAACATGCAAACTCCACACAGAAAGACCCTTCTCAGTTAATCTAGTTAAACTACATCCACATCCATTCATTCATTCATTCATTTTCTTAATCGCTTTGTCGAATTCAGTGTCACTAGGTACCAGAGTCTAGAGGGGATGCAGTTCAGTGGTAGAACCCAGGACCTCATCCATGAGGTCCTGGGTTCATTTATCCACCCACCCATCCATCCAACCATCCATCCATCCATCCACCCATCCACCCATCCAACCATCCATCCATCCATCCACCCATCCATCCATCCACCCATCCATCCATCCATCCAACCAACCAACCAGGACAGGTTGCCAGTCCATCACAGAACTACATCAGCACCTACATGTGCAACGCTAACAGCAGTATGTTTATTTATGTTTGTAATGTGACCATATCTGTTGTTTGGATATTTAGTAAAACAGAACAAATCTTTGTCTGATACTCATCCAAATTGTTTGTTGTTCGTCATGTTGGGCAAAAGGATGCACAAGGACAGAAAAACAGGTAAGAACCCTTTACATCGACATATATTAAGCCTGTCCTGTCTACGAAAACCTGGTTAGCCAAAACCGCATCACCTAGAACACACTCATCACTGCACAGCCTCCAAGCTGGGAAACAATGTCTGAAAATCCATTGGTTAGTTTTCCTCCTGCTCCACACTTAACAATATTGCATCCAACAAGATGAAAACATTGTCAGATTTCTTTTTTTAAAAACCATAATAATGTAACTTTGAATTTCAACTTTGTTTGCCCAATTTTCCCAATAAATAGTAGACTTGTATCTACATATACTGTATATCTTCATATATATCTACATATATATCTATATCTACATATACATCTATATCTAATAAAGTAGAACTGCAGTGTTTTACTTTTATACAAGCGCAGGTCTATTACTGGGTGTTGTGGGACAGATCTACCGTGTGTCTTTCACACACACATTCATTCTTCCGTGGACTTTGGCATATTTTCTGGGGAAAGCCAGGAATCAATTCGCTGACCTTCCGGTTGCTGCAGCCACGGCCATGGAAGGATTTATGATTTATTGAGTATGACTCATCTACTGTTGTATTGTCTGATTTTCTGAAAAGCTTGAAAAATAAACCCAAACAACAGAAATGTCTGGAGCGTCTCAATTAATTGTACATTTCCATGTCGATACCTTTGGGTGTTGGATATACCTGGAACCAAGCCGAGCAGCGGCATGAAGAAAAAGGGCTGTTCTGGGAAATGGAAAATGGGTCATGACCACCAAAAGAGAAAAGCAGAAGGAAAACAGAAGTTGATAGTTTGGTTTTTATAATCTCTTTATGAGGTAGCCTAAATCCCAATCGTCATCTTCATGTTATTTACAGCAAAGAAATAACATTTACCATCTCCCAGATATGACTGACAGCATCTTTTATATATCTATGTTTTATTTCTGATTGCCTTCGGATAAGCCTTTATGCAGCTTGGTGAATGGCAGGAGTTACCAGCTGACAGAGGAAGCTGCTGTCAGACGTCCTCCGGCTCTGATCTGCCTGATCCACCACAGCCCACTGAGATCTCAATCTGCAGCTCGTCTCATGATGCGACTGAGTCCAATGACATTGACACGGAGGGCGGCAAAACAACATGATCAGAGGGGGGTCTTCAAAGGTTGCCATGGCTACTTATCACAAACATCCTGACACTTCCTTCTTCTCTCCGTTGAATCCTCCACCCCAAAATGAGATGGATTTCACAATTTAAGTCAGATGCTTGGCTTGCGGCTGAATGAGGTGAAATGCAGATTAACAAGTGGTGGCTGCCAGTAGCAGATTAATGTGGAGGCTCATTGAAATCCAATCAAATAAATAAGATTGAGTAACAACATAGCTGACACCAGTGTACTGGGAAATCATATAACCTGTGACTACTGGTGTGATGGTGCGGCTGGTACTACAATGCCAATTCCCAAAAAGTTGGTATGCCGCGTAAAATGTAAGTTTAAAACAGGAAGCAGTTATTTTCAAATCCGATAAACTTCAATTTTAATCCCAGTAGAAAAGAAAAAACATATCAGCTGAAGAAGAGACATTTTAGGAGATAAAATCCTGAGCTCATGTTGAATCTGACATGGCAGCAACACATCTGTAAAAAGTTGGAATGGGGCAACAAAAGGCTGGAAAACTAAGTGGAGGCGCATTTCACAACAACTTAACGCTCCTGTTATGTTGCGGGTCAAATTTACCCATTTTGAAATGTAAAAAAACAAAAGTTCAACATAATTTTATGGTATAAAACCTCTTTGGTTTGGATTAATTGGTGTAATAAACATTCATTCACTCATTCTCTGAACCGCTTAGTCAGACTGAAGGTCGCGGAGGAGCTGGAGCCTATCCCAGCAGTCTTTGGGTGAGAGGCGGGGTACACCCTGGACAGCTCGCCAGTCCATCGCAGGGCCAACACAAAGAGACACACAACCATGAACTGTGGGCAATTCAGAGAAACCAATTAACCTAACATGCATGTCTTTGGACAGTGGGAGGAAGCCAGAGAATCTGGAGAGAACCCACACCTACACAGGGAGAACATGCAAACTCCACACAGAAAGGCCACTGTTTGAGCCTTACCCCAGCTGAGGATTGACTCAGGGACCTTCTTGCTGGGAGGCCACAGTGCTAACCACTACTCCACCGTGCAGCCCCGGTGTAACGAAAATATAATGAATATATAACATAAAATAGTTCATTTCCCACATTTGCAACCGCCCCTGCAAGTTTATGTTTCATGGAGACTATTTGAGTCAACTTGACCCGGCAGTCAAAGTGGAGGTTAGGAAGATGGCGGAAGAGACAAATGCTAATTGTTTCTGTGGAACTGAGACATATTTTACCTCAATCAAACACACACACACACACACACACACACACACACACTGGTTAGGAGTTTGTAGGGAATTTTTTCTGTTCCTGTGGGTAAGCTTTACTGTCATTGTGTGGACACTCATCAGGGGGAGGGGCTAATTAAATTCAATTCAATTCAACTTTATTTATATAGCGTCAAATCACAGCAATGCCATCTCATGACACTTTGCAGACTGAAAAAAAAATAATGAAAGCCAGTTCATAATAGCCTATTTAAGGAAAGTTTATCGGAAGAGCCAACTCAATCTCCCATCCTGAGAAAGCACACTGGCGACAGTGGGAAGGAAAAAACTCCCTTTTAACAGGAAACATGTGAAGGTTTTCTGCAACGGGAATTTACTGAGATCACGTTCTGCAGCTACATGTGATGTACTTTCTGTCAGAGCTTTTCAAAATGACCACCAGAAGTAAATGAATGACAGCCATAGAGATTCTGCCTGAGGATTCAACTCTGATCATGACAGTAAAACAGATGAGGATGTGTTTGAAGATGAAAACAACTTTGTGGTCAATTCTTTATCTGAAGATTCTGATCATGAAGCTAATTAGAAAACTGCTATTCACATCCCTGCATCAAAAAATAGGAAAATACAAAAATCCATCCGGCAAAACTGACAAAACCAAATTCTTAACTTTAATAACTCTTTTGTCTTCATTTCAAGTCAACGTGACCCTGAATAGAAAAGGTGTGTCGTATGAATATAACAGCAACACTTCATGTAAAAAATAAATGTAAGAATATAAAATAAAATTTAAAAAAAAAAAAAGTAATGTTAAACTATTGTGTTTTGTGTGTAAGTCCTTCCAGAGTACTGTATGTTTTTACTTAAAGGGGCTCTATGATGTTATTTCTAGTTTTCTGAGCTTTCTACAGTGTTGACATACGAACGGCACCGTTTTTATCACATGAACGCTTGTTTGAGTTTTTAGCACTCTCTATGTTTGGTTTCCATGGCGACAGATATTAAAATAAATTAAAGTGAAATGTGCATAATAGAGCCACTTTAATTTCTTGTAAAACAAATTATTTATACTTATTTAGACTTGATTGTTGAAAGGAAAAGAACACCACTCCTCCAAATACTAATTGAAAAGGTTACTAATAGAGTCAATAATGAGAAACTATTTTGACACTATTGGGTAGCTATACAGGGCCTGGGTCACATGACCCTGCAACACTTTTGCTGTTTGTGTGGGGTAAACCCAACAGGAGGGTTAAATGAATCGGCAACATGCCAGTAGTTTAGCTGGATATAAAAGGAACATTTCAGAGGCAGACTGATCATCAAATACAAAAACTGCATCACGGGTGTTTTTATCGATCTCAACATCACGGAGCTGCTGTGACAAACGACAGAGAAACAACAGTGCATGGAGACATGCTTTATGTAACATCATTAACCAGACAAACACACTGATTCACAGCAGTCAAATACAACTACAGCCAAGCCAAATGACATATGCAGCTCTTCAGTTTAACGCTGCTGTTGGTCAGACCGAGTTGGAGAGATTTGTCCAGCTGTTTGGGACAAAAACTGCACCCAAGACGATGTTGTGGGACGATTGTTTCTCGTATTTTAATAAACGCACTCTTGCAGGTAAAGAAGGGAAAAAAGAACAAACAAAAATCTTGCACTGCCTCCAGCACAACATGGCAAGATGTGCGTCAACCTGAACTCCTGGACTCGCAGCAGTCTTGAGCAGCACTTATCTAAAGTCCTCTATTGTTTGATTTCTTGCTTGTGTTGTTCCCACACTCAGCTGTAAAGGTTTGAAGAAAAGCATATGCTATATTATTGTAGAATAGAATAGAATAGAATAGAACAGAGGTCATATAAATGTGTCTGTGGCTTGTACAAGAAATAAAACGCAGCTTTGTGTTCTGAAGAAGCCAGGCGGCATTCTGAGCCACTGCTGAGCTCTAATACGGAGACCCACGAACTACAGATATTACGACGAGCACACAGAGGAGAAAAACAAGTAAACCAAACACAAGAGTTGAAAAAGGAGATGATTTTCTACTTGAGGGAGATGTGTTTATGATAAGCCAAATTCAAGTCAGCAAATACCAATGTTGCTTTTCCCTCTAGAGACTGATCTTTAAAAATAAAATGATATTTTCTACACTGTTATTGTAGTTCCATGTAGGCTGCACGGTGAGGGTGGGCTCTGTTGCTTCATTATGATTCTAATGAACCAGCTTTCTGCTGTTACAGTCCTGCTCATTAGCATGTGTTCTCTGCAACACTATGCTGGCAAATTACCACCACCGTCTTAACAAGTAGCTCTGCAATGAAATGCAAGTAACCTGCACCACTTCTCTGCGACATAATGAATGAGTTGTGTTATTCCTGATAAAAGCAGAGCTATAGGGACTTCTGGCAGCATGCCACAGAGCCGAGCAGCATCTGAACCTCGCTGAGTGTTTGTTTCCATAGGATAAAGGGCTCAGAAATCATTCCCACACATGTCGCTGCCAAACAACTGGATGCACGTCACAACCATTTGTCTTTTTTTTCACAAGCATACATCAACTGAACTGACAAGAAAGTTGCTCACAGCGTGAAAATCATAGCATTGTTTTCATTTCTAATCATTTTAATGATGAAACAGTGTTACATAGAGCTGCGTTAAAGAGCTATTTCTTATCAGAGACATCACTCTGATGCATTGTGGTTCACAAGATAACCCTAAGAAAGAAAGAGGTAAATAAAGTCCAGATATTATAAAGTCAACTAACTTAACAAAGTCAATGACAGCTCTGGCATTTTCAGTCAAATTCTCCTCTTATAGGAAGTTCCTGTATGTGTATGATGATGTAGTATGCCGACACTTCTGTCTCGTATCTGTTTTTAATTTTAGACTTTTGATTGATTAAAAAACATAAAGACGTAATCTGCTGTAATAAAAATGTGACAGACTGATGGAAATCCATCATCAACGAGGAGATAAAAATAACGAATGACTCACCTCTCTGAGGAGCTGTTACTGAAATTCTCCAAGTAGCTCAAAGAGACTGAATGGAATCTGTGTGGAGCATCCGACTGGTGGATCCATGCATTGTCAGAGTGAAGATGCTGAGCTGTGTGTGTGAGAAAACGAGGTGGAGAGCGAGGGAGAGACAGAAAAACAGGGTGAGAGAGAGAGAGAAGGAGGAGGAGGAACTCCTTTCCTGCTCTGACGGTGTGCACACAACATGAAGCTACTGCCAGCAGTTTTTAGCCAAGCTTTGCTAACAGTGGAGTAGAAGAAGCAGCAGCTTCATCCATGTTGAAAAGACAGTTTGCGTAAGGAAATATAAGAGACAGATAAAAAAAATGACCTGTTATGGAGTCAACAGTTACACTGTGTCCCAGGGCTGCTAACTTATGTGCAAAAGAGATAAGTATCCTTGTCAAATATATACAAGGCTTTAATGCATGTATATACACTGCTAAATAAAAATCAAGGGAACACCTAAACAACACAATGTAACTCCAAGTCAACCACACTTCTGTGAAATGGAACTGTCCACTTAGGAAGCAACACTAATTGACAATCAGTTCCACATGCTGTTGTGCAAATGGAATAGACAACAGGTGGAAATGATAGACAATTGGCAAGAAACACCCAATAAAGGAGTGGTTCTGCAGGTGGTTATCACAGACCACTTCTCAGTTCCGGTGCTTTCTGACTGATGTTTTGGTCTCTTTTGAATGCTGGCGGTGGTTTCACTCTAGTGGTAGCATCAGACTGAGTCTACAACCCACACAAGTGGCTCAGGTAGTGCAGCTCATCCAGGATGGCACATCAATGCAAACGGTGGCAAGAAGGTTTGCTGTGTCTGTCAGCGAAGTGCCCAGAGCATGGAGGCGCTACCAGGAGACAGGCCAGTACATCAGGAGACGTGGAGGAGGCCATGGGAGGACAATAACCTAGCAGCAGGACCGCTACAGGAGGAGCACTGCCAGAGCCCTGCAAAATGAGCTCCAGCAGGCCACAAATGTGCTTGTGTCTGCTCCAACAGTCAGAAACAGACTCCATGAGGGTGGTATGAGGGTCAGACGTCCACAGGTGGGGGTTGTGTTTACAGCCCAACACCGTGCAGGACGTTTGGCATTTGCCAGAGAACACCAAGATTGGCAAATTTGCCACTGGCACCCTGAGCTCTTCACAGATGGAAGCAGGTTCACACTGAGCACATGTGACAGACGTGACAGAGTCTGGAGACGCCCTGGAGAACGTTCTGCTGCCTGCAATATCCTCCAGCATGACCGGTTTGGCAGTGGGTCAGTAATGGTGTGGGGGGGCATTTCTTTGGAGGGCCGCACAGCCCTCCATGTGCTCGCCAGAGGTAGCCTGACTGCCATTAGGTACCGAGATGAGATCCTCAGACCCCTTGTGGGACCATATGCTGGTGTAGTTGGCCCTGGGTTCCTCCTAATGCAAGACAATGCTAGACCTCATGTGGCTGGAGTGTGTCAGCAGTTCCTGCAACACGAAGGCATTGATGTTATGGACCGGCCCGCCCGTTCCCCAGACCTGAATCCAGCTGAGCACATCTGGGACATCATGTCTCGCTCCATCCACCAACACCAAGTTGCACCACAGACTGTCCAGGAGTTGGCGGATGCTTTAGTCCAGGTCTGGGAGGAGATCCCTCAGGAGAACATCCACCGCCTCATCAGGAGCATGCCCAGGCGTTGTAGGGAGGTCATATAGGCACGCGGAGGCCACACACACTACTGAGCCTCATTTTGACTTGTTTAAAGGACATTACATCAAAGCTGGATCAGCCTGTAGTGTGTTTTTCCACTTTCATTTTGAGTAGAACTCCAAATCCAGACCTCCATGGGTTGATTTATCTGATTTTCATTGATAATTTTTGTGTGATTTTGTTGTCAGCACATTCAGCCATGGAAAGAACAAAGTATTTCATAAAAATGTATCTACAACGTGTTACTTTAGTGTTCCCTTTATTTTTTTGAGCAGTACATATATATGTATGTATTTCTATGTGTGTGCATGTGTGTGTGTGTGTGTGTATATATAATTTATTTCTACTATGGACTGTGCTGACATATATATATATATATATGTATATATATATATATATATATGTATATATATATATATATATATATATATATATATATA